>NW_028227275.1:49072500-49672500 GCF_978045245.1 Mus caroli
TTAGTGGTGGGAAAATGCATAATGTACTAATTGTACTGTTTCATCTGAGTTAACAATGCTTTTTCTTTTCTTTTTCCTTCTTCTCTTTTCTTACCTCTCCTCATCATCATCGTCGTCCTTGCCCTCCTCCTCTTCCTCTTCCTCTTTCTTCTTCTTCTTCTTCTTCTTCTTCTTCTTCTTCTTCTTCTTCTTCTTCTTCTTCTTCTTCTTCTTCTTCTTCTTCTTCTTCTTCTTCTTCTTCTTCCATTGCTGCTGTTGTTCTTTTTTTTTAATAGATATTTTCTTTATATACATTTCAAATGCTATCCCGAAAGTTCCCTATACCCTCCCTCCGCCCTGCTCCCCTACCCACCCACTCCTGCTTCTTGGCCCTGGTGTTTCCCTGTACTGGAGCATATAAAGTTTGCAATACCAAGGGGTCTTTCTTCCCAGTGATGGCCAACTAGGCTATCTTCTGCTACATATGCAGCTAGAGATACGATCTCTGGGGGTCCTGGTTAGTTCATATTGTTGTTCCACCTATAGGGTTGCAGACCCCTTCATGAAGGGTCATCTAGGCACTGATTAGGAAAGGAAATACAACTGAGAAAACCCTATTATCCATCTAGGATTCTTAGATTCCCCACAAATCACAGAACTACTCTTTGTCTTGTCTGCACCTGGAACAAGTCCCTCATTGTTTTAATCATGATGAATTCACACTTCCACACACCCATGTGCCAGGGGTCAGCTGGGCAGCAAAGGTGGAAGAGTGTAGGCAGAAGGTGAGACTTTGTCTTACAAGAAATTTAAGGTTTCTGTGTAATAAAAAGTTTATTTATCTAAGTGTAAGTTACTAGGCTATTGTAGCTGACCTGCCTTCTGTGGTTCTCTGAGACCAGAAACTGCAGTCTCTGGCACTCAGCACCTCATCTTAAAACAGCAGGAGATTAAGTAAAGGATTAATTAAAAGGCTATAGCCTTTTCCCTATTGTTCAGATGCCTCTTGTTTGTAGGGCTAGGGGAAAGTTTGGAGCAATAAACTTCTATTGAACCAGGAAAGAGAATAACACTCTGCAGAAGGAAAAACTTTAACATGAACAAATATGCATAATCTCACATAAATTCTTATTCAGCTTCTTTCATGCTCATTTATTCATTTTCATTCAAACCCAGCTGGGCCTGGCTTGCATGCATTCTCACAATTGCATACTTACACACACATCCAACATATGTGTTTGCAGCAAAGGACCAAGCACTGGTGCAGAAAGAACTCACTCATTCTGGATGAAAAATGCGCTCCAATCTTTATTACATAGAGAAAAAAAAAAGGCTTCTACCTTTTTAATGCTAAATGAATTAAAACCCATGTTTGTAAGAAGAAAGCTTTGTTTCTTTTAATAAGACTTAACCTGCCTTGTCCTTACCATGGAACCTGTTCTGTCCCACGATAAGAAACCTGCTTGCTCTCTACAACATCTTCATTTTTCCTCTTTCTCTCTGCATTCTGCACATTGCTCTCTTAGTATTTTATGTTACCTATAATTTCTAAGTTACTCCACTCTGCATTCTCCTTCTAATCTAAAAAGTGTTCTGTCTAAAATCTTCTCAGCTTAGTTCCTCTCTCAGCTCAGTTCTCACCTCCATTCCTCTCACCCCAGTCTCTTGGTCCTTACTCTTCTCTTTGTCCTCAGCCCTTAAACATTTAGAATACATGATCAGATCACATTTTTAAAAGTTCACCAAAATTTCACACAGAAAATCAAATCATAAACTGAAATAGAATTTTACAACAGAGAATGTTTATATGCATATCCAGTAGGAGTGATTATCTAGCTAAACATCCATCACCTGTCACAGCCCCACTGGAACACTGAAGGTTTAAAACCATAACTAAGTTATTAGTGAAGTTTTGTATAGATAAACCCAGTCAACCTATATTAAATCATTAGTTCCCTCTTTATGACCTTTGGTTAATTGCTTTACAACCTCTTGGAATGTGCTCTGAGTAGGAGAAAGTGTGGTTACGATCTAAGAGCGATTAACTCGTGACACTTGGGAGACTGGCAGAGGTCTCATTGCAGCTTTGACTATCAGAAAAGGATCCAATAGCAGTCCTGCTATAAAAGAGCTTAATAATCACTGATATAATTTTAGGAATTCTTATAGGAGCATCATTAAGACTTAAGTCATCTATTTGTCTATATAGCATCACTACAAGATAGTACATCTTCGTGGATCTGCAGAGATCTGCTTCAAAGGGGGTATGCTCCTTCTTAGTGATTGTTATGTATGTTTAATAATGACAGGAAAAGCATATTACTAGCAGGAATCTTTCCTAAAATGAGTCCCTCACAGCCTTGCTTAATGAGGGCTCACCTGTCGCAGATTATATAATAATCTGCATCAGCTTCAGGATGATCACCTGCTAGTTATTAGCTCGACCCATTATGGCAGCTGACACCCATGTATTTCTTCTTAGTGATCTTCCATTCAAAGACTTTTACTATATCACCTCAACAATCGCCAAGACACTTTTCAAATTCTTCCAGGAAAAACAAACTATCAGCTTTGTAGACTACATGGTACAATATTTTATCTTTTTCACAGGGGGTCTGAATGAACCTTTCCTCATGACAGCCATGCTTATGACAGGTATGCTGTCATTTGTAACCCACTGCTCTATCACAAATCATGTCACTCACCTCTGTGATTGGGTGGTGATGGGATCCCATGTGACTGAACTCACTGCTTCTTTATCTTGATTTGTACTTTGCTGCAGCTCTACTTCTGTGGACCTAACATCAACAGACGTTTCTTCTGTCACATGCCCCAGCTATTAAATCTATCCTGCACTGTCAAATTCTACAGTTTCTGCTTGCCATATTAACAAGGTTGTTTAGAATAGTGAATGCCTTACTTATCATGAGAGCATATGGCTATGTAGCCATATCTATAGCATGTAGTTTCTACTGCCCTGCTTTAAGCTCCACTTTAAGCTCCTGCTATGCTGCCCGCCCAGGTTCCCTTGGATCTGCATACACATTAGATTATTTTTTTTATTATTAATCATTTCATTTGTTTACATCTCAAATGATATCCCAAGTCCTGGTTACTGCTCCACAAGTTTCCCATCACACAATTTCCCTTCCTCCCTTTCCTTTGCCTTTATGAGGGTGCTCCTTCACCCACACACCCTCTCGCATGCCACCCTTCCAGCATCTCCCTATGCGGGGGCATCAAATTTCCACAGGATCAAGGGCCTCCCTTCCCATTGATGTCAGATAAGGCCATCCTATGCTACATATGTATCTGGAGCCATGGATCGCTTCCTGTACACTCCTTGGTTGATGGTCTAGTCCCTGGGAGCATGTGGTGGTCTGGCCAGCTGATGTTGTTCTTCCTATGCGGTTGTAATCATCCTCAGCTTCTACAGTTCTTATGCCAGCTCTCCCAGGAGTGTCTCTGAGCTCAGTCTGATGGTTGGCTCCAAGCATTTCTGTCTGAATTGTTCAGTTGTTGGTTGATCCTCCCAAGGAGCAGCCACACCAGGTTCCTGTCAACAAGTACCTCTTGGCAACAGCAAGTACTGGGTTTGGTGTTTACAGACAGGATGAATCCCCAGGTGGGGCAGTCCCCAGATGGCCCTTCATTCACTCTCTCCTCCATTTTTTGTCCCTGTTCTTCTTTGGACAGGAACATATCTGGGTTAAAAACTTTGCGATGGGTGTGTGGCCCCAACCCTCGACCGGGAGCCTTGCCTGCCTACTGGAGGTGTTCTCTACAGGTTCTATCTCCCTTTCTCTGCTAAAGTAATCCCCACTGAGTCCTGGGAGCCTCTCATTTCCCCTCTATCTGGGACCCTACAATGGCTATCCCCATTTCATCATCATCCTCCTATGCTACAAATTTTATTCAATTTCCTGACCCTTTGCACTTTTCTCCTGTCCCCTCCAGTATTTCCTCTTGTCCCTCTCTCCCTCCCAACCCCCCCTCCCACGATCACCCTGTTCCCCCCTCAATGCAGGACTGAAGCATCCACACCCTGGTCTTCCTTCCTCCTAAACTCAATATGGTCTGTGGGTTGTATCATGGGTATTATGATTTTTGGGACTAATGCTCATTTATTAGTGTGGACATGCAATGAGTGTTCTTTTGAGTCTGGGTCAACTCAGGATGATATTTTCTAGTTCTATCCATTTGCCTGGGAATTTCATAAAGTTGTTGTTTTTAATAGCTGAGTAGTACTCCATTGTGTAAATGTACCACATTTTCTAAATCCATTCTTCTGTTGAGGAACATATAAGCACGTGGAGCACGTGTCCTTCTTATATGTTGGAGCATCTTTTGGGTATATTCCCAGTAGTGGTATAGCTGGGTCTTCAGGTAGAACTATTTCCAATTTTCTGAGGAACCACCAGACTGATTTCTCGAGTAGTTGGACCTTCGTGCAATCCTACCAGCAATGGAGGAGTGTTCCTCTTCTCCACATCCTCACCAGCATCTGTTGTCGCCTGAGCTTTTGAACTTAGCCATTATGATTGGTATGAGGTGGAATCTCAGGGTTGTTTTGATTTGCAGTTCCCTGATGACTAAGGATCTTGAACTTTTCTTTAAGTGCTTCTCAGCCATGCAAGATTCCTCAGTTGAGAATTCCTCAGAACTCAGGTGAGTTCTGTTTAGTTCTATATCCCATTTAAAAAAATAGGGTTATTTGGTTCTCTGAAGTCAAACTTCTTGAGTTCTTTGTATATATTGGATATTACCTCTCTACCCGATGTAGGATTGGTAAAGATCTTTTCCCAATCATGGGTTGCCGTTTTGTCCTATTGACAGTGTCTTTTGCCTTACAGAGGCTTTTCCATCTTGTGAGGTCCCATTTGTTGATTTTTGATCTTAGAGCATAAGCCATTGGTGTTCTGTTGAGGAAATTTTCTCCTGTACCCAAGTGTTCAAGGCTCTTCCCCACTTTCTTTTCTATTAGATTCATCTGATTTTATGTAGAGGTCCTTGATCCACTTGGACTTGAGATTTGTACAAGGAGATAGGAATGGAGCAATTTGAATTATTCTATATACTAAGCACCAGTTGAGCCAGCACCATTTGTTGAAAATACAGTCTTTTTTTCTACTGGATGGTTTTAGCTCCTTTGTCAAAGATCAAATGACCATAGGTGTGGGTTCATTTCTGTGTCTTCAATTCTATTCCATTGATTTACCTTCTGGTCTCTGTACCAATACCATGAAGATTTTATCACTATGGCTCTGCATTACAGTTTGAGGTCAGGGATGGTATTTCCCCAGAAGTTTTTTTTATTTTTGAGAATAATTTTCACTACCCTGGCCTTTTGTTATTCCAAATGAATTTGAGAATTGCTCTTTCTGTCTCTATGAAGAACTGAGTTGGAATTTTGATGGATATTGCATTGAATGTGTAGACTGCTTTTTGGTAATTATGGTGTTGTTTCCCTAATTTCTTTCTCAGTTCACTTATCCTTTGAGTAGAGGAAGGATACTGATTTGTTAGAGTTAATTTTATATCCAGCCACTTTGCTGATGTTGTTTACAAGCTGTAGGAGCTCTCAGGTAGAATTTTTGGGATCTTTTATATATAGTATCATATCATCTGCAAATAGTGATATCTTGATTCCTCCTTCCAAATTTGAATCCATTTGACATCCTTTTGTTGTCTAATTGTCCTAGTTAGAACATTGAGTACCATATTGAATAGGTAGGGAGAGAGTGGGCAGCCTTGTCTTTTCTCTGATTTTAATTGGATTGCTTTTAGTTTCTCTCTGTTTCATTTGCTATTGTCTATTGGTTTGCTGTATATTGCTTTTATTATATTTAGATATGGACCTTGATTTCCTGATCTCTCCAATACTTTTAACATGAAGGGATAATGGTTTTGGGGGATTTGTTTGTTTGTTTGTTTGTCTGTTTGTTTTTTGGTCTTTTTGGTCAAATGGTCTTTCAGCATCTAATGAGATGACCATGTGTTTTTTTTCTTTGAGTTTATTTATACAGTGGATTACATTAATGTATTTCCGTATATTGACCCATCCCTTCATTCTTGGAATGAATTCTACTTGATCATGGGAAATGATTGTTTTGATGTGTTCTTGGATTCCATTTGCAAGAATTTTATTGATTATTTTTGCATCAATATTCATAAGGAATATTGGTCTGAAGTTCTCTTTCTGTGTTGGGTCTTTTTGTGGTTTAGGTTCAGTGTACCTATGGATTCATAGAAAGAATTGGATAGTGATCTTCTGATTTTATTTTGTGGAATAGTTTGAGAAGTATTGGTATTAGATCTTCTTTGAAGATCTGATAGAATTCTGCACTGAAAGCATTTGGCCCTGGAATTTTTTTTTTTTCGTTTGGAAGACTTTTTCTATGCCTTAGGAGTTATGGAACTGTTTAGATAGTTTATCTGATTCTGATTTAACTTTGGTACCTGGTATCTGTCTTGAAAATCATTCATTTCATCTAGATTTTCCAGTTTTGTTGAATATAGTTAGTAGTAGGATCTGATGATTTTTTTTTAATGTCCTCAGTTTCTGTTGTTATGTCTCTCTTTTCATTCCTGATTTTAAAAAAAAATTGGATACTTTGTACCTTCTAGTTAGTTTGGCTTAGGGTTTATCTATCTTGTTGATTTTCTCAAAAAATCAGCTTCTAGTTTTGTTGATTCTTTGTATAGTCCTCTTTGTTTCTACTTGGTTGATTCCAGCCTTGAGTTTGATTATTTCCTGCACTCTACTCCTCTTGACTGTTATGCATCTTTTTCTTTTAGAGTTTTCAGATGAGCTGTTAAGCTGCAAGTGTATGATCTCTCCAATTTCTTTATGGTGGCAGTCAGGGCTATGAGTTTTTCTCTTAGTACTGCTTTCATTGTGTTCCATAAGTTTGGATATGTTGTGCCTTCATTTTCATTAAATAATAAAAAGTCTTTAATTTCTTTTTTTTTTTTTTCATCTCTTTCCTGACTGATCATTGAGTAGATAGTTGTCTAGTGTGCATGTGGGCTTTCTATTGTTTTCATTTTAATTGAAGACCAGCCTTAGTCCATAGAGGTCTGATTAATTAAATGTTCTTATATCTGCTGAGGTTTGTTTTTTGTCTGAGTATATGGTTTATTTAAGAGAAAGTATCATGAGGTCTTGAGAAGTAGGTATATTCTCTTGTTTTAGGGTGAAATGTTCTGTAGATATCTGTTAAATCCATTTGCTCCATAACTTTTTTTAAGTTTCACTGTGTCTCTGTTTAGTTTCTGTTTCCATAATCTGTCCATTGATGAGAATGGAGTGTTGAAAACTCCAACTATTATTGTGTGAGGTTCAATATGTGCTTTGAGATTCAGTAATGTTTCTTTTACATGTGTGGGTGTCCTTGCATTTGGGGCATAGATGTTCAGAACAGAAAGTTCATTTGGGTGACTTTTTCCTTTGATGAGTATGCAGAATCCTTCCTTATCTTTTAAAATAAATTTTTGTTGAAAGTCTACTTTATTGGATATTAGAATGGCTACTCCAGCTTGTTTCTTGGGAAACAAGAATTTGCTTGGAAATTTTTTCCCAGCCTTTCACTCTGAGATAGTGTCTGGTTTTTTTGTCACTGAGGTGTGTTTTCTGTATGCAGCAAAATTCTGGGTCCTGTTTAAATATCCATTCTGTTAACCTACATCTTTTGATTGGGGAATTAAGTCCATTGATGTTGAGATATCATAGGGACCAGTGATTGTTGATTTCTGTTATTTTTGTTGTTAGAGTTGGAATTATGTTTGTTTCTCTTCGTTTGGGGTAGTTGTGACAAGATTAATTTCTTGCTTTTTTTTCTTGGCTGTAATTTCCCTCCTTGTATTGGGCTTTTCCTTCTATTATCCTGTGTAGGGCTGGATTAGTGGAAAGATATTGTTTAAATTTGGTTTTGTCTTGGAATATCTAGGTTTCTCCATTTATGGCAATTGAGAGTTTTGCTGGGTATAGTAGCCTAGGCTGGCATTTTTGTTCTCTTAGGGTCTGCATGACATCTGCCTAAGATCTTCTTGATTTTAGAGTCTCTGTTGAAAAGTCTGGCATAATTCTGATAGGTCTGCCTTTATATGTAATTTGACCTTTTTCCCATTCTGCTTTCAATATTCTTTCTTTGTTCTGTGCACTTGGTGTTTTAACTATTATGTGATGGGAGGAATTTCTTTTCTGACCCCATCTGTTTGGTGTTCTGTAGACTTGTTACATGTTTTTGGTCATCTCTTTCTTTAGTTTAGGGCAGTTTTCTTCTATAATTTTGTTCAAGATGTTTGTTGGCTCTTTGAGTTGGGAACCTTCACTCTCTTCTATACCTATTATTCTTATATTCGGTCTTTCCATTGTGTCCTGGATTTCTTGAATGTTTTGAGTTAGGAACTTTTTGCTTTTTGTATTTTCTTTGACTGTTGTGTCAATGTTTTCTGTGATATCTTCTATACCTGAGATTCCCTCTTCTATCTCTTGTATTCTGTTGGTGATGCTGGCATCTGTGACTCCTATTCTCTTTCCTAGGTTTTCCAACTCCAAGGCTGTCTCCCTTTTTGTTTTCTTTAATGTTTTTATTTCAATTTTTAGATGCTGCATGGTTTTGTTTAATTCCTTCTCCAGCTTGATTGTATTCTCCTGTATTTGTTTAGGGGATTTATGTGTTTCCCCTCTAAGGGCTTCTACTTGTTTACTTGTGTTCTCCTATATTTATTTTTATTATAAATATGTGTGCGTTTGGATCCAAAGCAGAGGCTCTGCTTCAGGCAAAGGTGCAAACTGGAAGGCATAAGGGTCTCCAGCTGGGCAGGGGACCTTGTATGCCAGGTATTAGGGTAGGGATTTGGGTCTCACCTGTGATAACCAAAAGTTATCAAGCATGATGAAGAACACTTCATATTCATCAAGGGGAAAACTTATCAAGAGAAAGTCTCAGTTCTGAACATCTATGTCCCAAATGCAAGAGCACACACATTCATAAAAGAAACTTTACTAAAACTCAAGACACACATTGAATGAACCCCACAAAATAATAGTGGGTGATTTCAATATCCAACTCTCACCAATAAACAGGTCATCAAAACAGAAACTAAACAGAGGGGAGCAGCTGGGAAAGGATCCTTCTGGTCCACCATCTACACTCACAAGCTGAGGCTGTTCCACAGCCTGTTGTGCATAGGTTCTGCCAGGAGAGACATGTTCTCCCAGGAGTGTTTTCCCTCAGGGGCTTGGAGGTAAGATAGCCACTTTCTCTCCAATAACTGTGTAGAGCAGGGTTGGCCAGGAACACATGGGGCACAAGATCAGTGGGGCAGCTGGGACAGGATCCTCTGGTCCTCCTTCTTCAGCCAGAGCTTGTGCTGTTCCAGAGCCCTCTGTACACAAGTTTTTCTAGGACAGAGCTGGACTCCCAGGAGTGCTGACACAGGCTTACAGACCCACAGGAGGAACAAGCTCCAGCCAGAGACAGCAAGAACATCTAACACCAGAGATAATCAGATGGTGAAAGGCAAAGGCAAGAATCCTAGCAAAAGAAACCAAGAATACTTAGCATCATCAGAACCCAGTTCTCCCACAACACCAAGTCTTGGATCTCCAACACACCAACACACCAGAAAAGCAAGATGTGGGTTTAAAATCATATCTCATGATACTGATAGAGGATTTAAGAAAGACATAAATAAATCCCTTAAAGAAATACAGAACAAAGGTAAACAGGCACTTAAAGAGTAAACACAAAAATCCCTTAAAGAATTACAGGAAAACACAATGAAACAGGTGAAGGAATTGAACAAAACCACCTAGGAACTAAAAATGGAAGTAGAAACAATAAAGAAATCACAAAGGAAGACAACTCTGGAGATAGAAAGCCTAGGAAAGACATCAGGAGCCATAGATGCAAGTATCACAAACAGAATACAAGACATAGAAGAGAGAATCTCAGGCACAGAAGATACTATAGAAAACATTGGCATAATAATCAACGAAAATGCAAAATGCAAAATGATTCTAACTCAAAACATCCAGGGAACCCAGGACACAATGAGAACAAACCTAAGGATAATAGGTATAGAAAAGAGCGAAGATTCCCAAATTAAAGGACCAGTAAATATCTTCAACAAAATTATAGAAGAAAATTTCCTAACCTAAAGAAAGAAATGCCCATGGACATACAGGAAGCCTAACAGAACACCAAATAGATTGAATCAGAAAAGAAATTCATTCCATCACATAATAGACAAACCACCAAATACACAAAACAAAGAAAGAATACTAAAAGCAGTAAGGGAAAAAGGTCAAGTAGCATATAAAGGCAGATCTATCAGAATTACACCAGACTCCTCACCAGAAACTATGAAAGCAGAAAATCCTGGGGAAACATCATACAGACCCTAAGAGAACATAAATGTCAAGTGAGGCTACTATACCTAGCAAAACTCTCAATAACCATAGATGGAGAAACCAAGATACTCCATGACAAAACAAATATACACAATATCTCTCTACAAATATAGCCCTTCAAAGGATAATAAATGGAATACCCCAACACAAGGAGGAAAACTATACTCTAGAAAAAGCAAGAAAATCATCTTCTTTTAACAAAAAGACGATAACCACAAAAACCATAATTCCACCTCTAAAAACAAAAATAACAGGAAGCAACAATCTATTTTCCTTAATGTCTCTTAATATCAATGGACTCAATTCCCCAATAAAAAACACATAGACTAATGGACTGGATACATAAACCAGACCCAACATTTTGCTGCATACAGGAAACCCACCTCAGTGATAAAGACAGAAACTACCTCAGAGAAAAGGCTGGAAAACAAGTCTCTAAGCAAATGGACCCAAGAAACAAACTGGAGTAGCCATTTCAATATCAAATAAAATCGACATTCAACCTAAAGTTATCAAAAAAGATAAGGAAGGACACTTCATAATCATCAAAGGAAAAAAATTACCACGAAGAACTCTCTATTCTGAATATCTATGCTCCTAATGCAATGGGACCAACATTCATAAAATATACTTTACTAAAGCTCAAAGCACACACTGCACCGGACACGATAATAGGGGGAGACTTCAACACCCTACTCTCATCAATGGACATATCCTGGAAACAGAAACTAAACAGAGACACAGTAACATTAACAGAAGTTATGAAACAAATAGATTTAACATATCTATAGAACTTTCATCCTAAAATAAAAGAATATACCTTCTTCTCAGCACCTCATGATACATTCTACAAAACTGACCATATAATTAGTCACAATACAGGCCTCAACAGATACAAGAAGATTGAATAATCCCATTCATCCTATCAGATCACCATGGTCTAAGGTTAATCTTCAATAACAACATAAACAATAGAAAGTCTACATATACGTGGAAGGTGAACAACACTCTACTCAATGATAACTTGGTCAAGGAAGATATAAAGAAAGAAATTAAAGACTCTTTTGAGTTTAACGAAAATGAAGCCTCAACATAGCCAAACTTATGGGACACAATGAAAGCAGTCCTAAGAGGAAAATTCATAGTTCTGAGTGCCTCCATAAAGAAGCTGGAGAGAGGATACACTAGCAGCTTGACAGCACATATGAAAGCTCTAGAACAAAAAGAAGCGAATTCACCCAAGAGGAGTTGGAGGCAGGAAATGATCAAACTCAGGGCTGAAATCAACCAAGTGGAAAGAAAAACAACTATACAAAGAATCAACCAAATCAGAAGCTGGTACTTTGAGAAAATCAACAAAATGGGTAAACCCGTAGCCAGAATAACTAGAGGGCACACAGACAGTATCCTAATTAACATGATAATAACTGAAAAGGGAGATATAACAACAGAACCTGAGGAAATCCAAAATACCATCAGATCCTACTACAAAAGGCTATACTCAACAAAATTGGAAAACCTGGATGAAATGGCCAATTTTCTAGACAGATACTAGGTACCAAAGTTAAATAAGGATCAGATAAACAATCTAAACACTCCCGTATCCCCTAAAGGAATAGAAACTGTCATTAAGTTTCCCAACCCAAAAGAACCAAGGACAAGTTGGGTTTAGTACAGAATTCTATCAGACCTTCAAAGAAGACCTAATACCAATACTCCTCAAACTATTCCACAAAATAGAAACAGAATTTACTTACCGAATTCTTTCTATGAAGCCAAAATTACTCTGATACCTAAACCACACAAAGACCTAATGCAGAAATAACTTCAGACTGATTTCCCTTATAAATATTGATGCAAAATTATTAAATAAAATTCTCACAAACCAAATCCGAGAGCACATCAAAATGATCATAGATCATGATTAAGAAGGCTTCATCCCAGGGATTCAGGGTTTGTTCAATATACAGAAATCCATCAATGTAATCCACTATATAAACAAACTTAAAGGAAAAACCCATATGATCATCTCATTAAATGCCGAGAAAGGATTTGACAAAATCCAACACCTATTCATGATAAAAGTCTTGGAAAGATCGGGAATTCAATGACCACACCTAAACATAGTAAAAGTAATATACAAAAATTTAGTAGCCAACATCAAGCTAAATGGAGAGAAACTTAAAGCGATCCTACTAAAATCAGGAACTAGGCAAGGCTGCCCACTCTCTAGCTACCTATTCAATACAGTACTTGAAGTTCTAATCAGAGCATTTAAAAAACAAAAGGAGGTCAAGGGGATACAATTGAAAAGGAAGAAATCAAAATATCACTATTTGCAGATGATGTATATATCACTATTTGCAGATGATGACTGATAGTACATATAAGTGACCCTAAAAATTCCACCCGGGAACTCCTAAACCTGATAAACAGCTTTAGTGCAGTAGTTAGATATAAAATTAACTCAAACAAATCAATGGCCTTTCTCTACACAAAGGATAAATGGACTTAGAAAGAAATTAGGGAAACAACACCCTTCACAATAGTCACAAATAATATAAAATACCTTGGGGTGACTCTAAGGAAGTGAAAAAGATTTGTATGATAAGAACTTCAAGTCTCTGAAGAAAGAAATTGAAGAAGATCTCAGAAGATGGAAAGATCTCCCATGCTCATGGATCAACAAGAAAAACAAGAAGAAAATGAATGACAGGAAAAGAAAAAGAAAAAAACACAGACATCAAGGAAACACAGACATCGAACATAACTCTCTAGAGTCATGCAACAATGTAAAAATAACAGAGTTATAGGAAGAAGCAAAAATAAACCCAAACAGCCTTGGCAATAGCTCCTATTTCACCATATTGACTCAGATATGTTGGAAGTGAATAGCTTCTGACAGGTATGCTTTAGTGAGATCATAGAGACAATGTGGGCTCCACTTGAGAAGTACTCTAGTCTCCAAATGTGTATTGAGGTCTCTCAGAAGTTAAAAGATCTGGAGGGCATCATCCTGAGTGAGGTAACCCAATCACAAAAGAACTCACATGATATGCACTCACTGATAAGTGGATATTAGCTCAGAAATTTAGAATACCCAAGATACTATTTGCAAAACACATGAAATTCAAGAAGAAGGAAGACCAAAGTGTGAATACTTTGTCCCTCCTTAAAATGGGGAACAAAAGACCCATGGAAGGAGTTACAGAGACAAAGTTTGGAGCTGAGATGGAAGGAAGGACCATGCAGAGACTGCCCCACCTGGGGATCCATACCATAATCAGCCACCAAATGCAGACACTATTGCATATGCCAGCAACATTTTGCTAAAAGGACCCTGATATAGCTGTCTCTTGTGAGGCTATGACAGTTCCTGGAAAATACCGAAGTGGATGCTCACAGTCAGCTATTGGATGGATCACAGGGCCCCCAATGGAGGAGCTAGAGAAAGTACCCAAGGAGCTGAAGGGTTCTGTAACTCTATAGAAGGAACATCAATATGAACTTACCAGTACTGTCTGAAGGCCTGCTGTTGTCAGGATTAAGAGAGGCCAGCAACCATCAGGGACCACCAGCTCTAATTGCATTCCTTGAGCCTGACTGCCACTTGAGACAACCAGCAGCCTGAAGCTACCAAGGACTACGAATTCTGCCTCCATCCTTGGAAGCCTGCTACCACTGGATACAACCATATCTATCTGCAATCCCAGAAGCCTGCTGATGTCATGGACTAACAGCTAAAACTGCAACCCCAGAGACCTGCACTCATCAGGAACTACCAGGCCTTCCAACACTAGTGACTAGTTGCTAAAGGCCAGTGTAAGAACACAATCAACAAAAGCCAGGGCAATATGGCACCACCAGAACCCAGCTATCCTACAACAGCAAGCCCTAAATATCCTAAAACACATGAATCACAAGAAAATGACCTTAAATCTAATCTTATAAAGATGGTAGAGTCCAATATAGACTAAATGCATAAAGCCCTTAGAAGAAATACAGAAAAAGACAATCAAACAGGCAGAGGAGTTTAAAGAGAAAATGAATCAATATAAACAAATACAGGAAAATACAACCAAAAAATGAAATAAATGAACAAAACTGTTCACCTGAGAATGGAAATAGAAGCAATAAAGAAAATACAAACTGAGGCAATCCTGGAGATGGAAAACCTAGGAAAGAGAACAGGAACTGCAGACATCACCTACAGAATACAAAAGATGGAAGAGAGATTCTCAGGCACAGAAGATACAATGGAAGAAATACATACATTTGTCAAAGAAAATACTAAAACTAAAACGTTTCTAGTATAAAACATCTGGAAAATTTTGGACACTAGGAAAAAGACCAATCCTAAGAATAATAGGAATAGAAAAAGAAGGCTCACAAGTCAAGGGCACAGAAAAATATCTTCAACAAAATCACAGAACATTTCCCTAACCCAAAGAAATAGATTCCTATAAGCATACAAGAAGCCTAGAGAACACCAAATAGAGTAGAACAAAAAAATCCTCCCACATAATAATTAAAACAAAATGTACAGAAAAATGAAAAAATATTAAAAACCACTAGGGATAAAGGTCAAGTAACATACAAAGCCAAGCCTATTAGACTTACACAAAACTTCTCAAAAGAGACACTAAGATACAGAAGGTCTTACAGTCTTTAAAAGATCATAGATGCCACCCCAGACTACTATACTCAGCAAAACTTTCAATCATCACAGAGGGAGAAACCAATATATTCCATGACAAAACCAAATTTAAACAATATCGTTCCACTAATCCAGCCCTACACAGAGGGTACTAGAAGGAAAAACTCCAACATAAGAAGCATAACTACACCCAAGAAAACACAAGAAATTGGTAATCCCACACAAGTAAAACCAAAGAACACACACACATACACACACACAGTACAACCACCACCATCAACAAAATAACAGGAACCAACAGTCATTTGTTATTAATATTTTTCAATATCAATGGTATTAATTCCCCAATAAAAAGACACAGGCTAGCAGAGTGGATGCAAATATAGGATCCATTATTCTGCTGCAGACAAGAAACACACCTCAGCAACAAAGATAAATACTACCTCACAGTACAGGGTTGAAAATAAAGTTTTCCAAGTAAATTGACCCAAGAAAAAAGGACATCATGTATTTTGTAGACAAGTGGATGGAAGTAGAATATATCACCCTTGGTGAGGGATATCAGATCCAAAATACACACATGCTATCTACTTACAAGTAAGTATTAGTCATAAAATGCAGGATAATCACTTTAAAATCCACAGACCCAAAGAAGCCAAATAATGAGGATTGAAGGGAAGATGGTTGAATCTGTCTCAGACAGTGAAACAAAATGGATATCAGAGTTGGATATCCAGGAAGGAACTGTGTGGGAGAGGGGATGGGGAAGGAAGCAGGGTATGTGTGTAGGGCAATCAGGTATAGGAAGAGCAAGGGAGAAGAACAGAAATTGATGGTATGGTAGGGGGCATTTCTAGGACATGCAAGAGACCTGGGACAAGGGGTGGTCCCAGGGTGTCTATGGGGTTGACTCTAGCTGAGACTCCTAGCAATGGGGGATATGAATCTTGAAGGGCCCACTTTCTATAGCCAGGTAGGACTCCCAGTATAGGGGAGAAGTACAGCAACCCAACCTCAAAACCATCAACCCAATATGTGTCCTGCCTCCAAGATGTCTGGGGGAAAATGTTAGAACAGAGACCGAGGGAATTGCCATCCAATGTCTGGCCCAAATTGAGATCCATCTCTTGAGATTCATCCCATGAGCAAGCACCCATTCCTGACACTATTAATGATACTCTGTTATACAGACAGGAACCTAGCATAACTGTTCCCTGAGAGGCTCTGCCAAGCAACTAATGAAAACACATGCAGCCATCCACAGCCAAGCATTTGATGAAGTTCATGGGGTTTAGGGGGAGTCTTATGGAAGATTTGGGAAAAGGATTGCATGGCATGAAGAGTACAGGAACTCCACAGAAAGATCAACAGAAGCAACTAACCTGAAAACCCAACCAAAGAGCAGATGGGGGTAACCTAGACACCTACCCCTGCACTTATATAGAAGATGCTTGGTCCTCATCAGGTTCTTCAGTAACTGGATCAGGTTCTGTCCTTGAATCTGTTGACTGTGTATGCATCCCTTTCCCATAACTGGTAGTCTTGTCTGGCCATAGTGGGAGAGGATGTGTGTATTTCATCCAGTGACATGATGTGCTGGGAGTTGTGGGGGTGAAATCTAGAAGTTAAGATCTTCCTGCTCATAGGAGATGGGGGGAGGTATGGAGGATCTATATGAGAGGAGGACTGGGAGGAGAGGAAAACTGACATTGGAAAATAAAGTGAGTAAATAAATAAATAAATAAGAAAAACTCAAAAAGAGTAAACATTAAAAAAAACAGGAAAAAAAAGACTTAGTTGGAAGTGTGAGGAGGTGGGGAGGTGTTACATGTAAAATTAAAAAGCAACACACAATCACTGGCTAATCACTGGCCATTGGTCTTGGTCTGTTCTCATCCTGGCAGACAGGTTTAGACCACATTTTCCCTTTAGGAAAATCCTGTCCCACCAAGACTGACTCTGCCTCTCCAGAGCTCAGCAATCACTCTCTCTATATCCAGCAGCTGACTGTTGCCAAATCTACCCAACACTCCCCAATTCCCACATCTAGCTCGGGTGCATTTCTTGCAAACCCCTGCTCTGCCAGTTGCCTTTCTCTAGAGCCCAGTTGAGCCGCCACATGAAGGAAATACACCACACAGTCATAGTTTAGAACTAACAGAGAACAACCACCCAGCACAGAACCTAGCATCCTAATTATATGAACTATTCTATGTTAGAAATCTTCCAGTGGAGGATCCTGGTAGATCTACCACCTGAACTAACATCCTCTGGCCTACAAGGTCTCTGCCTTGCTCCCACCATCCACAAGCAAGGTTCTTTTTCCTGCAATACCCTTCCACACCTGAAAGTCCCGTTTCCTCATCCAGTGATTTGTTTCTTGTCATCTTTATTATCCGATCAATTAGGGGGGAATTCCACTACAGGGAGGATCTGGAAGATGAACATTATAAAAATACACTGTATGAAATTAACTTTATTTCAATTTAAAATTACCCTCAAAAATATACACACACACAGAGTTAATGATTATAGTTGATCGGAACTTTCAAGAATAAGGATCCCAAATATCTTGATGTAATTAAGGAGAACTGGGGAAGAGAGGGGAATAAAGAAGATAGAGAGCTGTAGTCAAGAACCTTACATGAGCTGCAAACTCATGTCAGCAATTTTTTGGCTCTTTTTTAATTAGGTGTTTTCTTCATTTGTATTTCCAATACTATCCCAAAAGTCCCCCATACCCTCTCCCCTACCCACTCCCCTACCCACCCACTCCCACTTCTTGGCCCTGGCGTTCCCCTGTACTGAAGCATATAAAGTTTGCAAGACCAATGGGCCTCTCTTTCCAATGATGGCCGACTAGGCCATCTTCTGCTATATATGCAGCTAGAGACACGAGCTCTGGGGGTACTGGTTAGTTCATATTGTTCCACCTATAGGGTTGCAGATCCCTTTAGCTCCTTGGGTACTTTCTATAGCTCCTCCATTGGGGGCCTTGTGGTCCATCCAATAGCTGACTGTGAACATCCACTTCTGTGTTTGCCAGGCCCCAGTCTCTAGATGGTCCATTCTTTTTAATAGCTGAGTAGCACTCTATTGTAAAAATGTACCACATTTTCTGTATCCATTCCTCTGTTGAGGGGTTTCTGGGTTCTTTCCAGCTTCTGGCTATTATAAATAAGATTGCTATGAACATAGTGGAGCATGTGTTCTTCTTACCAGTTGGAACATCTTCTGGATATATGCCAAGGAGAGGAATTGCGGGATCCTCTGGTAGTACTATGTCCAATTTTCTGAGGAACCACCAGACTGATTTCCAGAGTGGTTGTACAAGCTTGAAATCCCACCAATAATGGAGGAGTGTTTCTCTTTCTCCACATCCTCGCCAGCATCTGCTCTCTCTGTAAGATTGAGAATTGACAAATGGGACCACATAAAATTGCAAAGCTTCTGTAAGGTAAAAGACACCGTCAATAAGACAAAAAGGCCACCAACAGATTGGGAAAGGATCTTTACCTATCCTAAATCAGATAGGGGACGAATATTCAATGTATATAAAGAACTCAAGAAGGTGGACTCCAGAAAATCAAATAACCCCATTAAAAAATGGGGCTCAGAGCTAAACAAAGAATTCTCACCTGAGGAATACCGAATGGCCAAGAAGCACCTGAAAAAATGTTCAGCATCCTTAATCATCAGGGAAATGCAAATCAAACAACCCTGAGATTCCACCTCACACCAGTCAGAATCATTAAGACATATCATCAATTTTATGAGGAAGTACAGCATCTTATATACTGTTTGTAGGGTGAAAATGGGTCAAGGTTATCAGAAATTGAAGTTTAAAATTATTGGTGAATTGTAGTCCTCAGACACAGCTGACTGAGGACTAATAACTACAGCCCATTTATATTTATATTTATATTTATATTTATATTTATATTTATATTTATATTTATATTTATATTTATATTTATATTTATATTTATATTTATATTTATATTTATATTTATATTTATATTTATATTTATATTTAAGTTGGATACCCAGAATCCAAAATATTAACATTTTTGGGCATTGGGCCTAGCCCAAACCAAACCTTGCCAAGGCTACCCTCCAACAAGGATCCATAATTAGCACTCTCTTTGTCTTTTCAACTGGGTCTCTGAGAAAGCATTGGATCTGCCTGGAGCCTAACATAGTTGATATTACATTACATTCAGTAGTGACCTACCAGGCAGCATGTGCCTACTAGGGCAAAAATGGCATCATTATTATTATTATGGAAGTAACTAGTCACATTCTGATTGGAAGGCAGGTCTGTTCTGCATAAGGGAATTCATGCTTAGTACTAGTATATTACACCTAGTATAAAACTGAACAAAAGCCCTAGGGAGGTCATAGACTTTGAGAATAATCAACGATAGGCAAAAAAGATTGTAAGAACCAGAGAACGGGGACCCATTTTAGAAGGTTCTATAGACATGTCAAGGGAACATAAACCCATGAACTCTCAACAATATGTTTATGAGAACAAGGTCAGCATATTGCCAATACTAGTGAGTGGATATATTAATATATACAGGGGAAATTCGATGTGGTCTTAAGGATAGATGAAGAAATAGACATTTATAATGAATTAGAGCTTTTTTCATGAAGGATTAAATGTGCAGAATAATATATCGGAAAGAGATGCAAGGACAAGCAGAATGTATAACATGCATGTTACATAGATACATGACATGGTTCCTGCACAGAGCTAGTGTGGCTTTAGTCTCTCAATGAGAACTTGCTTCTGTACTAGAAATTATGGTTAGATCCATTTAGTGGGCAATGGGAGGGAGGCCAGAGGAAGATAATTTACACAAAGCTGCACGAGCTGCAAGCTAAAAAAACAATAATTTTATCAGAGTTCTATGAATGCAACATTCAAAGTCATAATCATATTAAGTTCCTAGAGTGATACAGAAAACTAGTGCATGTCTTCCATCTGGAATTTCCTCTCATGTGCATGGTTCCTAACATGGTTATTGTTAGGATGGTTGGTTTAGGTTAAGAGTTTGAAAAAATAAATGTCTGTAGCTTTAAAAGTGAGTTGTGAACAGGGTAAGTATATGCAACTTCAAAGGACAGTTATCAAGCTAGGGGACTAGCCGCTATGCCACTAAGGGCAAATCCTTTAACATCTCTGATCTGATGATTGCAACCTAAAAGTTGGGAATCTAAAGACTAGAAGGTTCCTTATATCCTTTCTACAAATAGCTCTTGGGTCCATAGAGTAACAACCCAGAGATCACTAAAGAACCAGTGGGAAGTAGAAAATTGATGCACATGACAAAATATGCCCGAAATCATTAGGGAAGTCATCCTAGCAACCATTACACCAGAGAGTAAGTATCTGTAGTATTTCCCGGTAATTGGCTTTTGTCCTTCCAACTTAACTCTCAACAGAATACCAGAGTTGCACTCTCACTTGTTGTGAGTGGATAACTAAGTCCATGGCCATAAGCATTCATTAAGGAGAACCATTCCACTGAACAGGAAAGTACACAGAAGGAAGAATAGGTAGTTTGAACCTTCCAAAGGAACCACATCTTCTTCTGGGATTGGGTTTGGGGCTAAATATCAAGACTTTGAATGTAGACTCTGTTCTGTCAAGACTTGTGAAGTTTTTAAAGTAGGACTAAATTGAGGCAAGGTTTTTAGAGATTTACCTCATCTATGCATGTCTCCTCACCTCTCCTAAACTTCCTTGCCCTCATAACCATTTTCTTTATATTTGCGCAGATTACTGAATGTCAGTGAATAGAATTACCTCAAACATAAAGGTCTGCATTAATTTGGAGTATGAGGGGACAGTTAAATTCTTAAATATCTTACTATGACATTTATTGCCTTTGTTTGTTGACTTGTATTATAAGGGAATAGGGGAATCTTCAACCCAAAGAAGCAGTGAATGTCAATCCTGACAGTTGTGTAAGGATTCCAGAAAGACCTGAATCAAAACAAACTTAACTTTGTTTCAGAAAAGTTGGCTGAGATAAAAATATGCTCGTCGCATGCTGTTGGTGTGTTTGAAAATGAAATTATAATTAACCTACTGATGGCTGTGAGGTGTTACCTTGAACTCTGTGTGGCACCTTGGCACAGCAGCTGAACTTGCTTTATTGAATACCCAAAGACCTGAACAGGTGAAATCAGGTATGTCCGGGGCCAATTGTACTTTCAGAAAGAAGATTATATCTCTGTTAGTGCTGACTGTAAGAGGGCTGAGGATTAACTGAGCAGCACTAAACAGAAAATAAAGATGAGCTTTGACTGCTTGTCTATGCCTCCCCTTTTCTTCATCCTTGGGGTAATACTTTATTTCTCTTCTTCAGAATTCTGCTTTAAAAATAAGAAATTGTTCTCTGTAGAAATACAGAGCTTGATCCATAACTTTTGGTTAACTAGAGATAAGGTAAGTGCTAAAGGAAGGACACATACCAATGTAACCTCTTTTGTCTTTTTGGAAGGACTCAAACAGCTTTTTGTTATTCTCCTTGGTTGTGCTAAGTCTGAGACTAACAGGATGACAAAGCAGATATCCAAAGTCAGACAACAGGAGCAGATAGCATGGGTCTGAATGTCAGCCTCTGGCTTCTTTAACTTGAATTATTTATTACTCAGTATCATTCTCTGCTTCACCTGGTTTTGTGCCCCAAAAAACTCAAACTGATGACATCTTTGTGGGGTCAGCACTCAAAAACATCTCCATTAGCTACTTGTACCCAATAAAGATCCCATTCAAGGTTTATATCAGAAAACTTTCCTTCTGTAGCTACCCAGAAAATGGTAAACACAGGGAAAATATGTATCAAAGACAGTAGGTATATCCAGAATTGCCCCTTTAGCAAATTGAAAAATTATCAAAAATAATTTATAACTTGGAATAAAAATAAGTATCCACACTTGCCCAGTCTCTTTTGGAGATGATGGACTACACAGAATACACCAAAGCATGGCAACCCATGTTACCAGTATGCATGTTAAAAAACGTGAATTCTATTGCAGGTGATGGAGCAAGAGTTTCCCTGATCTAAAGACATTAAATCAGTGTTCCTAGGATGCTCATAAATCTCCCAAGAAACTTGGGGACCAAGATAACTGGTGCTCAGTTTGGAAGAACAGAAACTTTAGTTATCTTAAGCAGCTTAGACAAATTCATAGTGCAAGGGGCATCACAACTAAACCTCTGATTATGAACCTTTGACTATATTCCTGCTATGGTGCTGTCCAAGTAACAAAGATATCCTGAAACTGAGATAATCCTTCCTGAAAGTCAAGAATAGACTACCCACTTCCAGATTGGGTGTTTCATAGAAAGAGTTCCCAAGATTTAGTCCATGATTTTATTGTGTACACATGAATAATTTTATCACAATTATAAGTTATATAATATTCCACGCTACTTTCTAAATGTAGCTTAAATATATTATCAAAGCATTTGACAAATTCTTATAAATAGAGGAACTTTCCCTAAATGAAAAAGATAATAAAAATTACTAAAAAAATATTCTAAGATATAAAATGATTTCATATTTATTTTGAATGAACAACACCTACACTGTCATAAGACTGAAGCAGCAATTATACTCAGAAGTGGCAATAAAACACAAAAGACACTTATTTCAATCAGTCACATAGGCCATCTATTTCATAAGCTCGGCAATTTCATGGGTGCATTAATAAATGCTTCCAGTCAATCTTTAATTATCTTCTTAAATCCTCATGACAGTATATGAATCAGGTAAGATCTAAAGAATGAGCAGGTTTTCATTGACAGCTGGAAAGGAAGCACTGGGTTCCTCCTATGGAAAGGTAATGTACTGTTACTCTCAATCCAGACTCAGAGAAAGAGATAGAAAATGTTATTATTCCCCTTGAGCCAATGATGTTTTCTTTTTCTCCTCCCCAATACTAACCAGGATTACCAAGGCAATGATTAAGGGAAGAAACATTACTGAGATCACTGAATTCATCCTCCTAGGATTCTCTGATTTTCCCCAAATCACAGCACTGCTTTTTGTTATGTTCCTTACACTGTATATTACAGCACTGACTTGGAACCTGTCCCTTGTTGTTTTAATAAGGATGGACTCCTACCTCCATACACCTATGTACTTCTTCCTCAGTAATCTTTCCTTTATAGACATCTGCTATATCTCTTCTACAGTCCCAAAGATGCTTTCCAACTTCTTCCAAAAAAGGCAAACTATCAGCTTTGTGGGCTGCATAGTTCAATACTTTATGTTTTCCACCATGGGACTGAGTGAATCTTGCCTCATGACAGCCATGGCCTATGACAGGTATGCTGCCATTTGTAACCCTCTTCTGTACTCATCAGTCATGTCACCCACACTTTGTGCTCAGATGGTAATGGGAAGCTACACAGCAGGATTTCTAGGTTCTATATCTCAGGTGTTTGCCATGCTGCAGCTCCACTTCTGTGGATCTAATGTCATCAGACATTTTTTCTGTGACATTCCCCAGTTGTTAAATCTATCCTGCACTGACACTTTTTTTGCACACGTAGAGCTTCTCATATTAACAATGTTGTTTTGTATTTCAAATGCTTTAGTCATCATAATATCCTATGGCTATATTGTCTTGTCCATTCTGAAGATCACTTCAGCTAAGGGTAGGTCCAAGGCATTCAACACCTGTGCTTCTCACCTGACAGCTGTTTCCCTATTCTACACCTCCACTGCTTTTGTCTATTTTAGTTCCAGCTCTGGTGGCTCCTCCAGCTTTGATAGATTTGTGTCTGTATTCTACACTGTGCTGATTCCTATGTTGAACCCTTTGGTGTATAGTCTGAGGAACAAGGAAATCAAAGATGCTGGAAAGAGGTTACAGAAGAAGCTGGGATGCTGCTAATAAAAGAGTCTAAGATTTCTGGCAGGTTTTCCCTACAATCTACCTACTTATGTGATTAAAAAAAAACTTTCAAAGTTATAATATCCATGTGGACTGTGACTGACTCGATGCTAATGAAACATAATCCTTGTAAGTCCTATAGGTTTATCCTTTTCGTGTTACATTAGAAATAGCTTTATCTGTTATTATTTATCCACAGTATTTGTGAAACAACCAAATTTATAAGTTTTTGCTGCTGCGATAAAAGACTTTCAGCCCTGGGTCCTGTCCTTACAGAAGGCTGGAAGCATCCCTGGGTTTAGAACTCTTATCTCACAAATGGCTCAATACAGCAGAATAAAGACCTGGTGAAGACCAATGTTGTTCTTTGTTTCTGAGCAAGAAACCTCCTGTTAGAAGGAATAAAATTAGCATTGACTTGGCTGTGCCTCCTGGGAAAAACAACTACTTCTGACAGTTAAATTATTTCTAAGGCAAATTAATGCTAATCATCTATGAATTTTGATGTTTTATTCTTGTCTCCCCTAGTAACTGGGTGAATAAAAAAGATGTAGATGAAGACTACAGTAAAGATGCAGGAAATGGTTTGCTCATTTACTATGAGTATGATTATTTGATTCTTGAAATGAGTCCATATGAGATTTCAAATTTAAATTCTTAATGATCTGATACTGTGGTACTCTAACATCCTTTCTTAAATCACGGCAATTTACTCTTGGTTAACATGGACAATAAGATAATACTATGAAATTGCTTCTGATATTTCAAATATATATTCCATGTCTTATGAAAGTACCCTCATGAATTTACTGAGTACTCAGTCTCTAAAAATGAATAGAAAGTGTGTAAAATGTTACACATGTCTTTAAAATTAAAGAACAATATAGGTATAATCAAGAGCCTACTAAGTATCCCTCAAAGATTCTGAACAGCAGTGTCTGGAGGAGTTTGGATAGCCCGTTTTCTAGAGAGTCTGGATATATCTCTGTGTTTTGACAGGTGAATACAAGTTCAAGATTAGGACACAATGGCATCAGCTTGTTCCAGATTAACTTTCCTCTAGTTTCTTTGCCACTTGGGATTATACATGACAATGCTCAAAATCAATTTTAACTATAATGGGTTTTGCCTAATGAAAAAGAAGCAGAGGTGATGCAAAGATTTGTGGGAAGAAATCTTTAGAGATAGGTTATACTTTGCCTTTTGTGCATTCTCACTTTGCCACTGAGATATGCAATGTTGCTAACATTGCTCTATATGTAGAGATGTTTAAGATGGATTTAGTTGGCTGACCTTGGCTGACCTTGGATAAACAAAATAAAGCTTTGTAATTAAGCTCTTAGGTTTTTGGCTGTTTGTTTAGCAGAACAGCACCTCATGCTTTTAACATCTGATTTAGTATGATCACAAACTCCTGATACTCAACAACTCAAAAATTTTCAACTCTAGTCATTCACATTATTTCACCCTCTACAAATAATTTCTTTATCCTCTCAATTATTTTTTTATTATAAACCATGCTAAAGTTTACTTTGAGGACATATAGACAACTTGAATTTCATATATTCTCCAATTACTCCAAGCATGAATTTATCAAAGAATGAAAGATAACTATTTTGATAACTATTAAGATAACTTTCAAATTAAGGCAGCTGTATCTCTAATAACACTAATTATGTGGAATATAGTAATGATGTATGATGTATTCTCACTGGAAATCATTCAAATTCTTAAGTTCAAAAAGTATTTACTGATTAAATTTAATTGCAAAAATAGAATAGAAAAGCAGTATTTGACCAAAAATGTAATGATATAAATTTTCTTGCATCTGAAACTAAAGATAAAATATGTAACTTAAGATACAATGGTTATAAGCAATAGGTTTAGACATGCCAAGTTAGGCGTATCACAGACATTCTCTCTTCTTTCTATTCCCCTAGATCTAATCCCCCAATCTCATCCTCAGTGCTGCAACAGAATACCAAGTGTAGCCTTCCTTTCTGACTAATCACATTTCCTGTGGATCCCATAGTCCATTCACTTCTAACCTCCCTCCCGATAACCTCTTAGTAGCTTTATTACAGCCCCCAAACCCAGTAGGTAACCCAAGGGCTGCTCTTACTAGGACAACAAGTAGGCTGAAGGTAAACCCACACCTCTCCCTTTGCCACTGAGATCCACAGCTCCCTGGTCTCATCCCCAGATCTATAGCAGGAAAGCCACTGTGGATTCCCTTTCCTTTCTAACACCATTCCCAACTGTCCACAAAAACTATCTCCCACAATATTTCTTACCACAACTCATCCCAGCCTACAACACCAGCAATTATTCCCTTTAAGCCACCAGCTGAGCCAGCCAGTAAAACAAGAAATCTATAGCTATCACACTCTCCAAAACCCAGGGAGGAAGCAGAATCAAGGAAAAAAACAACCACCAAACAAAAACAAAACCAGAAATTAGCACCTAGACCTATCAGCATCCCAAACCAAGACATATAGACCTCAGCATAAAAACACAATCAATTAACAACTAAAGTAATATTTCCCTACCAGAGCCCAGCTATCCTATCACAGCAGGCCCTGAATATTCCAACATAGGTGAAGCATAAGAAAAAAAATCATTAAAGTCAACTATACTAAGATAATAAAGGTCCTTAAAGAGAAAATTAATAAATACTTTAAAGAAATCCAGAAAAGACACAAACAATTGAAGATGAGTAAAACTGATCAAGCCCTGAGAATGAAAATAGAAGGAATAAAGGAAATAAAAATATGGAAATTCTGAAAATGAAAATTTAGGAAGTTGAACAGGAACTACAGAGGCAAACTTTATCAACACAATACAACAAATGGACAAGAAAATCTGGGATGGGGATGATTACAAGTCTATAGGCATTGAAGATTCAGTAGAAGAAACAGATATGTCAGTCAAAAGAGGTTAAATCTAAAAAGTTTCTGACCCAAACATCCATGAAACCTGGGACACCATGGAAAGACCAAACCTAACAATATTAGGATAGAGGGATGATAAGAATCCCAGGTCAATGGCCCAGAAAATATTTTCAAGAAAATCATAGAAGAAAATATTACTAATTTTAAGACGGACTGCCTATAAATGTACAAGAAGCCTACAGAACACCAAAAATATTGGAACAGAGAAAAATACCCTCACCATATAATAATCAGCATACCAAACACATAGAACTGTCAGGAGCCATCTAGGATAGGATAAAGCTAGTAAGTGACCTTCCAGGAGGTGGCCCACTCTTTTTGCATAGTCTGTAGTGGTAAGGCTACAAAGAGACTTCATCTCAGGATTGCTTCTTGCAGCTGACATGCCTTTCCTGTCATTATCAAATTAATATAATAATTCCTGGGCATTAACCCACCCTATTGATCAAATTTCCTGAAGATAATATAAAGATGAACTTTTATGAATTCATGTTATTTAGATAAATTAATGGTTTTATAGAATTCCATATTCGATTCAAATAATCTTTGGAAGAAAGTTTTAGGAGATGGTCTTGGTTGCTTTGCTAGAAAGATATAATAAAGTTAGAGTTAAGGGTAGAATGCGACCACTCCTTATATAGTAGGTAAAGGCTGCATAATAAGAAACACAGTGAGCTTTTATCATTATACTAAAAAGAGAAATAGGTTTGGGACAAATTTGTATTCAAAGAAACACATTTAGATCCAAGGTTAAAGCCACAGGTGTGCACTAGAATAAAGCAATACCTTGTAAAAAGCTGTTGCTTTGCTCTTATAACGAGCATATTAGAATGAAACACTGCTTTAAACTTAATATCAACATCCTTCTGTAACTCCAATTTTATATAACATCTTATCTCTGAGACAATTTTCTGGAGAACTTTTCATCTAAGAAGGTATAAAAGAGCCAGAGAAAGGAACTAAGACTGTTGATTGAATGGTTTGGCCTGGAGAGCTCTGTTTCATCCATCCAGCCACCCATCCAAGTGTATACATCTGCTTGTCTGTACATATGTGTGTAAGTATATGTGTATGTATGTGAACATGCATGAATACTTGTGGAGTGTATGAGAAAGGTGGTTTGGCCCAATAATAAATGTGAATGTATTAATGTATAAATAAGAATGTGAATGAGAATGTAAATGTATGTATGAAATGTATATGTGTCTGTGCATAAAGCATCTTAATTATTTTCCTTTCTGGTTCACAAAGAGTTAAGCAGCCTAGCCAGAGAGGCTTTTGGCTGACTGGACAGAGAAGGGAGTGATAGTAATAAATTTTATACTTAATTCCCACTGCTAAACAAGAGGTGTTAATCACCTAAGCCAGTAGTTTTTAACCACAAAATAAATAAGAAAGTTTTTAGGATTTTTTTTTAGAAGTTCTCAGCAAGCATTCAGAATAGTTACAGAGCTAGAAGTCCAGAGAGCATCAGTCTTTAAAGCTACCTCTGAGGACATCAGTCTTTAAAACTCCATCCAATCTATGTCTCACTTCAAACCATTCCAGGACAGACTGGCTCCCAGCACAGAGCAGAGAATGAACATTAAAATCTGCAATGGGGGGGCTGGTGAGATGGCTCAGTGGGTAAGAGCACCCGACTGCTCTTCCGAAGGTCCAGAGTTCAAATCCCAGCAATCACATGGTGGCTCACAACCATCCGTAACGAGATCTGGTGCCCTCTTCTGGAGTGTCTGAAGACAGCTACAGTGTACTTACATATAATAAATAAATAAACCTTTAAAAAAAAAAAAAAAAAAAAAAAAAAAAATCTGCAATGGAAAAAGACCAAGGCAAACTTATTAGAATTCCACCTGACTTTCTATCAAGATTTTAAAAACCATGAGGGCCTGGACAGATGGCTGCAGACTCTAAGAGACTACAGATGCCAGCCAGATTTTATGTTGCCAAAAATGGAGAAAATAACATATTTCATGATAAAGCCAAATTTAAACTATATCTATCTACAAATCCAGCCCTACTGCAAATGATAGAATGAAAATTCTAACATAAGGAGGTTGACTACAACCATGAAAACACAGGAAACAAATAGTTTCACATCAGCGAAATCAAAAGAAGGGAAACAAACACACATATATACATGCCTCTACCACTACCATTAACAACAAAAGCAACAACAAAATAACAGGAATCAGCAAGTGTTGGTCACTGATATCTCTCAATGCCAGTGTTTTCAATTCATCAGTAAAAAGATATAAATTAACAAAATGAAAGCAAAGGTAAGATCCATTCTTCTGTTGCATCCAAGAAACACTCCTCAACATCAATAATAAGAATTACCTCAGTTAATGGGTTGGAAAAAGATATCCCAAGTAAATGGACCTAAGAAGCAAGGTTGTATAGGCATTTTTCACATCTAAAAAAAAATACACTTCAAATGAAAACTAAGCAAAAAGAGATAGGGGAAAACACTACATACTCATAAAAGGAAAATCCAAAAAGAAATGACATTTCAAGTTTTTGTTCGTTGGTTGGTTTGGTTTGGTTTTGACTTTTTTTTTTAATTTGGTTGGTTTTTTTTTTTTTTTAAGCTGGTTGATTGGTTGGTTGGTTGGTTGGTTGGTTGGTTGAATGGTTGTTTTTTGGTTTTTTGTTTTGTTTTGTTTTCAAGATAGGGTTTCTCTTTGTAACATCGCTAGCTGCTCTGGAACTTGCTTTGTAAATCATGCTAGCCTCGAATTCACAGAGGTCTGCCTAGTGAGGGCTAGGATTGATTGCATGCACCACCATTCTTGTATTCTTGTATACATTTTAATTATTAAAGTCTAGTTTCCAAACGCAAAGGCATCTAAGTTTGTAAAAGAAACACTATTGTACCTTAAATCACATATTAACCCTAACAGTGATAGTAGAAGACTTCAATACCTTACACTCACCATTGGACAGGTCTTAATTCAACAGATGAATACTGAAGCTAACATGTTATAAACCAAGTGGACCTAACAGATATATACCAAATCTTTTACTCAAACACAAAATAATATATCTTCTTCTCTGTACCTCATGTGACTTTCTCCAAAAATCGACCACACATTTAGACACAAAACAAGTCTCAACAGAAACAAGGAAATTGATATAACTCCCTGCATCCTATCAGACAAACACAGAATAAAGAAGGATATTAACAACAGAAACAAAAGAAAACTTACAAATGCATGGAAATTGGACAACTCTGTATTGAATGAAAAGTGGGCCAAGACAGAAATAAAGACATTAAAGACTTTCTAGAATTCAATTAAAATGAATAGATGGCATATCCAAAATTATGGGATACAACAAAACTGGTGCTAAGAGGAAACTTCATAGCACTTAGTGCCTACATTTTTTTAAAAATTGAAATATTTCACACTATAAACTTTATAACATACTTGAAAGCTCTTGAACAAAAAGAAGTAAGCACATCCAAGAGCAGTAGATGACAGGAAATAATCATACCAAGGGCTAAAATCAATAAATAAATAAATAAATAAAAAACAAGGAGAACAATACAAAGAATCAATGGAACAAAGATTTGGTTCTTTGAGAAAATAAACAAGATAGACAGACCTTTATTCAAACTAATTAATAAACACAGAGAACATTCAAATTTACAAAATAAGAAACAAAAAAAGGAACATAACAGCCAACAGGGAAATCCAAAGATGGGAATGGGTGGGAAGATACCCAGGAAGTCCCAGACCAGCTCAGAGGAGTAGGGGAGGGGAAGGGGGGAGGATTGTGGGAGGAACTGACAGAGAGGAGTAATGTGTGGGATGTAAAGTGAGTAAGTAAAAAATTAAAATTTAAAAAAAAAACTGTACTCCAGAAAATTGAAAACAATCTAAAAGGAAAGAATGGTTCCCTTGACAGGTGCCCCTTATCAAAGTGAAATCAAAATCTGAAAATCAATTTGAGTAGATTTACAACCACTAATAAAATAAAAGCAGTCATTAAAAACTCCACCACCAAACAAAGCCTGAGAACTGATAGTTTTAGTGCAGAATTCAACCAAACTTTCAAACAAGAATTAAAGACAATTCTCCTCAAATTATTTCACAAAATAGAAACAAGAAATATTACCAAATTTATTTTACGAGGCCACAATCACTCTGATACTCAAACCACATAAAGACTCAATGAAGAAATGGAATCACAGACCAATTTTTCTTGAGAACACAGATGTAAACACACCAAATAAATACCTGCAAACAAAATCTTAGAAAACATCAAAAAGATCTTCCACCATGATCAAGTAGGCTTCACTCCAGAAATGCAGGGATAGTTCAATACATAATAATCAGTAAATGTAATCCTGTTTATGTATGTGTTCACATGTATGTGCACAAACTACAACTATTCACCTATTCATGCTGAATGCATTCATCCAGTGATGTGCAACCTCGGCCTAAATCAAGAGTGAGTTTGAGATTATAATCTGTCTTCTGTTTTAACAGTTCTGAATTATGTCCTCATAGTATATGACGTTCATTATAAGACCACTTTATAGTGCTATAAAAATTCATTTATAATTTTGGTTATTTAATAAACAATTACTTAAAGGTTACCAGTTCAAGTATTTACATTTTCTTTTTCTTTTTTTTTATACATTTTAAAAATATTTCTATTAGGTATTTTCCTCATTTACATTTCCAATGCTATCCCAAAAGTCCCCCATACCCTCCCCTACACTCCCCTACCCATCCACTCCCACTTTTTGGCCCTGGCGGTCCCATGTACAGGGGCATATAAACTTTGCATGACCAATGGGCCTCTCTTTACAGTGATGGCCGACTAGTCCATCTTTTAATACATATGGAGCTAGAGACAAGAGCTCTGGGGTACTGGTTAGTTCATATTGTTCTTCCACCTATAGGGTTGCATATCCCTTTAGCTCCTTGGGTACTTTCTCTAGCTCCTCCATTGGGGGCTCTGTGATCCATCCAATAGCTGACTGTGAGCATCCACTTCTGTGTTTGCTAGGCCCCAGCATAGTCTCACAAGAGACAGCCATATCTGGGTCCTTTCAGCAAAATCTTGCTAGTGTATGCAATGGTGTCAGCGTTTGGAAGCTGATTATGGGATGGATCCCCAGATATGGCAGTCTCTAGATGGTCCATCCTTTCGTCACAGCTCCAAACGTTGTGTCTGTAACGGTTCCTTGGGTGTTTTGTTCCCAATTCTAAGAAGTAGCAAAGTGTCCACACTTTGGTCTTCATTCTTCTTGAGTTTCATGCGTTTAGCAAATTGTATCTTATATCTTCAGTATCGTAAGTTTCTGGGCTAATATCCACTTATCAGTGAGTACATATCGTGTGAGTTACTTTGTGATTAGGTTACCTCACTCAGGATGATGTCCTCCAGGTCCATCCATTTGCCTAGGAATTTCATAAATTCATTTTTTTAAATAGCTGAGTAGTACTCCATTGTGTAAATGTACCACATGTTCTGTATCAATTCCTCTGTTGAGGGGCATCTAAGTTCATTCCAGCTTCTGGCTATTATAAATAAGGCTGCTATGAACATAGTGGAGCATGTGTCCTTCTTACCGGTTGGGACATCTTCTGGATATATGCCCAGAAGAGGTATTGCGGGATCCTCTAGTAGTACTATGTCCAGTTTTCGGAGGAACCACCAGACTGATTTCCAGAGTGGTTGTACAAGCTTGCAATCCCATCAACAATGGAGGAGTGTTCCTCTTTCTCCACATCCTTGCCAGCATCTGTTGTCACCTGAATTTTTTATCTTAGCCATTCTGACTGGTGTGAGGTGGAATATCAGGGTTGTTTTGATTTGCATTTCCCTGATGATTAAGGATGTTGAAGAGTTTTTCAGGTGCTTCCCTGCCATTCGGTATTTCTCAGGTGAGAATTCATTGTTCAGTTCTGAGCCCCATTTTTTAATGGGGTTATTTGATTTTCTGGAGTCCACCTTCTTGAGTTCTTTATATATATTGGTTATTAGTCCCCTATCTGATACAGGATGTTGGGTGTTGGATTTTGTCAAATGCTTTCTCCTCATCTAACAAGATGATCATGTGGTTTTTGTCTTTGAGTTTGTTTATATAATGGATTATGTTGATGGATTTCCGTATATAGAACCATCCCTGCATCCCTGCAATGAAACCTACTTGGTCAGGATGGATGATTGTTTTGATGTCTTCTTGGATTCGGTTAGCGAGAACTTTATTGAGGATTTTTGCATCAATATTCATAAGGGAAATTGGTCTGAAGTTCTCTATCTTTGTTGGGTCTTTTTGTGGTTTAGGTATCAGACTAATTTTGGCTTCATAGAATGAGTTGGGTAGAGTTCCTTCTACTTCTATTTTGTGGAATAGTTTGTGCAGAACTGGCATTAGATCTTCTTTGAAGATCTTATAGAACACTGCACTAAACCTGTCTGGTCCTGGGCTTTTTTTTTTTTTTTTTTTTGGTTAGGAGACTATTAATGACTGCTTCTATTTCTTTAGGGAATATAGGACTGTTTAGATCATTAACCTGATCTTGATTTAATTTTGGTACCTAGTATCTGTCTAGAAACTTATCCATTTCATCCAGGTTCTCCAGTTTTGTTGAGTATAGCCTTTTGTAGAAGAATCTGATGGTGATTTGAATTTCTTCAGGATCTGTTGTTATGTCTCCCTTTTCATTTCTGATTTTGCTAATTAGAATGCTTTCTCTGTGCCCTCTAGTGAGTCTGGCTAAGGGTTTATCTATCTTGTTGATTTTCTCAAAGAACCAACTCCTCGATTGGTTGATTCTTTGAATAGTTCTTCTTGTTTCCACTTGGTTGATTTCGCCACTGAGTTTGATTATTTCCTGCCTTCTACTCCTTTTGGGTGAATTTGCTTCCTTTTGTTCTAAAGCTTTTAGGTGTGTTGTCAAGCTACTAATGTGTGCTGTCTCTAGTTTCTTTTTGGAGGCACTCAGAGCTATGCATTTCCCTCTTAGAAATGCTTTCATTGTGTCCCACAAGTTTGGGTATGTTGTGGCTTCATTTTCATTAAACTCCAAAAAGTCATTAATTTCTTTCTTTATTCCTTCCTTGACCAAGGTATCATTGAGAAATGTGTTGTTCAATTTCCACATGAATGGTGGCTTTCTATTATTTACTTTGTTGTTGAAGATCAGCCTTAGTCCTTGGTGATCTCATAGGATGTATGGGACAATTTATTTATTGTATTTTGAGGCTTATTTTGTGACCAATTATGTGGTCAGTTTTGGAGAAGGTATGATGAGGTGCAGAGAAATAGGCATATCCTTTTGTTTTGGATAAAATATTCTGTATATATCTGTTAGATCCATTGTTTCATAAGTTCTGTTAGTTTCACTGAGTCCCTGTTTAGTTTCTGTGTCCATGATCTGTCCATTGGTGAAAGTGGTGTGTTGAAGTCTCCCACTATTATTGTGTGAAGTGCAATGTGTGCTTTGAGCTTTACTAAAGTATCTTTAATGAATGTGGCTGCCCTTGTATTTGGAGCATAGATATTCAGAACTGATAGTTCCTCTTGGAGGATTTTACCTTTGATGAGTATGAAGTGCCCTTCCTTGTCTTTTTTGATGACTTTGGGTTGGAAGTCGATTTTATTAGATATTAGAATGGCTACTCCAGCTTGTTTCTTCAGGCCATTTGCTTGGAAAATTGTTTTCCAGCCTTTTACTCTGAGGTAGTGTCTGTCTTTTTCCCTGAGACGGGCTTCCTGTAAGCAGCAGAATATTGGGTCCTGTTTGTGTAGCCAGTCTGTTAGTCTATGTCTTTTTATTGGGGAATTGAGTCCATTGATATTAAGAGATATTAAGGAAAAGTAATTGTAGCTTCCTATTATTTTTGTTGCTAAAGTTGGCATTCTGTTCTTGTGGCTGTCTTCTTTTAGGTTTGTTGAGGGATTACCTTCTTGCTTTTTCTAGAACGTGGTTTCCGTCCTTGTATTGGTTTTTTTCTGTCATTATCCTTTGAAGGGCTGGATTCATGGAAAGATAATGTGTGAATTCGGTTTTGTCATGGAATGCTTTGGTTTCTCCATCCATGGTAATTGAGAGTTTGGCTGGGTATAGTAGCCTGGGCTGGAATTTGTGTTCTCTTATTGTCTGTATAACATCTGTCCAGGCTCTTCTGGCTTTCATAGTCTCTGGTGAAAAATCTGGTGTAATTCTGATAGGCTTGCCTTTATATGTTACTTGACCTTTCTCCCTTACTGCTTTTAATATTCTCTCCTTATTTAGTGCATTTGTTGTTCTGATTATTATGTGTCAGGAGGAATTTCTTTTTTGGTCCAGTCTATTTGGAGTTCTGTAGGCTTCTTGTATGTTCATGGGCATGTCATTCTTTAGGTTTGGCGAGTTTTCTTCTATAATTTTGTTGAAGATATTTTCTGGTCCTTTGAGTTGAAAACCTTCAATCTCATCTACTCCTATTATCCATAGGTTTGGTCTTCTCATTGTGTCCTGGATTTCCTGGATGTTTTGAGTTTGGATCTTTTTGCATTTTCCATTTTCTTTGATTGTTGTGCAGATGTTCTTTATGGAATCTTCTGCACCTGAGATTCTCTCTTCCATCTCTTGTATTCTGTTGCTGATGCTTGTATCTATTGTTCCAGATTTCTTTCCTAAGGTTTCTATCTCCAGCGTTGCCTCACTTTGGGTTTTCTTTATTGTGTCTACTTCCCTTTTTAGGTCTTGGATGGTTTTATTCAATTCCATCACCTGTTTGGTTGGCTTTTCCTGCAATTCTTTAAGGGATTTTTGTGCTTCCTCTTTAATATCTTCTACCTGTTTAGCAGTGTTCTCCTGTATTTCTTTAAGTGAGTTATTAAAGTTCTTCTTGATGTCCTCTACCATCATCATGAGATATGCTTTTAAATTCAGGTCTAGCTTTTCCGGTGTGTTGGGATGTCCTGGACTGAGCGAAGTGGGAGTCCTGGGTTCTGATGATGGTGAGTGGTCTTGGTTTCTGTTAGTAAGATTCTTATGTTTACCTTTAGCCATCTGGTAATCTCTGCAGTTAGTTGTTATAGTTTTCTTTGTTTAGAGATTGTTCCTCTGGTGATTCTGTTACCCTCTATCAGCAGACCTGGGAGACTAGCTCTCTCCTCTGAGTTTCAGTGGTCAGAGCACTCTCTGCAGTCAGGCTCTCCTCTTACAGGGAAGGTGCACAGATATCTGGGGTTCGGACCTCCCTCCTGGCCGAAGATGAAGGCCCAAAACAGGACCTTTCCCAGAGGCTGTGCTGCTTTGGCCTGTCACAGAAGCTGTTAGCTTCTGTAGTGCACACTCTCACCTGTGCAGACCACTTTCGGTGGAGTCCCAGAAAACCCATTTTTACTTATGATGCAGATCTTAGATGTTTCTTGCCAGGACTTTGTGGTGAGAAAATGGATAATCTGAAAATAGTAAAGTTTTAACTGAGTTAACAATGCATTTTCTTTTCCTTTTCTCTTCTTATTTTTTTCTCCTCTTCTCTTCCTCCTCCTCCTCCTCTTCTTCTTCTTCTTCTGTTGTTGTTGTTGTGGTTGTTGTTGTTGTTACTCATCAAGGATCATCAAGATGATTATAAAAAGAAATATACTGAGATAACCCAGTTCATCCTCCTGGGATTCTCAGATTTCCACCAAATCACAGCTCTGCAATTTGTTATATTTCTGTACCTGGAACAAGTACCTCATTGTTTTAATAAGAATGAATTCCTACCTCCACACTTCTTCCTTGTGATCTGTCCTTAGTAGACCTCTACTATAAACTCAATGGACCCCAAGATGTCACACCCATCTACAGCTCCAGGTCCAAAGGATCCAGTGCCTTCTTCTGGCCTCCACAGGCATGCACATGGTGCATATGCATACATACAGGCAAAAATTCATACACACAAATAAGTAATTTTTTTAAGTCATGTAGAAAGGAAAGTTACTTCTTGGCCATGACTCAAGAGACAAAGTTATTCATGCTATTAGTTTACATCCCTGGAGTGAGTTCTATTTATCAAGCATCCTGTAAAGACTTTCTTATTCACACCTTATTTAATGACCTCAACACCCGTTGAGCCAGAAGTCAATATTATATTAGCATTACAAAAAATATGCTGATGTTTAAGAGATTAAACAATTTCATATTCATTTTTTCTATAATTATTTTTTATTTTTATTAGATATTTTCTTCATTTATATTTCAAATGCTATCCCAAAAGTCCCCTATACCCTCCCCCTGCCCTGCTCCCCTACCCACTAACTCCCACTTCTTGTCCCTGGCGTTCCCCCTGTACTGAGGCATATAAAGTTTGCTAGACCAAAGGGCCACTCTTCCCAATGATGGCCAACTAGGCCATCTTCTGCTACATATGCAGCTAGAGACACAAGTTCTGGGGGTACTGATTAGTTCATATTGTTGTTCCACAACAATATATGAATATGAATATATGAATATGAAAAATGTATAGTTCATATCATCTTTCATTGATAAGATAGCACAGTAAGAATTTGATACAAAACATCTCAGTTGATAATTTTTGTCCCTAACAACTACACTTTTAAAAATTAATTTATTTTTTATTCACCTTTTGTTTTAGCACAAGTCTTCATCTCTTTGTGTATGAGGTTTACTTCTAGCAGAAGACATCTTAAAGTGAAAGGCTGTTTTCAATATAAAATGGAGTCTTCTTGGAACCAAGAAAGTAAGTCTTATAGGAGAATACAGTGGGAAATATTGGAAATGGGTAGCCAATCCCATCACTATTATGCCAGAGGACAATTATTAGCTTTAATGGTTGTTTAGCTTTGCACATTGGATCCTGGAGTAGTTGCAGTGGGCAGCTTCTAGGATTTGGAGTGGGAGTGAGAGTATCTCTGACCATTAACGTAATAAACTTCCACAGGTCATTTGGAGACTTTGGTGGCAAAGGAAGAGGGATTCCAGAAGCACACATTTTTATTTATGGAAAGTCATTTATGTACTGACTTTACATATATAGGTGTGTGTATGTGTATGCATATGTATATGCATGTGCATAAGTATATGTATGTACATTCAGAATATGGATTGTATTCCCTGTCTGTCACCTCCACACCTAGATATAGTACATCAAAAATTATAGCCTTACTCATTTACTTGCTCTTGAATATATATATGTATATATGTGTGTATATATGTATATATATGTGTATGTATATATATATATGTGTGTGTGTGTGTGTATATGTATATATATATGACATGCTTTATTTTACCTTAATCTTGCTCATATTTGTGGGCAAGAAAAATCTAAAGGGGCTACAGAAAACCTAATTCCAAAATTACCTGAAACTTGGTGATTCGAGGGGCCCATTTTGCAATTGATAAAGTGAAGCTCTGGATAGATGAAGGAGTTTCCCACAGCCCCTTCCAAGATGGAAAAGTTGCTGAGGGCAAAATTCCACTTTATTATTTCTACTCAGTTTCCATTCCTTTACACTAAATCTCTATTAGTCAACAAGGTATATGCGATATAACTTTATAATGCCAACAGATTGTGCTATGGGGAAGATTTACTTTGCTAGCAGATGTCTGAAATTATTAACTGGATGTTAATAGTTGCTATAATCTTTGAGACATTTCTATCTCTCTTTCTCTCTCTGTCTCTGTCTCTCTTGTCTATTTCTGGCTCTTTCTGTCAGTGTGTCTCTCTCTGTATCTCTTTGTCTCTCTGTGTGTCTCTTTCTGTCTGTATATCTGTCTCTCTGTCTCTTCCCCCTGCTCTGTCACTCTCTCTCTGTCTGTCTCTCTGTCTCTCTGTCTGTGTGTGTGTGTGTGTTATATGTTCATCTGTGTGAACTTGTTCATGAGGAAATTGCATGTGATGGGCAGAGGTCAACTCATTGCATATTTCTTAATGTTTTCCCACTTGATTTTCTGACAAGAGTCTGTCAATGAAATCTTAGCTCATAGGTCTTACTGCTAGCTTGCTGGCCATAGATCTCCAGCCATTTTCTGGGATTCTACTTATAACTTGCTGTTGAAAAAATTGAAAGTTGAGAGGAGAGTCGGCCTCCAGGGAGGGCTCTGACCCTGGGACTTAGGTGAGATCCCCATCTTGTATCCTGGGTCTCTCAGAGACCAGTCTATGCAGGAGATTGTGCGGGGGCCACAGAAGCAACAGAGCTTCTTGGACAGGGGCCCTTTTGGCCTTCATTCTCAGCCAGGAGGAAGATCTGAGACCCAGACCTCTGGGCACCTTCCCCACCAGAGGAGAGTCAGTCTCCAGGGAGGGATCAGACCCCAGGACTAAGGTGAGATCCCCATTTTGTATCCAGGGTCTATCAGAGACCAGTCCATGCAGGAGATTGTGCGGGGGCCACAGAAGCAACAGAGCTTCTAGGACAGGGTCCCTTCGGGCCTTCATCTTCAGCGAGGAGGCAGAGCTGAGCTCCAGACCTCTGTGTACCTTCCCTACCAGAGGACAGCTTGCCTGCAGAGAGTGCTCTGACTCCTGGGACTCAGGAGAGAGTTGCACTCCAAGGAGTGCTGACAGAGGCTAACAGAATCACAGGAGGAACGAGCTCCAGCCAGAGACACCTAGAGCATCTAACATCAGAGATTTCCAGATGGCAAAAGGCAAACATAAGAATCTTAATAACAGAAACCAAGACCACTTGGCATCATCAGAACCTACTACTCCCACCACAGCAAGTCCTGGATACCCCAACACACCCAAAAAGCAAGATTCGGATTTAAAATCATATCTCATTATGCTGGTAGAGGATTTTAAAAAGGACATTGTACTGGCTATTTTTGTGTCAACTTGACACAGCTGGAGTTATCACAGAGAAAGGAGCTTCAGTTGAGGAAATGCCTCCATGAGATCCAACTGTAAGGCATTTTCTCAATTAGTGATCAAGGGGGAAAGGCCCCTTGTGGGTGGGACCATCCCTGGGCTGGTAGTCTTGGGTTCTATAAGAGTAGGCTGAGCAAGCCAGGGGGGGCAAGCCAGTAAAGAACATCCCTCCATGGCCTCTGCATCAGCTCCTGCTTTTTGACCTGCTTGAGTTCCAGTCCTGACTTCCTTTGGTGATGAACAGCAGTATGGAAGTGTAAGCCGAATAAACCCTTTCCTCCCCAGCTTGCTTCTTGGTCATGATGTTTGTGCAGGAATAGAAACCCTGACTAAGACAGACATTAATAACTCACTTAAAGAAATAAAGGAGAACACTGCTAAACAGGTAGAAGTCCTTAAAGAGGAAACACAAAATACCTTAAAGAATTACAGGGAAACACGACCAAACAGGTGAAGGAATTGAACAAAACCATCCAAGATCTAAAAATTGAAGTAGAAACAATGAAGAAAATGCAAAGGGAGACAACTCTGGAGATAGAATCCCTAGGAAAGAAATCTGGAACCATAGATGCGAGCATCAGCAACAGACTACAAGAGATGGAAGAGAGAACCTCAGGTACAGAAGATTCCATAGAGAACATGGGCACAACAATCAAAGAAAATGCAAAATGCAAAAAAAATCCTAACTCAAAACATCCAGGAAATCCAGGACACAATGAGAAGACCAAACCTAAGGATAATAGGTATAGACGAGAATGAAGATTTTCAGCTTAAAGGGCCAGCAAATATCTTCAACAAAATTGTAGAAGAAAACTTTCCGAACCTAAAGAAAGAGTTGTCCATGACCATATAAGAAGCCTACAGAACTCCAAATAGACTGGACCAGAAAAGAAATTTCTCCCGACACATAATAATCAGAACAACAAATGCACTAAATAAAGATAGAATATTAAAAGCAGTAAGGGAAAAAGGTCAAGTAACATATAAAGGCAAGCCTATCAGAACTACACCAGATTTTTCACCAGAGACTATGAAAGCCAGAAGATCCTGGATAGACGTTATACAGACCCTAACAGAATACAAATGCCAGCCCAGACTACTATACCGAGCAAAACTCTCAGTTATCATAGATGGAGAAACCAAAGTATTCCATGACAAAACCAAATTCGCACAATATCTTTCCACCAGATGAGGCCTTCAAAGGATAATAAAGGGAAAACTCCAACACAAGAAGGGAAATGACACCCTAGAAAAAGCAAGAAAGTAATCCTTCAACAAACCTAAAAGCAGAGAGCAGCAAGAATAGAATCCCAACTCTAACAACAAAAATATGTGGAAGCAACAATTACTTTTCCTTAATACAAATGGGACCTCATAAAATTACAAAGCTTCTGTAAGGCAAAAGACACTGTCAATAAGACAAAAAGGCCACCAACAGATTGGGGTAAGATCTTTACCAATCCTAAATTAGATAAGGGACTAATATCCAACATACACAAAGAACTCAAGAAGATGGACTCCAGAAAATCAAATAACCTCATTTAAAATGGTGTATAGAGCTAAATAAAGAATTCTCAACTGAGGAATACTGAATGCCTAAGAAGCACCTGAAGAAATATTCAACATCCTTAATCATCAGGGAAATGCAAATAAAAACAACCCTGAGATTCCACCTCACACCAGTCAGAATGGCTACGATCAAAAATTCAGGTGACAGCAGATGCTGGTGAGGATGTGAAGTGGAGAAAGGGGAACACTCCTCCATTGCTGGTGGGATTGCAAGCTTGTACAACCACTTTGGAAATCAGTCTGGCGGTTCCTCAGAAAATTGGACATAGTACTACCAGAAGATCCAGCAGTTCCTCTCCTGGGCATATACCCAGAAGATATTCCAACTTGTAATAAGGACACATGCTCCACTATGTTCATAGCAGCCTTATTTTTAATAGCCAGAAGCTAGAAAGAACCCAGATGTCCTTCAACAGAGGAATGGATACAGAAAATGTGGTACATTTACACAATGGAGTACTACTCAGCTACTAAAAATGATGCATTCATGAAGTTTTTAGGCAAATGGATCTATCTGGAGGATATCATCCTGAGTGAGGTAACCCAATCACAACTCAGAAAATTAGACTACCCAAGATACAAATTGCAAAACAGATGAAACTCAAAAAGAAGGAAGACCAAAGTGGATACTTCATTCCGTCTTAGAATGGGGAACAAAATACCTATGGAAAGAGTTACAGAGACAAAGTTTGGAGCTGAGACAGAAGGAAGGACTATCCAGAGACTTCTCCACCCAGGGATCCATCCCATAAACAACCACAAAACCCAGACACTATTGCATATGTCAGCAAGATTTTGCTGACAGGACCCTGACATAGCTGTCTCTTGTGAGGCTATGCCAGTGCCTGGCAAATACAGAAGTGGATGTTCACAGTCATCCATTCTTCCATTGCTGGTGGAATTGCAAGCTTGGATTGGATGGAACACAGGGCCCCCAATGAAGGAGCTAGAGACAGTACCCAAGGAGCTAAAGGGGTTTGCAACCCTCTAGGTGGAACAACAATATGAACTAACCAGTACCCCCTGGAGCTTGTGTCTCTAGTTGCACATGTAGCAGAGGATGGCCTAGTCAGCCATCAATGGAATAAGAAACCCTTGGTCTTGCAAAGATTATATATCCCAGTACAGGGGAATGCCAGGTCCAGGAAGTAGGAGTGGGTGGGGTGGGGAGCAGGGTGGGGATATTGTATAGGGGACTTTCAGATATCATTTGAAATGTAGATGGAGAAAATATTTAATAAAAAGGAAGGAAAAAATAATGTGATAGAATTCTCAATAGAGGAATGGCCAAGAAGCACTTAAAGAAATGTTCAGTGTCTTTAGTCATCAGGGAAATGCAAATCAAAACAACTCAGATTCTGTCCTACACCTGTCACAATGGCTAAATCAAAAGTTCAAGTGACAGCACATGGTTTTTGAGGCTGTTGAGCAAAAGAAACACTCCTCCATTGCTAGTGGCTGTGGAAATTTGTACAACCACACTGCAAATCAATTTGGCATGGTTTCTCAGAAAATTGGGAATAGTTCTTTTTCAAGATGCAACTATACTATACCACTCCTATGCATATATCTAAAAGACACACTACTATAAAACATGGACACTTGCTCAACTATGTTCATTGTGGCTTTATTTGTAATAGCCAGAGACTGGAAACAACCTTGATGTCCTTCAACTGAAGAATGGATAAAAAAAAAATGTGGTTCAGCTACACACTGAATGGAGCTGAATTGCTGAATGGAACACTATTCAGTTATTAAAAACAAAGACATCATGCAATTTTCAGGCAAACGGATGCAACTTGAGCATATCATCCCGAGTGACGTAATAAAGGTGCAGAAAGACACATATGATATACATGTTCATTATAAGTGGATATTAGCCATAAAGTGTAGGATAACGATGTTACAACCCACAGACCCAAAGAAACTGGGTAGTAAGGAGTGTCCATGGGAGAGTTCATGAGTCTCATTCAGAAGAGGAAACACAATAGTCATCAGAGGAGGATGGAGAGAGGGACTGTGTGGGAGAGTGGTGAGGAGGAATATACAGCTGGAGATATGATGTTGAGGGGAAGGGAGATGGCTGGGAGAGAGAATAGAAATTGGTGAGGGACATCTCTAGGACTAGCTGGAGACTATAAATGGGAGAGGCTATGAGGTGTCTATGAGGATGATCCTAGCTGAGATTTATACCAGAGGGAGATACAGAGACTGAAGAGGCCACCTCTCATAGCCAAGCAGGACTTCCAGTGAAACGAGGGAAATGTCAACCTACCCACAAATCCTTCAACTCAAAATTTGTCCTGCCTACAAGAAGTAAATGGATAAAGATGGAGAAGAGACTGAGGAAACAGTCATCAATGACTGGCTCAACTTGAGATCCATCCCATGAGAGAAAGCCAACTCCTAACACTGTTAATGATACTCTGCTGTGCTTACAGACAGGAGCCTAGCATATCTGTCACCAGAGAGGCTTCACCTAGCAGCAGATGGAAACATGCAGAACCCATAGCCAAACTTCAGGTAAAGCTCAGGGTGCCTTGTGGAAGAGTAGAGGATAGAATTGAGCAAGCTGGAAGAGTCAAGGACACCACAAGAAGATCTACATAGTCAACTAACCTATAGGGTTCACAGAGACTGAACCACCAACCAAAGAGTGTTCAGGGACTGGACCTAGGCACTACACACATTTGTAGCAAATGTGTAGCTTGGTCTTCATGTGGGTCCCCTAACAATTGGATCAGGGACTGTCTCTGTTGCCTGCCACTGGATTCCTTTCCCCTAACTAGACTGCTTGGGTGGGCCTCAGTGGGAGAGGAGATACTTAATCCTGCTAGGCTATATGTTCCAGGGTGGGGTGGTACCCAAGGGGATGCTTCCTCTTCTCTGAGGAGAATGACAGGGAAATGGGGTGAGTGATTTGTAAGGCCAGGACTTGGAGGAGGTGGCTGTGACTGGGATATAATATGAACAAAACAAGTAAATTATGAAAACTTTCTTACTAGAGTAATGGTAGGGCAGCAAACTTTATGGTGCCAGATGGCATGGGGAATGGAACAAACTCCTGCTGTCCTCGTCTGAAGGATAAGGTACTGAAGCTCTCCTTAACCCTTCCTCTATAATCCTGGACCATTATGGTGTCAAACTACACCAACACATATGTAAATAGTACTAAATGGAATCAATGGAGAATACAAAAAGAGAATGAAGAGAGACACATTCCATGGGGTAAGCTCTGCGAGGAATTTGAGGGAGAACCAATGATTAATATGGTCAAAATGTATTATGTATATGAATGAAATTCTCAAGTAATGGTAAAATTTTGTTGTATGTATGTGTGAAACTCTCCAATAATGATAAGGAAGGACATATAGGAATTCTTAGAGGGAAGAAACAGAGGGAGAAATTATGTATATTATAATCTCACAAATAAAAAAAATCTAATGAATCTCTGAAAATAACATGAAAATATAATGACAGAGATATTAACAATTTTGTCAGATCTAAGTATCATGTGGCCATTGTTTACACATCACACAGTACTGCTTTAAACCAGAGACATGGAACCACAAACGTATATCTGAATTGAGACTACTGGCCAGAAATGACAACTCAGTTTGCATAATTATCTATATAGTCTCTCCTGGTCCTTTGAACTCCCTGAATGTTGCAGGAATTTTCTTGGGAATATATAAGTAAATGCACAATGACCCAGATATAGATGGAATGAACAGATGAAAAAAAAAAGATTCCTTCCAAGTTCAGTTTTGTGAACCAGTGACTTTATTAGAGTTACTTAACAAACCAAGAATGACTGGAGCAGCAGCATCAACAATGAATCCTTCACTCCAGCATATTTGACCAACAAGCAACTGCCCTCTTGGGGAGTTCCAGCCCCTAGTCAATCATGAATATCCTATGTACTCAGGGGGTAAAACAAACCAACCACATGTGGTCTTATATGAAACTGGGAGTTGGGAGGAAGGACTGTTGAATATAATCTCAGGCAAGGGTGTTGTGATGCCATGTTTCAAGAAGAGAGTTTGTTTGCATGGGTTTGTTTGTTTGTGACATTGTCTCACTCTGTAACCTAGGCTGAAATGGCTTTGTAGCCTAGGTTGCCGTAAAGCCCATGGAAATCCTGTGCCTTATTAAAGCTGGAATTATAGGGGTAAATCACTACTCTTGGCTCTACAGGAAATATTAACATTCTATCACTTTCATTTCCATGGACATGCTTATCTCTGTACTATTATAATATTTAGCTCCCATGGCTGTGAACCAAGGTAGTCCGTAAGGCACTTCTGCTTCATGATGGTGAAGCTCATGTCTACCTGGAGAAAACAGTTCCAACGCAATACTGAGAAATATCACCTTAAAGTTTAACTTATTCTACTACCACCATTACATCACTTTTTAAAAATGACATAATACTAAAACAAAATACTGAACATGCATAGACAATAATAAAGAACATGCCAGTCCATCATATGCTGTTAGTCTCGGATTAAAATAAATTCACACAAGTCTTCTCAGACAAAACTTAATCAGGGGCCTGAAATATCAAAATATATATTTTTGGAATGTTCTGATTGGCTCTATCAATCTAGGGTAAACTTTCTGGTTGTAATGTAGAAAAGGAAGAGACATCAGGTCCCACTATCTCATATATTACTATTGGCTCATAAGATATTGCTAAAGGTCATGACCGGAAAAAATCAAACTATCAGAAGACGAAGGAAATGACACTGAAGAAACCACACCTTCCTTATGATTTTTTCTTCATGATTCAAGCTTTCACTTTTGTGTTTGACCTAAATATTAAATGACTAGGTAGTGTTGTTTGGGTGTTTGTTTGCTTTTACATACTCAAGTTATTTCTGATTAGTCTTCCTAAAAGGCACAAGAAAGCTAATGTGTGGCTTTGTTTCTTTCAAACAAAAACGTTCCGTATGGTCATCCTCATCTGCTCAGGATCACAGAGTAATCAATGGTGATGGCTTAGGCCTTAGGATACTACATCTTGATACTGATGACACAGAATTAGTAGAATCTGAGGTCAGGGATTTGATCAGGAATCTTCTCTAAAGGCATTCCTTGTAATTTAACAAGTGTCAGGCTTCCACAAGTTTCTCAACTTGATATTTTTAAAATACCTGTAGATAGAATAATTAATGAAGAAGTAGCCCATCTGCAACATGGAAATTATGATGCTACTGGTTCTAAAGATGATGCATTTCAAACACACCAAAGCAATTGTTGGCTTATATTGAAATATTGTCTATTTCAAAACCATTTTTATCTGAAGTGCCATGGACTTTGTAGTATTCCAGCCATGTGTACATGATTGCAGGTAACAGAAATTCTCACATGGTGTTGTAGTGAAATCTCCTCATCTCTTACCTTAGCTGCAGATTACCTTTTTCTGCAACCTATTCATGGCATCTTTGATTTCCTTGTTTCTCAGACTATATATCAAAGGGTTCAACATGGGAATCACCACACTATAGAAGACAGATGCAAATCTGTCAAAGCTGGAGGAGCCACCAGAGCTGGAACTCAAATAGACAAAGATACCAGAACTATAGAAGAGAGAAACAGCTGTCAGGTGAGAAGCACAGGTGTTGAAGGCCTTGGACCTACCATTCGCTGAAGTGATCTTCATGATGGATGAGGCGATATACCCATAGGACACCATGATGGCTAAGGCGTTTATAAGCCCAAAAAACATTGTTAATATGACAAGTAGGACATGTGCAAAGAAAGTGTCATTGCAGGATAGATTTAACAGCTGGGGCATGTCACAGAAGAAATGTCTGATGACATTAGATCCACAGAAGTGGAGCTGCAGCAAGACACATATCTGAGATAAAGAACTTACAAGTCCTGCTGTATAGCTTCCTATCACCATCCGAGCACAGAGGCTAGGTGACATGATTGATGAGTAGAGAAGAGGGTTACAAATGGCAGCATACCTGTCATAGGCCATGGCTGTCATGAGGCAAGATTCACTCAGTCCCATAGTGGAAAAGATAAAGTATTGAACTATGCAGCCCACAAAGCTGATAGTTTGCTTTTCCTGGAAGAGGTTGGAAAGCATCTTTGGGACTGTAGAAGAGATATAGCAGAAGTCTATAAAGGACAGATTACTGAGGAAGAAGTACATAGGTGTATGGAGGTAGGAGTCCATCCTTATTAAAACAACAAGGGACAGGTTCCAGGTCAGTGCTGTAATATACAGGATGAGGAACATAACAAAAAGCAGTGCTGTGATTTGGGGGAAATCGGAGAATCCCAGGAGGATAAACTGAGTGATCTTGGTAATATTTCTTTCCCCAATCATTACCTCTGTGCTTGTCCAGCTAAAATAAAAAAAAAAACAAATAAGACAATACATTGCTGACTCAAGTGACATTAGAGCATTGCATTAAAGAAATACATTTAAACTTTAATGACTACTTCCTGAATACAATGCCTAAGAAATAATGTGATCACACACAAGAACATGTACAAACACAAATAAGTGTGTGTGCGTACGCACACACACACACACACACATGCAATAACTTGGATTATACTATTGTGCTTTGTAATTCTGACACAGTGTTTTGTAGCAGAAGTGTATGTTCTTAGTGAAGACAAACATTCTTTCTATGAAAGTGTCATATACAGAACCCCAAAATAAATTTTACAATTTCTTCTCCTGACATTGTTTTAACACACAACATCCCCAATGGCCTGGATGAAAGTGTCAAGATTTGTAATTCAGACATATTTTGAGGGTGCAAATGATGAGTCTCAGAATACATTGACATTTGGCAGGAAAGCACGTGTATTGTTAATATTGATAATCTTTATTCTCACGACAGACACACATCAAAAGAATAAATGGGCATTTCAAAAACAGATGTGCTGATAAGACTTTTCAAATGACAGGGTTAGTCATTTAAATTACTGTGGAATGAGTATACCTCCACCAATAGAATCTGAGATCTAACTCACTGTATGTCAATTATTATATTAATATACTCGGGATAAAGCATAACTTCCAAAGAGAAATTATGAAGTAAAAACATTAAAATAAATGGAAAACCTGGTTGAGACGAAAATAATAAAATGTAATTAAATGTATGTTAATAGTCACAAAATATATGAAGACAGTACAACAATACTTTTTTTGTGAACTATATTTTCTAAATCAGCAAGGGACAGGCACCACAGCACTGATGAGTGCTTTCCTAATCTTGTATAAGTTTGCTTGTATAATTACTTTCACATTTGTAGTCAATGTCTCTCTATACTTGGCTCTTTCTCTATTTTTTCTATTTCACACACATTCAGAGATTAACAGTCATACATGTGCACACACACAATCATATGAATATAAATATACAATCATACACGTTATGTGAAGCATTTCCAAAATTCCTCTTGAACTGCTCAAGAGACTGAAGGACATAAAAGGCTTAACATGGCAAAGCTCTAATAATGTTAGCAATTATTCTTGAAGTTATCACCTCCCTCTGTAAAACACAGTTGCTAGAAGAACAAAGATGAGATAACACGGACCCTTTCACAATCTAGGTCCTACAAATATTGTCTGTAGGCTTCAATAACGGTACTAAGAAATAGTTATTAGAATATCGATTTCTGTCTTATATCATTTTTCTAACTGCCACTCAGTGTTGCTGCATTTTTTTTTCCTCCACAAAGTGCCATCTAGAAAACAGAACTGAGAATGAGAGACTGAGGGAGGCTTTCTTCTTCGTGTTAAGTGCTCTGTTTCCTCACATGTGCATCCATCCACAAGAATATGCTAAATGTCTTACTAACTGATCCTGTTTAACTTCGCACTTGCAACTGAAAATCTTAATTTTGCTGAATTTTTCACTATGGTTTTATGAACTTTGGATATCTTTCTGTATGTTGTACACTGAACAATGCTGTTCCTCAGGTCATCCAAGATGAGTTAACTTTAATGGAAACATTTTGAAATTATAAACTCTCCTGGGTAACATTTTTAACATCAATTTACTTGATCAGTTTAATAAAAATAAGTGAAACACCCAAGATGGTTGAAATTTATCAACCATGGTTACTATCTCACAGAATTCTGGTGATATGGGCAAGCACATGTAGGAATATTCTATGTTGCCCACTATTTGCAAGAAAGACTGAAAAGTTATGAAATACTATTCTTAATCTGAGTATTTTTACAGGGTAATTTATTGAAATGTTAGAGAGGGGGAGAACATACTCCCTCTTATTATTAGTGTTCTTCATGTTGAGCATCTCCCAAAAGAGTTTAAAGTAGAAAAGCTGTTAAAGGTTTGACTGACTAGGTATAGCTTATCAATGCTGATTTAATAAGAACATTCCAAGTTCAGTGAGATATGTTGGGAATAATAAGTTAAAGGCAGATTGCTGAGTAAGTAAAATGTGAGTAAGAGAAACTTAAAGGGCACTTAGACCCACACTACCTGTGTCTAGAGTGGACACTTAGACCAGCACTACCTGTGTCTGGAATGAGCACTTAGACCAGCACTACCTGTGACTGAGTGGATACTTAGACTAACACTACCTATGCTTGAGTGGACACTTAGACCAGCACTACCTGTGTCTGGAATGAGCACTTAGACCAGCACTACCTGTGACTGAGCAGACACTTAGACTAACACTACCTATGCCTGAGTGGACACTTAGACCAGCACTACCTCTGCCTGAGTAGGCACCTAGACTAGTACTACCTGTGCCTGGTCTGGACACTTAAACCAAAACTACCTATGACTACAGGGGGTATGTCTCATATCTGTACTGTTAAAGCTGCTGTCTCTGGGGCCACCAAAGGTGACAGTGGAGAGGTATTTGAAGATGGTGAACAGTCTAGTATAACTGTGCATGAGTACTCTTTCATATCGTAAGACTTGGTTTGTCTCTTATAACTGAAAGTCATGAACCAAAGCTGTGCATCTGAATAGAATATAATTCCTATTATTTCAGAGACATAGCCCTGTGGGCAAAGGTGCAATAAAGTGTTCCAGGGAAGGGAATAGCTGAGATACATGGACAAGCAGGCTTTTATCTTAGGAAATCTGAAAGTCAGCCAACTCTTACTGCTGATCCAGATCTCAACTTCTGGCCTTTAACATCACCTAGGCTTTACAGATACTCTTGTTTAGCTGCCGCTGATTTGATTCTTTCCATTTTAATACATAGGAGATAGAAAGTAACAGAATCCAAGGTACACACTTAAGAATTCAACAAGAACCTCTCTGAAATTTTAAACATAGGATATATGCTTTCTCTGAACATCAGATCATTTGGGTAAGTGCAAAGAGAAACTGAGGGGGAAATATGCAGGATATGGAAGTTAGGAGAGAGGCTAGGAGAAAAATAGGGAAGGCTACCCCCCATAAATCTAACTAAACTATGAGTCCTCCTGTAAAAATGAAAGACCTTGAGATAGTTGATTCTAACTACAAGGCTTACCCTCTGACCTTCATCCAAACACTGCAGAAGACAAAGTTCGTGCCAATTGTTGAAACTGCCAATATTTCAAGTAATTTTCCAGGAGGGGCACTAGTATATTCCTAATGGATGCTTTTGGCCATTAACCTGACTGTCTGCTCACACCAAGTGAAACAGCAACACTGGGGAATCCTCTAAATATGCCGTTCAGAGCCAAAGTGGAAAGGAAAGCCAATTAGAGAAAATATACGACAGACACTTGTTTCTGGCATCATGGTTGTCATGGAGATTTTTCTAATAATTAAAGGCCCAGTTTGCCATGTGCATCAATGCCTAACTTCCCCTGTGATCCTATTATGACACCAGATCATAACATGCCTGACCTTGGAGACACTGGTCTGCAAAGGACATAGGTGTCTGCTAGTCCCCAAATCGCAATTTCTAGGTCATAAACTTGAAATCAGAAATGTTAAAGGATTTTCACAATATTAAATGACCCACTGGTAATATCACATGACATCAATAAATGTATATGCATACAACATAGCAATCACTTTATTTTATATAAATATGCGTACACAGTTTCTCAAATATCTATTGTGAATAAATAATACAGCAGCTCTAACAGAATGACAGTGTATAGTATCCATAAGTGAATAAGACAGGGCACCAAGTTATCCACCAGTTTATGATTAAAAAAACCCTGACATTCAGGAAAAGAATTACTTATCCTGATCATAACCTTGGGTGTGAGTATCATAAAATAAAATTTGGGTTGAGACTGCCAAGATTCTTCAGTCTGTGAACGTACTTTTTTTTATTAGGTATTTTCTTCATTTACATTTCCAATGCTATCCCAAAAGTCCCCCATACCTCCTCTACTCCCCTACCCACCCACTCCCACTTCTTGCCCTTGTGTTCCCCCGTACTGAGGCATATAAAGTTTGCAAGTCCAATGGGCCTCTCTTTCCAGTGATGGCCAACTAGGCCATCTTTTGATACATATGCAGCTAGAGTCAAGAGCTCTGGGGTACTGGTTAGTTCATATTGTTGTTCCACCTATAGGGTTGCAGACCCCTTTAGCTCCTTGGGTACTTCCTCTAGCTCCTCCATTGGGGGCCCTGTGATCCATTCAATAGCTGACTGTGAGCATCCACTTCTGTGTTTGCTAGGCCCTGGCATAGCCTCACAAGAGACAGCCATATCTGGGTCCTTTCAGCAAAATCTTGCTAGTGTATGCAATGGTGTTAGCGTTTAGAAGCTGATTATGGGATGGATCCCCGGATATGGCAGTCTCTAGATGGTCCATCCTTTCATCTCAGCTCCAAACTTTGTCTCTGTAACTCATTCCATGGGTGTTTTGTTCCCAATTCTAAAAAGGGGCAAAGTTTCCACACTTTAGTCTTTGTTCTTCTTGAGTTTCATGTGTTTTGCAAATTGTATCTTGTATCTTGGGTATTCTAAGTTTCTGAGCTAATATCTACTTATCGGTGAGTACATATCATGTGAGTTCTTTTGTGATTGGGTTACCTCACTCAGGATGATGCCCTCCAGGTCCATCCATTTGCCTAGGAATATGGCCTTATCTTCTGGGCCCACGTGGATGGGAAGAGTTGACTCCCAAAGATAGCACTCAGTCCTACACACACACACACACACACACACACAAATAAATACAAATTTTTAAAAGTTGGGTGGTGGAATATTCTGGTTGTATACATTATTTCAAGCCACAGTATTTCCATCTATTAAATGACAATAACAGTAATACCTAAGACATTTCAGTACTCTGAGGATATTATAAAAACTTTAAATTTCATACTATTATTAAACCTCTCTTTATTAATGGAGTGTACACATGTTATTTAGAAGTCTAACATTTCCTATAAGTCAAATCCGTCAGAAAATTTCTTTCATTAAGTAGATTTTACAGGCCAGAGGCAATGAATGATTACAGCAAAATAATAACTTCCAGACACAGCACAACAATTGCATACAGGAACTCACAGGAAACTATGACTTTAGGCCCAAAACCTCTACCCAATCATGCCAGACAACCTATATTATGCACTGGAAGGCAATAAGAGTTCCTGATGTGGAAATTTATGGTTTTGTTGGAGACTCAGTTGTGAAATATGATGTTTTTCTGGAAAATGTCTTGTGAGAGGATTTTTTGCTGAAGCAGACACACAGACACATGATGTTTTTCTGGAAGCTGCCTGGGAAAAGGGCATGTGATGTTTTGCTAGAGTGGACACTTGAGAGAACACATGATGTTTGGAAAGGGTATAAACAACCCCACAGACAACGGTCAACTCAGTGTGGTATTGGTTCACCCTGCCACTCTTTGCTGGTTTTCACTGGGCTTGACTGGTGTTGATATTCACTGATGATGCTGTGTGGTATTGATTTGATTTGCCACTCTTTGATTGTCATCCTTTGTCATTACCTCATAGAAATAAACACACCAAAGAACTCATGGTGGTATTCTGGTGGCTTCTTGACATTTCCACATACTCAGGCTGATTGGCAGAGCCTGATTCATAAATTATGTTTGGAGTTGATGGAGCTACTGCTGCTGATTCATGTGAACTCAACTGCTGTTATCCTGACAACACAGATTGGATTTGCCTCAAAGAACTATTTCTAAACTGGTCCACATCCTCCTTTGCCATATTAATCTTTCCTTTCCATTACCTCTACTGTGTGGTAGGCTAGAAGGGATGTTGAAGTATTTAAGTACCCTTATATTTTGAAAATTATGTTTACAAGTTCCCACCTCTAGATGAAGACCTAATGGCAACTGATTCTCCCTAGAAAAGGAGAATTATTGAATTCTCACGTATGAAGCTACCCATGCTCTAATAGATGGCTCGACCCCTACCCCAATACTGGTATCACAAAGTGGTCTCAGCACGTTTTAAAAGGAATACATGAAATTTAGGGTTACAGTGGTGGAGGAGGTAAGGGAGGAATTGGAGGGGAAGGAATAAAGAGTGATCTTTATCAAAATACATTATATACATTATGAAATTCTCAAAAAATAGACTTAAGTACGTGAGAACCATAGGGAGCAATGAACCTCACTCAGGTAGCATCACACACCCCATAGATCCCAGACACCCAAGGAACTCATGATGCCTTAGGCATCTCCCATAAGTTTCTGAGGATTTGCCCCAAGATCCTGCTAATTCTATGAAGAGTTTATTATTATGTGCAAGGACCACTTTTGATACCCCAAATTTAACACCAATACTTTTTGGGTTTTTATTTAGCACATCAAAATATAATAAGGAAACAAAAATCAAACACATTAACGTAGGATAAGCTAAACCAACAGAAAGAAAACAGGCCAAGATGAGATATAAGAATTGGAAGCCCACTCATTCACAGACTTATAAAAACATTAAGCTAGAAGCTATAATTTATATTCTGAGGAACTGGTACAAAGACCCATTGTTACTGCTTCAGTCTCTGTGAGTTCAAATGAGCTTTGTTCTCCTGCTGCCCTGCATATTCTCTATTTCTTATCCTTTCTGCCTCCACTTCTGTGGTGTCCACTGAGTTCTGATGAGAGGGACTCCGTGGAGACATCCCATTTAGGGCTAAATATTCCAATTAGAGTAATTTACCAAAGCATGAAAAACTCTTCACCAGCAGTGTGACAATGATTCCCCTCTCCAGCATATTTGACTAACAAGCAACTGCTTTCCTGGGGAGTTCCAGCTACTAGTCAACCATGCACATCCTATATATGCCATGAAAAAAATAAACAAACAAAAGCAAAAGCAACCACATATACTATTACATGAAACTGTGGGGAAACACTTGTGACTATCATCTCAGGTAAGGGCCTTATGATTTCCTGTTTCAAGAAGGGAGTTTGCTTGAATGGGTTTGTTTGTGCCTTTCTTTCTTTGTTTCCATCATAGTCTCACACTGTAGCCCAAGTTGGTCTGAAGCCCATGGAAACCCCGGCCTTATTAATGCTGCAGCTAGAGGTGCAAATTACTATTCTTGGATCTGGAGATGATAGCAATGTTCTATCCTTTTCATTTCCGTGGGCACAGTTAACACTGTGCTATTATAAATATTTCATTGTAAGGAAATCAATCCTGTTTCATGATGGTGAAGGTCATGTGTACCTAGAGAAAACAGTTCCACTGCAATACTCAGAAATACCAGCTTAAAGTTATAATTATTATACTACCACCATTACATCATTCACTTAAAGCCTCACAATACTAGAATTCAAGATAGTGAACATGCATAGACAATAAGGAAGAATATTTCAGTCTGTTATGTTACAATAAGTTCACATAAGCCTTACTAAGGTCAAATTTGAGCAGATTCCAGAAATATCAAATTATATTTTATGGTGTGTTCTGATTGGCTGTAACAACCCAGGACAAACTTTCTGGTCTTGATGTAGACAAGAGAGATCAAGTCTCATTATCTCATATACTGCTATTGAACCATAAGATAAGAAACCACACCATCAGAAGACTAAGGAAATGGCAGTGAAGAAACCATGCCTTGCTCACCAGTTTTCTTTACAATTCAAGCTTCCACTTTTGTGTTTAGCTTAAAACTTATTAAAAAATTTACTTTGACAAAATCAAGCTGTTTCTGATTAGCCATCCTAAAAGGGACAAGAAAGCCAATATGTGACTTTCTTCCTTCTTTCCTCTCTTTTTTCCTCTCTTTCTTTCTTTCTTTCTTTCTTTCTTTCTTTCTTTCTTTCTTTCTTTCTTTCTTTCTTTCTTTCTTTCTTTCTTTCTTCCTCTCTTTCTTTCTTTCTTTCTTTTTGGCAGTTCCCAAGTAATTTTATTCAGAATTTTGTGTTTGTTTCCTGAATCAATAAATACTATACAAAACAATGTAAAAATGGCTAACATTTTCTCTCCCCTGCCCCCCTCACTGGGGGACAATTCCCTGGACAACCTCACTCAGCGGTTCTCCCTGTAGATTTGGAAATGAGGTCAGCCATGTTTTTTAGCCCCTTGACTCACTTTTGGAGATTTGGCTGGGGTAGGAAAGCCTTTAGGAACGAGGTTACTAGGTTAGGGAAATGCATTAGTGTTTGGGGTGAAGGAGACGGCGCCTGGGTCAGAGCCTACCCCAAAGAAAAGGGTGTCTAAAATGTACATGATTCCTTATTTTTGCCTCAAAAAGTGACATTTATTCAAAGAGAGAGAAAAAAACTGAAACAAAACAAAAAACAACAAACAAACAAACAAACAAAAACAAGATATCCATCCCCTGGCTCCTCCCCTCCCCCCTCCAGCTGTTCCTTAGCCCCATCCCAGGACTGAACCCTGGGCTAGGGCCAGGTTGCAGGACAGCTCCTCAAATGAGGTCAGCAACGTTGAGGGGCATCTCTTCAATGGAGGTGTTGTAGAAAGTCTCAATGTCTCTAAGAGTCCTCTTGTCTTCTTCTGTCACCATGTTAATAGCCACACGCTTAAGGCCAAACCGACCACCTCGACCGATTCTGTGGCTATAGTTTTCCCTGTTGGTGGGAAGGTCGTAGTTGATGACTAAGGAGACCTGCTGCACATCAATGCCTCTGGCCAACAGGTCAGTGGTAATTAATACTCTGCTAGAGCCAGAGGGGAACTCCCTCATGATCACATCTCGTTCCTTTTGGTCCATATCTCCATGCATGGCAGAAACAGTGAAATCTCGGGCATGCATCTTCTCAGTGAGCCAGTCCACCTTCCTTCTGGTGTTGATAAAGATGACTGCCTGGGTGATGGTCAGCGTCTCATACAAGTCACACAGTGTGTCAAGCTTCCACTCCTCTCGTTCCACATTGATGTAGAATTGGCGGATACCCTCCAGGGTCAACTCTTCCTTCTTGACAAGAATCCGAATAGGGTCTCTCATAAATTTCTTGGTCACCTCAAGGACATCAGAAGGCATTGTAGCAGACAACAAAACTACCTGTGTGTTACTGTTGAGCTTTTGGAATATATCATAGATCTGATCCTTGAACCCACGGCTTAACATTTCATCTGCTTCATCCAGTACAAACATCTTGATGTATTTGGGGGACAGGTATCTCCGGTTAAGCATGTCAAACACCCGTCCAGGGGTGCCCACGATGATATGGGGAGCTGCTATTTGCAGCTTCTGCACCTCAGCATGGACGTTGGTGCCCCCAATGCAGGTATGACAAGAGGCACCCGTGTAGTTTCCTAATGCCATAACCACCTTTTGTATCTGCTGAGCCAATTCACGAGTGGGTGCCAGAACCAAAGCCTGAGTGGCCTTTAGATCTAATTCAATCTGCTGCAGAATTGATATGGCAAATGTAGCTGTTTTCCCAGTCCCAGACTGGGCTTGAGCAATCACATCATAACCCTTGATACAAGGAAGAATAGCTCGCTGCTGGATGGCAGAGGGCTTCTCAAAACCATAGGCATAAATACCACGGAGGAGGGACTCTGTCATCGATTCATGTCATCGAAGCTATCCACAATCTCGTTCCAGTTACTCTCAATGACGCCTTCGGCTCCATCCCGTTGGGGCCATTGTCTCTGGATCCAGAATCCTGACTCGCAGACATGATCCTTAGAATCTAGCGCTTTGTTTCTTTCAAACAGGAAGTTTCCTTGTGATCATTCTCACCTGCTCAGGATCACAGGATAATCAATGGTAATGGCCCCGGCTGTATTACACTACATCAAAATACTGATGACACAATGTTAGAAGACTTGGGGATGAGAATCAATCAGGAATCTTCTGCAGAAGCTTAGGCTAGTGATTTAACAGGTTCAGGCTTCCACAACTTTCCCAACTTGATTTTTCTCAAAGAATTCAAGAACAAACAAAAAAAACCCTCAATTTCATATGGAAAAACCAAAAACTCAGGATAGCAAAAACAATTCTTAACAATAAAAGAACTTCTCTGAGAATCATCACCCCTAAACTCAAGCTGTTCTACAGAGGAATAGTGATAAAAACTGTATGTTATTGGTACAGAGCCAGACTGGTCAATCAATTGAATAGCATTGAAGACACAGAAATAAGCCCACACACTTATGGACACTTGATCTTTGACAAAGAAGCCAAAAATATATAATGGAAAAAAGAAAGCATCTTTCAATAAATGGGGCTGGTCTAACTGGCTGTCTGTATGTAGAAGAATAAAAATAGACCCATATTTGTCACCTTGTACAAAGCTCAAGTCCAAGTGGATCAAGGACCTCAATATAAAACCAGATACACTGAATCTAATAGAAGAGAAAGTGGGAAAGAGCCTTGAACTCATTGGCACAGGGGGAAATTTCCTAAACAGAACTCCAGTGCCTCATGCTCTAAGATCAAGAATTGATAAATGGGACCTCCACTGCAATACTCTAAAATACCAGCTTAAAGTTTTAGTTTTTCTACTACTACCGTTATATCACTTACTTAAGACTACACAATACTAGGAGTCAAGATACTGAACATGCATAGACAATATGAAAGAACATTTCAGTCTCTCATGTGTTGGTATCTTAGCAATGTTTTTTTGTTTTTTGGTTTTTTTGTTTGTTTGTTTTTAGCCTTTACCACAGTTAGGTTTTTATTCACTCACTCATTTTTCAAATACAACAGAGTAAAGTTAAACAAAGTAAAACATCAAAGATGAGAGAAGCCAGCAGAAAGAAAAAAGTCCAAGAGAAAGCACAAGAATAAAAGTCCCACATGTTTACATACTCAGGAAATCCCTTAAAGCACTAAACTGGAATCCATAAATGCAGAGGACCTGGCTCAGCCTCTTGCAGTGCTATGAATAGTGCTACAGTTTTTCTGAGTTCGTATGAGTGTTGCTCATATTGATTTAGAGGACTTGTATTTTTGTTGTTGTTTTTGTTTTGCTTTGTTTTTGATGTCCTCTGACTCTTACACTCTCTCTGACTCTTCTTCCTTAGGGTTTCCTGAGCTCTGAGTGGAAGGATTTGATGGAGATATCCCATTTCCAGGCTGAGTGTTCTGAGCCCTCTCACTCTCTGTGTAATGTCTGGCTGTGCATCTCTATATTTGTTCCCATTTGTTGCAGGGAGAAACTTCTCTGATGATAGCTGAACAAGGCACTGATAGAGCAGAATAACAGTAGGATGTATTTTATCACTACATTTTTCCTTCTTTTTAAACAAGTATTATTTGGTTATACCCTAGGTCCTAGGACTATTAAGTCTCAGGTTATTAGTCTCCCAAGCAGTGTTGGGTGTGGATTCCATTTTGTGGAGTGGGTCTTAAGTCCTACCAGATATGGTTTGGATACTTTCACAAGCTTGGGCCACCACTTCCATGGCAAATCTTACAAGCAGGACAGCATTGTAGACCAAAGGGTTTGTGTCTGGTCTGGTGAATATTCCAAAGTATTATTTTAGGCTCCGTGCATATTTTTTAATTACTAGACACAGTGTTGGTCAATTTTTCTTGTTTAAAAATAATTTATTATGCAAAACAAAAACCCACATTTGCTTACAAATATAAGCTGCCAGCACTAAGAAGAAAGGCAGCAGTTACTTCTGAGATGCTTTATTAACAACTATAATTTTCAGAATTAAAGTCTTCTGAGAAAAATTATTTAAAACCATTCAAAATGTTCTGGGCATACTATAGATATGAGTCAGTGGTTTTAAAGTAGGATATGTCAGTTTTAAGGACCTGCACTATTTTAGAGTTCAAAAACCTCTCAAATTTTTAATTCAAACATAAAGAAGCTTGATATTGAATCTTAGTTGAATTCATTCTTCAGATTCCCATGGATTGGTATGCCCTTAACAATGTGTAATGTCCAGTGACTTTATTACAATAAGTTGACATAAGTCTTACTAAGGTCAAATTTGAGCAGATTTCAGAAATAGCTAAAATTTATTTCATGGAGTGTTCTGGATGACACTAACAACCCAGGACAAACTTTCTGGTCTTAATGTAGACAAGTAAGAGAGATCAGGTCTCACCATTTCATATACTGCTATTGACCCATAAGATAAGAAACCATACCACCAGAACACTAAGGAAATGGCAATGAAGAAACCATGCCTTGCTCACCAGTTTTCTTTACAATTCAAGCTTCCACTTTTGTGTTTGGCTTAAAATTGATAAAGCCATTTACTTTGACAAAATCAAGTTGTTTCTGATTAGTCATCCTAAAAGGCACAAGAAGGCCAATGTGTGGCTTTGTTTCTTTCAAACAGGAAGTTTCCTTGTGATCATTCTCACCTGCTCAGGATCACAGAATAATCAATGGCTTTATTACACTACATCAAAATACTAATGACAAAATGTTAGAAGACTTGGGGATGAGAATCAATCAGCAATCTTCTGTAGAGGCTTAGCCAAGTAATTTAACAGGTCCAGGCTTCCACAACTTTCCCAATTTGATTTTTCTCAAATATTTATAGATAGAATAACTAATGATGAGATGCCCACTTTGTAACATAGAATTATGACCCTGCTGTTCTTAAAACTAATGTGTTTCAATGACATTAAATCAAATGTTGGTTCATGTTGGCATACAGTCTGTTTAAAAAACATATTTATCTGAACTGCCATGAACTTTGTACCATTCCATCCATGTGCACGTGAGTGTGGATAGCAGTAAATCGGACATGGCATTTTGTTGAAATAATCTTATCTGCACCATTAGCTGCAAATTTTCTTTTTCTGCAACCTTTTCATGGCATCTTTGATTTCCTTGTTTCTCAGACTATATATCAAAGGGTTCAACATAGGAATCACAACAGTATAGAAGACAGATGCAAATCTGTCAAAACTAGAGGAGCCACCAGAGCTGGATCGCAAATAGACAAAGATGGCAGTACTATAGAAGAGAGAAACAGCTGTCAGGTGAGAAGCACAGGTGTTGAAGGCCTTGGACCTGCCTTTAGCTGAAGTGATCTTTAAGATGGACCGGACGATAAAACCATAGGACAGCATGGTGGCTAAGGCATTTGCTATTCCAAAACACATGGTTAATATAGCAAGAAGGACCTGTACAAAGAAAGCATCACTACAGGATAGATTTAATAGCTGAGATATGTCACAGAAGAAATGCCTAATGACATTAGGTCCACAGAAATAGAGCTGCATCAAGGCACATAGCTGAGATACAGAACCTGTGAGTCCTGCTGTGTAGCTTCCCATCACCATCTGAGCACATAGTGTGGGTGACATGACTGATGAGTACAGAAGAGGGTTACAAATGGCAGCATACCTGTCATAGGCCATGGCTGTCATGAGGCAAGATTCAGTCAGCCCCATAGTGGAAAGGATAAAGTATTGAACTATGCAGCCCACAAAGCTGATAGTTTGCTTTTCCTGGAAGAAGTTGGAAAGCATCTTGGGGGCTGTGGAAGTGATATAGCAGATGTCTATAATGGAGAGATTACTGAGGAAGAAATACATGGGTGTGTGAAGGTGGGAATCCAATCTTATTAAAGCAATAAGGGAAAAGTTCCAGGTTACAGCCAAAGTGTAGATCATTAAAAACATTACAAAAAGAGGTACTGTGATTCTGGGGAAATCTGAGAATCCCAGGAGGATGAACTGGGTGATCTTGGTAATATTTCTTTCCCCAATCATGTCTTCAGTGCTAATGCTCCTAAAATCAGAAGGAAATGAGAAAATGCAGTTGACTCCATTGACATTGGATTATTATTTTAATGATAGATAATGATGAACATTTTAAAATTTAATGACAACTTCTTAAAACAATACCTAAGAAATAAGTGATCACACAAACATATACAAACACAAATAAGTACACACACAAACCCAAACCCACACACACACTCACAAGTCTGCACCACACTGTCACATTTGTAATCCATATATTTGTGGAGCAGAATACTAAGATCCTAGTAAAGTTTAAATTAGTCTTCTTATGGAAGGGTCATATGAGGGACTTTAGAAAGAGACAGGTAGTGCCTTGATGCCAAAGGGTCTGTCTCTTTTGTGAGTAGGGTTCCTCTAATTAAGAGACACACAGAAGGATTTTAGTGATTTCACAATTTAGTTCTCATTCTCCTTGCTCTATATTAAATGATCCCAGTGGCTTCCACACAATGACTTGGAACACTTACTTAAAGAGAGGACAACAGAAGTCTTTGACTAGAAAGTTATTGAGCTGATAGAACTAGTGACAAATGCATAGACTCAGCCCACACTTGGGTACATGGTGACTGTCCATTAGATCATGATTGTTACTGTTAGTGACAGCTACATCTGGATAGAATGATGCCAGGTCTCCAATGTTCCCAAGATGTCTTCACCCTGCCCACAATGAGACACAATGGCTCCAGGCAGCTGTAGATTCAGAACCAGAATCCAGGCAGATCAAAATACCCAGGGACATTGAAACAACCTGGAAAAAAAAAACCCTATTCTTTGACCTCCTTGACCTCCTTGTACAGAGGGACTGTTGGAGAGAAACTTGAAGCAATCCCACTAAAATCATGGACAAGACAAGTCATACTACTCTCTCCCTATCTATTTAGTATACTACTTGAAATTCTACCCAGAGCAATAAGACAAATAAAGAAGATCAAGGGGAAACAAATTAGAAAAAAAGAAGTCAAAGTAGTGCTATTTCCAGTAACATGGTATTATGCATAAGCAACCCCAAAATTCTACCAAAGAACTTCTACAACTGATAAACAACCTCAGCAAAGTGGCTGGATATAAAATTAACTCAAAGAAACCAGTAGCCCTCATTTATACAAATGATAAACAGGATGAGAAAGAAATTAAGAAAAAATATCCTTTACAATAGCCATGAATAATATAAAATATTTTGGTGTAACTTTAACCAAACAAATGAAAGATCTATATAACATGAAGTTTCAAGTCCCTGAAGAAAGAAATTGAGGAAGATATCAGATATGGAAAGATCTCCCTTGCTCATTCATATAGAGAAATGTTCGTCTTTCTAAAAGCAATCTGCAGATTAAATGCAATACCCATTAAAATTCCAAAACAATTTTATATACCTTGAAAGAGCAATTATCAACTTTGTATGAAAAAACAAAACATTTAGAAAAACCAAAAAAATCCTGAATAATAAAAAAACTTTGGTCAGAAGCACCATCCCTGACCTCAAGCTGTACTATAAAATAATAGTGATAAAAACGTCATGATATTGGTACAGAAACTGATACATTGATCACTGGAATTGAATCAAAGACCCAGAAATAAACCCAAAATTGATCTTTGATAAAGAATCCAAAACCAATGGAAAAATGAAAGCATATTCAACAAATGGTGCTGGTCTAACTGGATATCTATATGTAGAAGAATGCAAATGATCTAAATTCATCATCTTGCACAAAACTCAATTCATGTGGATCAAGGTCCTCAACATAAAACATAATACACTAAATTCCATAGAAGAGAAAGTAGGAAATAGACTTGAACACATTGGTACAGGAGACAATTTCTTTAAAACAACAATGGCTCAAGCTCTAAGATCAACAACTGATAAATGTGACCTCAGGAAGCTGACAAGCTTCTGTAAGGCAAAGGTCACTGTCAATAGGACAAAACAGAAGCCTACAGAATGAGAAAGGCTCTTCACCAAACCTCTATCTGATAGAGGGCTAATATCCAAAACTTATAAAGACCTCAAGAAGTTAGACATGGACAACTCAAAGAGGCCAATTTAAATATAGAGTACTGAGCTAAACAAAGAATCCTCAACAGAGGAATCTATAATGACTGAGAAGCACTTAAAGAAATTTTCAAGATCGTTAGTCATCAGAGGAATGCAAATCAAAACAATTCTAAGGTTAAATCTTTTACGCACATCAGAATAGCTAAGAAAACTCAAGTGATACCACATGCTGTCAAGAATGTGGAGCAAGGGGAACACTCTTCCATTGTTGGTGAAAGTGCAAACTTGTACAACCACTTTGGAAATCAATTTGTCAGTTTCTCAGAAAACTTAGGATAGTTCTACCTCAGAACCCAGATATACAACTCCTGAGAATATACCCAAAAAAATGCTCCACCATCCCACAAAGTTATTTGCTCAACTATGTTTATAGTAATTTTATTCATAATAGCCTGGAACTGAAAACAATCTAGATGTTCCTTGACTGAGGAATGAATAAAGAATATATGGTACATCTACACAATGGGATAGCTATTAAAACAAATATATCATAAATTTTGCAAGCAAATGGAAGGAACTTGAGAATATCATCCAGAGTGAGGTAACCCAGGCCCAAAAGGACATTTTTGGCATGTACTCACAAGTGGATATTAGCCATAAAATACAGGATACCCATGCTATACTACACAGACTCAAAGAAGCCAAACCAGAAGAAAGGCATAAGTAAGGATACTTTAATCTCACTTACAAAAGGGAATAAAATAGTCATAAGATGCAGATGGAAGTAGGGAACTGGGTAGGAGAGGGAATAGGAAGTGGATTGGTTCAGGGTCAAGCGCAAGGAAGGATAGGAGAGATGGCCAGATGGCCACAAGAATGAATGGAAATCTGCACCCACTGAAGGGGTTGGGGAAGTGGGGAATATCTAGAGGCCATGACAGAGACTCATGGTAATGAAAACCCCCAAGAATCAATGGGGGTGACCTTATCTGTGACTCAGAACACTGGGGATATGGAACCTAAAAAGGCTACCTCCTATAGCCAGGAAGGAACCCCAATGGAGTAATAGAGACACCAACCCACCCATCAAACTTTTGACACAAAATGTATCCTGTCTATAAGAAATTCAGGGACAGGGGATAGAACAGAGACTGAGGGGATGGCCAACTAATAATCAGCCCAATCTGAGACCCATTCAATTGACAAGACCAATCCCTAACACTGTTAGGGTTTGGTTCATACTATGTTATGCTTGCAGAAAGGAGTCTAGCAAGGCTGTCCTTTGAGAGTATCCACACAACAGCTGACTCAAAAGAGATTCAGGGACCTATAGCCAAGACTTACATGGAACTCAGGCAGTCTAATGGAAGAGTTTGGGGAAGGATTGATGGATCTAAAGAGGATATGGATTCTACAGGAAGAGCAACAGAGTCAACTAACCTGAACCCCTGGGGGCTTCCAGAAACTGAACCACCAGAGTGAGCATGAACTGGACCTAGGCCCCTTGCACGTGTGTATCAGATGTGGAGCTTGATTTTCATGCAGTTCTCCGAACAACTGGAGTGGGAGCTGACAATGAGTGTGTTGTCTGCCTGTGGATCTTGTTCCCCTAATTGAGCTGTTTTGCCTGGCCTCTGTGAGAGAGGATGTACCTATGTGCCTAGTCCTGAAATGATGGGTTTACAAGAGGTTGTTGATACACAGGGGTGCTCCACTTTCTCAGAGAAGAAGAGGGGGGAAATTGGGAAGAAGCAGCAAGAGGGGGATTGAGAGGAGGGGGAGTGACATTGGGATGTAAAGTACATTTGTTATTTAGTTTTTAAAAATATAAAAATAAAAATAAATAAGTGGTTGAAATGGCAATGTAGCTTACCTTTGAGCTGCTGCTACCAATATGAGGCCAAGATATAAAACATTTCAACGAGAGAGAGAGAGAGAAAGAGAGAGGGGGGGGGAGGGAGGGAGGGAGGGAGGGAGGGAGGGAAGGAAGGAAGGAAGGAAGGAAGGAAGGAAGGAAGGAAGGAAGGAAGGAAGGAAGGAAGGAAAGAAGGAAGGAAGGGAGAAGTGTTAATAGTCACGAACTATACACAGTACAATACCTTCTGTGTGATACTATATAGTCCTTGTTTTTTTTAGGGGCCACAATGTGCCATCTCACTTGAAGTAACATTTCCTTTCCATTATTTATTTCCAGCAGTCTAGTAAAAAAAATATTAGATATTTTCTTTATTTACATTTCAAATGCTATCCCCTTTCCAAGTTTCCTCTCCAGAAATCCCCTATACCCTCACCCCTTCCCAGGCTCCCCAAACCACCCACTCACTCCTGCTTCCTAGCCCTGGAATTCCCCGATAGCACAGTATCTTCGCAAGACCAAGGGCATCTCCTCCCATTGATGGTCGACTAGGCCATCCTCTGCTAAATATGCAGCTAGAGACATAAGCTCTGGGGGTACTGGTTAGTTCATATTGTTGTTCCTCCTATAGGGTTGCAGACCCCTTCAGCTACTTGGGTACTTTCTCTAGCTCCTTTGTAGGGGACCTGACCTTGATATAGCTGTCTCCTGAGAGGCTATGCCAGTGCCTGGCAAATACAGAAGTGGATTCTCACAGCCATCTATTGGATGGAACACAGGGTCCCCTATGAAGGAGCTAGAGAAAGTACCCAAGAAGATACTATATTTTCTATATCAACAAGGAATGAGCATCCATAGCTCTTAGGAGTATAAGAAATGCTTTCCTAATCTTGTATAAGTTTGCCTTCAGTAATTACTCTCAGGAATGTGCTCTGTATATCTCTCCTTATGTGTGTATCTCTATTTCACACTCATAGATATACACAGAGGCATACACATGCACACACACACACAAATGTACACACAAATGAACACACTGTGTGAATCATTTCCAAAGAAATGAAGTTATTAAAACCAAATAAAAGACAAACTTTAAAAAGAACGGGTGCTGTGACTTTTATTTTCATTTTTATACTTACCTGAGTTTTCACAATATTGTATAACAACTATATTTCAATAATAATTTACTGTATATACTATAACAACACAGATAGGGAGAAAGGAATCTGACATTCACTTGTTGGTTGTGCATCCCCTCATCATGCTAACTTGTCTCAGCCTCAGTAGTCTCATGTATAAATGGAGATGATGAAATTGCCCATCCTACAGAACTGCTCAAGAGACCAAATGATATAAAGGTAATAACACAGCAGAGCTCCATTAATGTTAGCAATTATTCTGGCTGTCACCACCTCCCTCTGTAAAATGAAGTTATTGTACAACAAAAATGAGATATCAAGGGTCCTTTGACAAACTAGGTCCTACAAACATTGTCTGAACTAGGTTTTAATAACAGCATTCAGAAATAGTTATGAGAATATCGATTTCTGTATCATATCATTTTTCTAACTCCCATTATACTGCAGAAAGGCGTTGCTGCATTTGTTTTCCTCTACCAAGTGACATCTAGAAGACAGCGCTGAGGATGAGGGACTGGGCGAAGGCTTTCTCCTGAGTGTTAAGTGTTGTGTTCACTCACATCAACTGGTCCTGTACAACTTTGCACTTAAAACTCAAAATCTTAGTTTTGCTAAATTTCCCTTATGGCTTTATGAACTTACGCGCTGTTTATTCTTTAAGTAAACAATGTTATTTCTCAGTTCATCCAAGCTGAGTTAAGATGAAGGAAACATTTTGAAATTATGAACTCACATGGGTAACATTCTTGAACAACACTTAATTGATAAGTTGAATAAAAATGAGTGAAACTCCCAAGATGGTTGAAATTTACGTCAATATCTCACAACATTCTGGTGGGATGGGCAGGCACATTTAGGCATATTCTATGTAGTCCACTATTACCAAGAAAGAATGAAAACTTGTGAACTGCTATTATTAGTCTTAGTATTTTTTCCACATTAATTTATTTAAATGTTGGAACAGAGGAAATACAAAAACATACTCACTCTTTTTGTTAATATTCTGTGTGTCTTCAGTATCTCCCAAGACAGTTTAAAGTAGAAGAAATATTTAACACTTAGCTTAGTAGATAGAGCTTATCAATTCTAATATAATAAAAATGTGGTCAGTTTAATGAACTCTGCTGGGAATAATAAGTTAAATGCAGGTTGCTGAGTAAGGAAAATGTGAGTAAGAGAAACCCAAAGGACACCTAGACCAGCACTACCTGTCACTAGAGTGGGCATATTTCACATCTATACTGTTAAAGCTATTATCTTGGGTCCACCAAAAGTGACAGTGGAGAGGTATTTGAACATGGTGAACAGTCTAGTGGAACTATGTACTCTGTCATATCATAAGACTTAGTTTGTCACTTAAACTGAAAATCATGAACCAAAGCTGTGCATCTAAAGAGAATATAATTCCTGCTATTTCAGAGACATAGCCCAGGTGAGAAAAAGGCTATGGAAAGAGTCCCAGAGAAAATGAAAAGTTGAAATTTGTGGACAAGCAGGCTTTGATCTTAGGAAATCTGAAACTCAGTCAACTCTTATTGTTGATCCAGATCTCAACTTCTGGCTTTTCACATCACCTAGGCTTTAAAGATAGTCTTGTTTAGCCCCTGCTGATTTGATTCTCCCTGTTTTAATACATGGAAGACAGAAAGTAACAGAATCCAAGGTACATACTTAAGAAGTTAACAAGAACCTTGACACTGACCTGAAATTTTAAACATAGGATATATTTTTTTTTCTCTGAATAACCGATTATTTGGGTAAGTACACAGAGAAACTGAGGGAAAATATGCAGGATATGGAAATTAGGAGAGGAGCTGGGAGAAAAATGGAGGAAGTTACTCCCCATAAGTCTTACTAGTCCTCCTGTAAAAATGAAGGACCTTGAGATAGCTGATTCTAACTGCAAGGCTTACCTCTGACCTTCATCCAGACACTGCAGGAAGACAGAGTTTGTGCCAAATGTTGAAACTGCCAATATTTCAAGTAATTTTCCAAGAGGGACACTAGTATATTCCTAATGGATGCTTTTGGCCATTAACCTGGCTGTCTGCTCACAGCAAGTGAGAAAACAACACTGGGGAATCCCCTGAACATGCTGTTGAGAGCAAAAGTGAAAAGGAAAGGCCAATTAGAGAAAATATACGACAGACACTTGTTCTCTGGCATCATGGTTGTCGTGGGGATTTTTCTAATAATTAAAGGCCTAGTTTGCCATGTGCATCAATTCTTAACTTCCCCTGTGATCCTATTATGACACCAGATCATAGCATGCCTGGCTTTGAAGGCACTGGTCTGCAAAGGACATAGGGGTCTGTTAGTCCCCCAAACTCAATTTCTAGGAGATAAACTTGAAATCGGAGTTGTTATGGGGTTTCTCCAACATAGAATGACAAGCTGATAATATAACCTGCCATGTTTAGTATCCATAACTGAAGAAATCAAGGCAGCAAGTTTTCCATCAAGTTATGATAAGAACTGAAATTCAGGAAAAGAGTGGCTTATCCTGATCACAAGCTTGGGTATTGGTATTGCAAAATAAAATAACTGTTGAGGACTGGCAAGATTCTTTATTCAGTGACAGGTACTTGTATCAAGCTTATAGCATTAGCTTCTGGGCCCACATGGTGTGCAGAGAGAGCTGAAACCCAAAGTCAGCCCCTTCTCCAACATAGAAACATACACACACACACATACACACACAAAGATAAATGCAAATTTTACAAGTTTTTGGTGGTGGAATTTTTGCTTTGCTACTTACTTGTATGCATTTCCTCAAACACAGTATTTTCATCTATTCAATGGCAATAATAGTAGTATATAAGTCATAAAGTTTCTCTGAAAAGAAGTAAGAAAAAGATAATAAAAACTTTAAAGTAAAAAATCTTTAAAGTAGCAAAAACTCTTCTCAAGGATAAAAGAACCTCTGGTGGAATCACCATGCCGGACCTAAAGCTCTACTACAGAGCAATTGTGATAAAAACTGCATGGTACTGGTATAGTGACAGACAAGTAGACCAATGGAATAGAATTGAAGACCCAGAAATGAACCCACACACCTACGGTCACTTGATCTTCGACAAGGGAGCTAAAAACATCCAGTGGAAGAAAGACAGCATTTTCAACAAATGGTGCTGGCACACCTGGTTGTTAACATGTAGAAGAATGCGAATCGATCCATTCCTATCTCCTTGTACTAAGGTCAAGTCTAAGTGGATCAAGGAACTTCACATAAAACCAGAGACACTGAAACTTATAGAGGAGAAAGTGGGGAAAAGCCTTGAAGATATGGGCACAGGGGAAAAATTCCTGAATAGAACAGTACTGGCTTGTGCTGTAAGATCGAGAATTGACAAGTGGGACCTCATGAAACTACAAAGCTTCTGCAAGGCTAAAGACACCATCAATAAGACAAAAAAACCACCAACAGATTGGGAAAGGATCTTCACCTATCCTAAATCAGATAAGGGACTAATATCCAATATATATAAAGAACTCAAGAAGGTGGACTCCAGAAAGTCAAATAACCCCATTAAAAAATGGGGCTCAGAACTGAACAAAGAATTCTCACCTGAGGAATACCGAATGGCAGAGAAGCACCTGAAAAAATGTTCAACATCCTTAATCATCAGGGAAATGCAAATCAAAACAACCCTGAGATTCCACCTCACACCAGTCAGAATGGCTAAGATCAAAAATTCAGGTGACAGCAGATGCTGGCGAGGATGTGAAGAAAGAGGAACACTCCTCCATTGTTGGTGGGATTGCAAGCTTGTACAACCACTCTAGAAATCAGTCTGGCGGTTCCTCAGAAAATTGGACATAGTACTACTAGAGGATCCAGCAATACCTCTCCTGGGCATATATCCAGAAGATGTCCCAACCGGTAAAAAGGACACATGCTCCACTATGTTCATAGCAGCCCTATTTATAATAGCCAGAAGCTGGAAAGAACCCAGATGTCCCTCAACAGAGGAATGGATACAGAAATTATGGTACATTTACACAATGGAGTACTACTCAGCTATTAAAAAGAATGAATTTATGAAATTCCTAGCCAAATGGATGGACCTGGAGGGCATCATCTTGAGTGAGGTAACACAATCACAAAGGAACTCACACAATATGTATTCACTGATAAGTGGATATTAGCCCAAAACTTAGGATACCCAAGATATAAGATACAATTTGCTAAACGCATGAAACTCAAGAAGAATGAAGACCAAAGTGTGGACACTGTGCACCTTCTTAGAACTGGGAACAAAACACCCAGGGAAGGAGTTACAGAGACAAAGTTCGTAGCTGTGATGAAAGGATGGACCATTTAGAGACTGCCGTATCCAGGGATCCGTCCCATAATCAGCTTCTAAACGCTGACACCATTGCATACACTAGCAAGATTTTGCTGAAAGGACCCAAATATAGCTGTCTCTTGTGAGACGATGCCGGGGCCTAGCAAACACAGGAGTGGATGTTCACAGTCAGCTATTGGATGTATCACAGGGCTCCCAATGGAGAAGCTAGAGAAAGTACCCAAGGAGCTAAAGGGATCTGCAACCCTATTGTTGGAACAACATGATGTACTAACCAGAACCCCGGAGCTCTTGTCTCTAGCTGCATATGGATCGAAAGATGGCCTAGTCGGCCATCAATGGAAAGAGAGGCCCATTGGACTTGCAAACTTTATATGCCCCAATATAGGGGAATGCCAGGGCCAAAAGAATGGGAATGGGTGGGTAGGGAAGTGGGGGGCGCTATGGGGGACTTTTGGGATAGCATTGGAAATGTAATTGAGGATAATATGTAATAAAAATATTAAAAATATAAAAAAAAGTTTCTTAACTGCTATGCCAGATGCTCTAGAGCTTCAGCAGTAACACTTGCTTGATGCACATCCTACCTCCAAAAGAAGACTCCGTTTAATGTCGTGACTTTTATTTTGTGCTTCTCTAAAGGGAGAAATGAGTTAAAAACTTTTCTTAAAATGAGTTACTTGAAGCTGGAGAGCTGGCTTTTGGTTGAGAGCACTTACTGATGTGGCTGAGGGTCTGGGTTCGGTTCTCAGCACCCACATGGTGGTTGGCAACCACTCATAACTTCACTTGTAGGGAATCTCATATCCTCCCCAAAGTCCAGAAGCATCAGGCACAGACATGAGACATGTGCCTTCATGCAGGTAAAACACTCATACACAGAAAATTAAATAAATGTATCTTTAAAATTAAAGGAGCTTCCTGTCTTAATTTGGCTGATGGAAATTCATTGTAATACCAGATACATATACTATTAATACAAGCTTGTTGGAAGCTTACAGTGGTATGTCAAGATGGTAAATATGTAACTTGAAAACCAAATCTTTGATGTTCCCTTTCAGATCACAAAACATTCATGAATAATTGATAAAAATAATGGAAGCTAAAGAAAAAAATCTTTAAAGTAATATTATACATCAGACCTTCTGTCTACTAATGGAATGTACACATGTGACTTAGAAATCCTTCTAACATATGCTAAGTCCAGCTCTTCATAAAAATTCTTCATGCAAACACTTTCACTAAATAAGTCATAAGAGCCAGGAGCAATAAATGATTATAGCCAGTTAGGGGCTTCCAGACATAGCAGAACAATTACATGTGACACTCACAGGCAGCCGTGACTATAGGAACAAAACCTCCATCAGATCAAGTCAGACAAAATCTCATCAAGTACTGGGAGGTACTAAGGAGTTCCCACCCCTAGATGAGGACCTATTGGAAAGGGAGAGTTAGTTGATTTTTCAAGTATGAAGCCCCTAAGAGGCTACCCAGTAGGAGGCTCTACACCCATGCCTGTACTGGCATCACAAAGAGGACACAGAAGGTTTCAAAGGAATATATGAAAAGTTAGGGATTGGTGGTGGAGGGGGTAAGGGAGGAATTGGAGGGGAAAGAATAAAGAGAAATCCTCATCAAAATTGTGTGTGTGTGTGTGTGTGTGTGTGTGTGTGTGTTTCAGTATATGTATGTAAATATATATTCTGAAACTCTCAGACAATAGACTTAAGGACACAAGGATCACAGAGAGCCATGCACCTCCCTAGGGAGCATCACCCACCCTTACAGGCTCCAGACACCCAAGGACCTCATAAAGCTCTGTGCATCTCCAAAAGGTTTCTGAGGTATCTGCATCAAGAGCCTGCTAACTCTACACAGGCTTTGTTACTGTTTTCAGAACATGTACCTGACCATAGCTGAGCCAGGACCACCTGTTGGCCCTGTTGGTGTGGGCACAGGAGAGCTTGTGGGCTGAACAACACAGCCATCACCTAGACCCAGATCCAGGGCTTTGAATTGTCCCACTCCACTTCTACCCCATCTATGAACTTCAGGGGTGCATGACAGGGTCATCCTGCAGATCCAAAGTTGTAGAATCTTCATGAAACAGGGCAACAACAGGATTTCTGAGAAGAGTCCCTGTGAGGATCCAGTGTTGATAGTGTAGCAGAAGCCAGAGGCCTTGAATGATTCATTGCAATGAACATTTGCAAGTAATGTTATTTGAGTAAAAGGGTATACTCTTTGTGACACACTGCAGCTTCCACTGCAAGGTTTTATTTGGTTGTTTTAAATTTTTATTGATTCTTTGTGAATTTTACATTATGCTCTCCAATTCCACTTATCTCTGGTCCCTTCATATCCATCCTGGCAATCTCTGCCCCCAAAAGAAAACAAAAATTATGAACAAACAAACAAGACCAAGAACCAGATAACCCAGGAACTAGGATAGAGCCAAACACAACTGGCAAAATAAAAAAATCAATGAATGATTCCCAATGACAGATCAGTGCTAATCCAGTGTCATAAAAGATGCTGCCTCCAGCAGCTAATGGGGACAGATGCCAAACCCTTTAGCCAAACATTAGAGAGATCCCAGACTGAAAGTCTCCATCAGGTCCCTCCCCTCAGAGCTTGGTGGAATCCCATAGAAGGTGAGATGTAACCAGACTTCTGACAACTTTATTGGATTCTTTTATCTTTCTCCCTTCTAACACTATTCCACCTTTCCAACTCCTCAACACTAGGTAGGAGAGAAAGATTAGAGGGGGAAGGGGCATTAATCTTGTTAGACTACTTGCTGCTGATTAAGGCAGTCATGTTTCTTGGGTCAAGTTTTATCTTCCTTGTCAAGATATCTCCAACCAGCAATCCAGCAATCCAATCAACAACAGCAGCAGCAGCAGCCACAGCCATGCCTTTCAAGATACCAGTATTTTTATACCCTCTGAAGAGTCCCTAGAACTCCAAACTCAAACTATCTTCAGTTGGCAAAATTACTCCTTTGCGAAGACAAATCATATTTAGCTGTTGTGAATCAGTCCCATATTTCACACCTCAGAGAAAAACAAAAACTTTTTCCCATAACACTTCTTTTGTTTTAAATTATTTTTTATTCACTTTACATGCAATTACATCACTTTACAGCCCCTCCCTCCTCTCCTCCCAGTCATGTCCTTACAAATCCCTTACCCCATTACCTTCTCTTCTCCTCAGAGAATAGGAAGTCCCTCTTAGGTACCACCCCATCATGGGTCATCTAGTCCAAGCAGGACTAAGCATACCCTCTCCCACTGAGGCACAACCAGGCAATCCAGCTAAGGAAAGGGAAACCAATGGCAGGCAACAGAGTCAGAGACAACAACCACTCTAGTAGTTAAGATAACCACCTGAAGAACAAGCTGCACATCTGCTACAAATGTGTAGGGGATATAGGTCCAGCCCCTGCCTGCTCTTTTTTTGGGAGTTCTGTAAGCCCCCATGGACCCAAATTAGTTAACCCCTCCAACTCACTCACTTTTACCTCCCCACACCCCTACTCTTCCACATGACTTCCTGAGTCTCACTACAGGTAGTGCTTGGTCCTCTGTATATATGATATGATTTTTGGCTTTGTGTTTGGGAGAACTCCTAACAGTGGGAGTGAATATATCTCTGACTCTTTTGCTTGCTTTTGGGACACTTCCTCCTACTGGGTTACCACACCCAGCCTTGATGTAAGGGTTTCTTTCTGGTTCAGTTGATGTGCCATGTTCAGTTGATGTCCCTGAGAGGCCTGCTATTTTCTGGGGAAGAGACTAGTTGAAGGGAATAGAAGGGTTGTTTTGGGATTTGAAGAAGAGAGGTGTAACTGGGAAAAGAGGAGGGGAAGCTTTGGTCTGGATGTATTATATAAGAGAAGAAATAATAATAGTAGTAGTAGTAGTAGTAGTAGTAGTAGTAATAATAATAATAATAATAATAATAATAATAATAATAATAATTGGGGCGTTGAACTAAACAGGGAATTCCCAACATAAGAAACACAATTGGGTAAGAAATATTTTCTAGAATGTTCATCATTCTTAGCTATCAGGAAAACACAAATTCCAACTTTTTGAGATTTTTTCTTAACACAGAGTGATCAAAACCACAATTATGAAAAGCTGGTGTAGAAGTGGAAACATGGAAACACTATTTTGCTGCTGCTGAGAGTGAATATTGGTGCAATCTCTGTGGAAATTGGTGTTGAGGCTGCTCAAAAGCTCAAAATGGCACATGATGCAGCTATAGCACTGCTGAGCTCCATATCCCACTATAGGTATATAAAGGACTCTATATCCTATAGGAATACCTGCCAATTCATGTTCATTACTGTTCTATTACAAATAGCCAACAGCCAAGATGTCCATCAACTGAAGAACAATAAAAAATGTGTCACATGTACACAGTGGTATTTTATTTAGCTGTAAAGAAAATTGAAATTACAATATTTGCAGGTAAATGGATGGAGCTGACAGTGGTAAGCCAGATCCAAAAAGACAAGCTCCACATGTTCTCTCTCATATGTGTGTGTTACTTTCAAATGTTTAGATATGAGTGTTTTAATTGGATTGTTTATAGAATTCAGGAAAAGAGTAAGAGTCATGGAAGGAGTGTAGTTGTTAAGAAAGGGGAAGAAACAATGCAACATTAAGGGTTAAATGAGGAGGGCAGGGCAAAGGAGAGAGTGTACCGGGCTACCTAATGCTAAAAACATTTGGGAAAGTCATATTGAAAACTACTAACATAGAAGCCTAATAAAATCCACACATCTACATATTAATGGAACTGCCCTGTCTTGAGGGCACAGTGCCTCCCCCACAGTGTCTAGCTTCACCTTTACCTTTACCACAGTGTTTACCTTTCCACTGATTGCTTCCTTTCCTGTGCAGAAGCTTTCTAGACCCCCAGTGTATTCCCTCCTTTTCTTGTCTTGTGACAAAGTATCTCACACAAGCAACTTAGGGAGGGAAAAGTTCCCTTTAAATCATAGTTTCAACACTTTGGGGTAGAGAAGACATGACAGACAGAGCATGAGCACAGGTCATATGACAGTGACTGACAAACTGTGGAACACAAGGCTACACTGAAAGAGTTAAGAGCCAGAAATAGATCTGCACCTTCGAGCTGAGGCTGATCCACAGATCGCTATGCTCAGGTCCCCCCAGGAGAGACCTTTTCTCCCAGGAGTGCTTTCACTCCCAGGCTCAAAGGTGAGATAGCCATTTTCTCTCCAATAACTGTCTGGAGCAGGACCGCAAGGAGGACATGGGGCATAAGAACAGTGGAGTAGCTGGGACAGGATCCTTCCAGTCACCATCTGCACACTGAGCTTGGGCTGTTCCAGTGCCATATGTGCACAAGTTCCGACAGGAGAGAGCTGGTCTCCCAGTAGTGCTGACACAGGATTACATTCCAACAGGAGGAACAAGCTCCAGCCAGAGACAGCAAGAACATCTAACAACAGAGATAACCAGATGGTAAAAAGCAAATGCAAGAATCTGACTAACAGAAACCAAAACTACTTGGCATCATCAGAACTCACCCACCACACCAAGTCCTTGGTACCCCAACACACAGGAAAAGAAAGATTTGTATTTAAAATCATAACTCATGATGCTGATAGAGAATTTTAAGAAGGACATAAATAACTCTGCTAAAGAAATACAGGAGAACACAAGTAAACAGGTAGAACCCCTTAAAGAGGAAACAAAAATTCCTTAAAGAAATACAGGAAATCACAACCAAACAGGTGAAAAAATTGAACAAAACCATCCAGGATTTAAAGATGGAAGTAGGAACAATAAAAAGAAATCACAAAGTTAGACAAATATGGAGATAGAAAACCTAGGAAAGAGGACAGGAACCATAGATGCAAGCATCACCAACAGAATACAAGAAATAGAAGAGAGAATCTCAGGTGCAGAAGACACCATAGAAAACATTGACAAACAACCAAAGAAAATGCAAAATGCAAAAATCTCCTAACTCAAAACATCCAGGAAATTGAGGACACAATGATAAGACCAAACCTAAGGATAGGCCGGGCGTGGTGGCGCACGCCTTTAATCCCAGCACTCGGGAGGCAGAGGCAGGCGGATTTCTGAGTTCGAGGCCAGCCTGGTCTACAAAGTGAGCTCCAGGACAGCCAGAGCTATAAAGAGAAACCCTGTCTCGAAAAACCAAAAAAAAAAAAAAAAAAAAAAAAAAACCTAAGGATAGTAGATATAGAAGGGAACAAAGAGTCCCAAATTAACGGGCCAGTAAATATCTTCAACAAAAGTATAGAAGAAAACTTCCCTAACCTAAGGAAAGACGTGCCCATGAAATTACAAGAAGCCGAAAGAACACCAAATAGATTGGATCAGAAAAGAAATTCCTCCCTTCACATAATAATCAAAACACCAAATGTACAAAGCAAAGAAAGAATATTAAAAGCAGTAAAGGAAAAAGGACAAGTAACATATGAAGGTAAACCTATTAGAATTAAACCAGATGTTTTGCCAGAGAATATGAAAGCCAGAAGATCCTAGGCAGATGTCATTTAGACACTAAGGGAACACAAATGCCAGTTCAGGTTACTGTACCCAGCAAAATTCCCATTAACCATAGATGGAGAAACCAAGATATTCCAGGACAAAGAAAAAAAATTTACACAATATCTCCCTCTCCACAAATCCAGCCCTTCAAATGATAACAAATGGAAAATTTCAAGTCTCTGAAGAAAGAAAGTGAAGAATATCTCAGAAGATGGAAAGATTTCCCATGCTCAAGAATAGGCAGGATTAATATAGTAAAAATGGCCATCTTGATGAAAGCAATCTACAGATTCTTTGCAATCTGCATTCAATTCCCAACTCAATTATTAATAGAGTTAGAAAGAGGAATTTGCAAATTCATCTGAAATAACAAAAAACCTAGGATAGCAAAAACTATTCTCAACAATAAGAGAACTTCTGGTGGAATCACCATGCCCGACCTCAAGCTGTACTACAGAGCAATTGTGATTAAACAAACAAACAAACAAACAAACCACATGGTATTGGTACAGTGACAGGCAGGTAGATCAATGAAATAGATATGAAGACCCAGAAATGAATCCACACACCTATGGTCATTTAATCTTTGACAAAGGCGCTAAAAAAACATCCAGCAGGAAAAAGACAGCATTTTCAACAAATGGTGCTGGTGGTGGTTAGTATATAGAAGAATTCAAATTGATCCATTCCTATCTCCTTGTACAAAGCTCAAGTACAAGTGGATCAAGGACCTCCACATAAAACCAGATACACAGAAGCTAATAGAAGAGAAAGTGGGGAAGAGACTCGAGTACTTGGGCACAGGGGAAATTTTCCTGAACAGAACACCAATAGCGTATGCTGTAATAACAAGCATTGACAAATAGGACATCATAAAATTTCAAAGCTTCTGTAAGGCAAAGGACACTGTCAATAGGACAAAATGGCAACCAACAGATTGGGATAAGATCTTTACCAACCCTAAATCCAATAGAGGGCTAATTCCAATGTATACAAAGAACTCAAGAAGTTAGACTCCAGAGAACCAAATAACCTTATTAAAAATGGGGTACAGGACTAAACAAATAATTCTCAACTGAGGAGTACTGAATGGCTGAGATGCACCTAAAGAAAGGTTCAACATCCTTAGTTGTCAGGGAAATGCACAACAGAAAAACCCTGAGATCCACCTCACACCAAGCACAATGCCTAAGATCAAAAACTCAGGTGACAGCAGATGCTAGCGAGGATTTGGAGAAAGATAAATACTTCATTGCTGGTGGGATTGCAAGCTGGGACAACCACTCTGAAAATCAGTTTCGTGGTTCCTCAGAAAATTGAACAAATGCAGGACCCAGCAATACTACTCCTGAGCATATACTCAGAAGATGCTCCAACATGTAACAAGGACACATGCTCCACTATATTCATAGCAGCCTTGTTCATTATAGCCAGAAGGTGCAAAGAACCCAGATGTCCCTCAATAGAGGAAGGGATACAGAAAGTGTGGTACATTTACACAATGGAGTACTACTCAGCTATTAAAAACAATGAGTTTTTGAAATTCTTAGCAAATGGATGGAACTAGAAAATATCATCCTGAGTGAGGTAACCCAGTCACTAAAGAAGACTCATGATATGCACTCACTGATAAGTGGCTATTATCCCAGGATCTTGGAATTACCAAGATACAATTCACAAACCACATGAAACTCAAAAATAAGGAAGACCAAAGTGTGGATACTTTGGTCCTTCTTAGAAGGGGGAACAAAATACCCATGGGAGGAGTTACAGAGACAAAGTGTGATGCAGAGACTGAAGGAATGACCATCCAGATACTGCCCCACCTGGTGTCCATCTCATACACAATCACCAAACCCAGACACTACTGTGGATGCTAAGAAGTACTTGCTGATAGGAGCCTGATATAGCTGTCTCCTGAGAGGCTTTACCTGTGCCTGACCAATACAGAGGTGGATCCTCACAGTCTACTATTAGACTGAGCACAAGATCCCCAATGAAGGAGCAAGAGAAAGGACCAAGGAGCTAAAGGGGTTTGCAGCCCCATAGGAGGAACAACAATATGAACTAACCCACAGTACCCACAGAGCTCCCAGGGACTAAACCACCAACCAAAGAGTACACATAGTTGGACTCATGGATCCAACTGCATTTGTGACAGCGGATGGCTTTGTGGGACATCCAATTAGATAAGCACCATTTGTTGAAGATGATCTCCCTTTTCATTTTATAATCCTGCACTTGAAACTCTTAAACATCATCTTAATAGATGTTAGTGTGGCCTAAGATAAAGAACACATGCTTTTTTGCATATGGAAAAATATTCTTTGCATGTTATGTCTTCCTAGGGCTCTTACTGCACATCAGACAAATATGTATGCCGGGGCTAAATTCTCGGCTCTAGCCTACTGCTTTAAGTCTGCTTTTGTCCTTACTGTACTGTTTATTACATCTCTGTAATATAATTTTCTGGTTAGTAATTTTTTATTCAAGTTCATTCTAACTAAAGAGCTATTCTACTCTCTAGATATTACCCTTAGCCTCACATCAAATGAGAATATTTGGGCTTTGAGATAGTATATGTACTGGCTAGTTTTGTGTCAACTTGACACAGCTGGAGTTATCACAGAGAAAGGAGCTTCAGTTAAGGAGATGCTTCCATGGGATCCAACTGTAAGGCATTTTCTCAATTAGTGATCAAGGGGGAAAGGCCCCTTGTGGGTGGTGCCATCTCTGGGCTGGTAGTCTTGGGTTCTATAAGAGAGTAGGCTGAGCAAGCTAGAGGAGGCAAACCAGTAAAGAACATCCCCCCATGGCCTCTGCATCAGCTCCTGCTTTCTGACCTGCTTGAGTTCCAGTCCTGACTTCCTTTGGTGATGAACAGCAGTATGGAAGTGTAAGCCAAATAAACCCTTTCCTTCCCAAGTTGCTTCTTGGTCATGATGTTTGTGCAGGAATAAAAACCTTGACTAAGACAGTATATATTCAAAGTCACATATCTTTAAGTGCTAGAGTCAAAGTCCAACTCCCATTATTTGACATTAGGTTCTGGCTTTGTTCTGAATTGCTCCCACCTGTTCCTTGAAGCCTTGTTTTTCTCACATACATGGGAAATGATCCCATGTCCACTTTGAGGGATTGCCGTGCTTGTTCATTCGAATTAAATGTATGAGAAAATTATGCATCAGAATTGAAAGTTCTATGTAAGCAATGACATGTATCCATCCTAGTTTATTGCCAATCAGTGTTACTAGCTTGCTGTGCCGTTTTGGAAAATTCTGCCCTCAGGTTTTACCTCCAGAAACAGATTTTGAACTAGGCCTGTGCATGTGTCCTCTCCAGGTCAAATGACTCTAAGGGCAGTCAGATGGGCTATAATTCTGTGATTGTTGCAAGCCCATGGAAAGGGAGCATGGGGTCAGAAGGGCATGTTGATGCAGGCCTTCAAACTTACAGAGACAGCTACGCCGTGACAATTAGGAACCAGAGGGCAAATGACCTCTGCTCTCCATGACACATTAAAGAGAATCCCAGTGGTGGCCATCTCCACTGCTACACATTAACAGTGGTTTTGTGCCCCCAAAAGACCTATCTAAGAATGCAATGGGCATTCTGAAAAGTAACCTTGATGAAGAAATAGGTAACTGCAATCTTCGACATTAACTGTGGCTAGTTAAATCTCAGTGACTGGGCGATGCTGCCAGTAATACCATGGGCACTTACTGAGGAACACCCTGTTATGCTTTCTTTCCTCTTCCTCACTTCCTCACCTTCTCCTTAGGACAGTTCCTTGGGTTCTTTTACTCTTGACTCAAGTTCTCTGAACTGTAAAAAGAATATTCAGGAAAATCCAGGAAAATCCGGGTATTACCATGAGGTAGGTGATACTGTTGAATTCTAATTATGTAATGTCTTGAGGATATGACCTTGAAATTGGTTACTCTCTTGGTTTTTCACCCATAAAATTTGGAAAATAGGACTGATTTGAATAAAATGGTATATATGAAATATGACTCAATGTGAAAGTAAATAATTGATAGCTGAATTAAAATCAGTTATTTAGCTTTGCGCAGTGGCAGTATCGTAGCCAATGAGGTTTATCTGAGGCATGATTATTGCTAATTGAAAACTTTTCCTAAAATCAGTTATTTACTGAGTTTCTGGGGAATTTCAAAAGATCAAAACATGTTTGTCTCTGTTTCCCAATTTCCCCTACCCAAAGGACACTTTTAATGTTTGCCCTTGGGGATTTTGCTTTGTAAATCATAGTAGTTTCATTTCCACTTAAATAAAGAACCTTGGTTCATGACTACTGAGAAGCAAGAGACAAAAATGAGCAGAGTGCTCATACACAAGTCCATTAGCCCTGTTGGAATACTGCAAACAGCCCCTGTTGTTCTAGCTCCAGAGACTGGGACATAAGCCTTAGTAACTCCTGGAATATGATGTAGGCAACCCAGGCGTGGTAGATGCTCAGCCCTGGCAGATGGAACTGGTCTGGTAGTCTCTTTGAAGCTTTTTTGTTTGAATTCTCATTGAATAGTAGCTCCAGCTTTGCCTCAGTGCACCTGAGCATGTTTTTATTAGACAAAGATTGATATGGGTCTTGATTAACTATATCCACAAAAGAAAATCTCCAATGAGTGTTTATATTGGTGTTTACATGACTCAGTTCTTGCTTCACTCATCTTGAAAAATGGAAAACTCATGCAAAATCATCTTCAAAGAAAGTGAGTATACTTAGAAGTATTTCCTTTTCTCCAACTTTTCTAAAATGTAACATAACAAATGTCAAGATAGTTATTTGATTGTTTATATCATATAAAATTATAATAAAGAAAATCATCCTCAACTTGTCAGTCTTCCACCGCACCCCAGCTTAAAGTGAATACAATAAGGCTGGCTGCTCTGTCACCAGAATGCATAAAATAGTAGTGAAATTAAGTGAGTTGCTGAGTCAGGAGTTTTGCCTGTTGTTGGTGATTTGGGGTAATGTAATCTGTAAAAGTGTACAATTTAAAGATGGCTTTATTTGCTCTTATGTACAGTCTGTACTGAAAAATTGTGTTAGCCTCACTCTAAGAGTAATGTAAGTATATATAAATAGTATGTATGTATGAAATAATGAATATTTGCAGTGATGATATGCCAGTACCTCTAATCTGATTGTTACATCATATACCAAATTGTCATTTACATTATAAACACTACTAAAATGTCACACTGTATCCCACAAGTATGTACAACTATGTGTCCATTAAAAGTGAAATTTTCAAAAAAAAATTTTAAAAACACAATAAACAGATCCCCAAGTTCTTAAAAAGCAAAATTAAACCAAAGTAAACCTAAAATTAAACCAAAGTAACCAAAATATGATATTCCTAGCAGCACATCCAAAGCTGGATATATTTGTATATTTTCTTATATCTGTTGTAAGTTCATTACAAAAAGCTCGGTAAAGTTTCCTATACCAATGTCTAAGCATGAGTTTCACAAAATGAAGTGTTGTCTTAACTAAGGAACGTCAGTCTCTGAAAGCTTGTTTCAAGGTTGTCCTTTTCTTTTCTTTTCTTTTCTTTTCTTTTCTTTTCTTTTCTTTTCTTTTCTTTTCTTTCCTTTCCTTTCCTTTCCTTTCCTTTTCTTTTCTTTTCTAATTACAGTCCAGCCATTACTGCCCCCCTGTCCCCCCTTCTACAGTTCTTCATCCCATTCCCCCTCGCCCCTGTCCCTGAGAGGGTGCTCCCTCTCCACCAGACCTCCCCCAACCCTGAGGGCAGACCAGGCAGTCCTTTACTATATGTGTCAGGGCCTAGGCAGGTGGGCCTTGAACCAGCTCCTATATGCTGCCTGGTTGGTGGCTCAGTGTCTGAGAGCTCCGAGGGATCTTGGTTAGTTCAGACTGCTGGTCTACCTATGGGGTCACTCTCCTCTTCTGCTTGTTCCATCTATAGGATGTAAGTATCTGCTTCTGTCTCAGTCAGCTACTGTTGGGCCTCTCAGAGGACAGCCATGCTTGGTTCCTGTCTGTAAACACATAATAGCATTGGTAATAGTGTCAGGTCTCCCCATGAGGTGGATCCCCCAGTTGGGCTGATCACTAGATGTTTCCCTCAGTCTCTTCTCTATTTTTCTCCCTGCAGTTCTTTTAGACAAGAACACTTCTGGGTCAGTAACTTTGACTGTTGGTTGGTAACACCATCTGTCCTCTTGAGGCCCTATCTATCTACTGGAGGTGGACTCTTTGAGTTCCCTCTCCCTACTGTTGGGCACTTCATCTAAGGTCACTCTCATTGAGTCCTGAGAATCTCTCACCTCCCAAGTTTCTGGTACTTTCTAGAGTGTCTCCCTACCTCCCACCTTCTGAGGCACCATATTTCCACTCATTCTTTTGGCCTCTGGGCTTCTCTTCTGTCCCTCCCCACCCCCTCCCTTACCTGATCCTGTTCTTCTTGTCCCCTCCCCCTCCCCCTCCCCTCTCCTGCCTAAATACCTCCCTCCCTTTGCCTCCAGTGATTATTTTCTTACCCCTACTAAGCATCCTCATGCAGCCTTTCTGCTGTTAAAGTTCTTAAATTCTGTTGGTTGTATCCTAGATAGTCTGTACTTTTTGAATAATATTCATTTATTAGTGAGTATATAACATGCATGTCCTTTTGGGCCTGGGTTACCTCACTCAAGATGATATTTTCTAGTTCCATCCATTTGATTGCATAATTCCTGGTGTTTTCATTTTTAATATCTGAATTCCATTGTGTAAATGAAATAAATTTTCTGTATCCATTCTTTCATTGTGGAAAATCTAGGTTGTTTCCAGCTTCTGGTTCTTAAAGATAAGGTGACTATGAACATCATGTGGCACATGTCGCTCTGGTATGGTAGGGCAGCTTTTGGGTATATGCCCAGGAGTGATGTAGCGGGGGTCTTCAGATAGGTCTATTTCCAATTTTCTAAGGAACCACCAGACTGATTTCCGGAGTGGTTGCACCAGTTTACAATCCCACCAGCAATGGAGGAGTGTTTTTCTTTCACCACATCCTTGCCAATATTTGCTGTCAACTGAGTTTTTGATCTTAGCCATCACGATTGGCATAAGATGGAATCTCAGGGTCATTTTGATTTGCATTGCTCTGATGAATAAGAACTTTGAACATTTCTTTTTTTTTTAAGTGCTTCTTACCATTCAAGTTTCCTCTTCTGTGAATTCTCTGTTTAGCTGTGTACCCCATTTTTTGATTGTGTTGTTTGATTTTTTGGAGGCTAGCTTTTTGAGTTCTTCATATATTTTGGGTATTAGCCCTCTATTGGATGTAGGATGAGGGAAGTTTTTTTTTCCCAATCTGTAGATTGTGAGTTTTTCCTATTCATGGTATCTTTTGCCTTACAATTTTTCTGTTTTATAAGGTCCCATTTATCAATTGTTGAGCTTAGAGCCTGAGCCATTGGAGTTCTGTTTAAGAAATTTCCCCCTATGCCACTTTCTTTTCCATTAAATTCAGTATATCCAATTTACATTGAGGTCTTTGATCCACTTGGACTTGAGCTTTGTGCAAGGCAATAGATATGGATCTATTTTCATTTCTCTATATACAGACTGCCAGTTAGAACAGCACCATTTATTGAAGACCCTTTCTTTCTTTCTTTCTTTCTTTCTTTCTTTCTTTCTTTCTTTCTTTCTTTCTTTCTTTCTTTCTTTCTTTCTTTCTTTCTTCCTTTCTTCCTTTCTTCCTTTCTTCCTTTCTTCCTTTCTTTCTTTCTTTCTTTCTTTCTTTCTTTCTTTCTTTCTTTCTTTCTTTCTTTCTTTCTTTCTTTCTTTCTTTCTTTTCATTGTATGTTTTTAGCTTCTTTGTCAAAGATCAAGTGTCCATAAGTGTCTGGGCTTATTTCTGAGTCTTCAGTTCTATTCCATTGATTGACCTGTCTGTTTCTGTACCAGTACCATGAGGTTTTAATCACTAATCCTCTGACATACAGCTTGAGGTCAGGGGGTGATGATTCCCTGAGAAATTCTTTTATTGTGAAAAATTGATTTTGCTACCCTGGGTTTTTTGTTTTGTCGTATGAAATTGAGATTTTTTGATGTGTTCTTGGATTCAGCTTGCTAGAATTTTATTAAGTATTTTACATCAATATTTATAAGCAAGATTGGTCTGAAGTTCTGACTTTTTGCTGGGTCTTTGTGTAGTTTAGGTATCAGAGTAACTGTGGCTTTATAGAATGAATTGATAGTGTTCATTCAGTTTCAATTGTATAGGATAGGTAAGGAGTATCAGTATTATTAGGTTTTCTCTGAAGGTCTGGTAGAATTCTGCACTGAAGTCATCTAGCCCTGGGCTTTGTTGTTGTTGTTGTTGTTGTTGTTGGGTGGCTTTTAATGACTTCTTTTATTTCCTTAGGGCATATGGGACTGTTTAGATTGTTTCCCTTCACTTTCATCTAGATTTTCCAGTTTCGTTGAAAATGGCTTATGTAGTAAGATCTGATGAATTTCTGAATTTCCTGTTTCTATTGTTATGTCTCTCTTTTCATTTCTGATTTTGTTATTCTGATACTGTCACTGAGCCTTTTAGTTAGTTTGGCTAAGGATTTATCTATCTTGTTGATTTTCTCAAAGAACCAGCTTTTGGTTTTGTTGATTCTTTGTATTGTTCTCTTTGTTTCTACCTGGTTGATTTTGGCCCTGAGTTAAACTATTTCCTGTCATCTACTCCTCCTGAGTATGTTTACTTCTTTTTGTTCTAGGGATTTCAGGTGTGTAGTCATGTTAATCGAGGATATCTCCGGTTTATTTATGAGGGCACTTAGGGTATGAATTTTCCTCTTAGCACTGCTTTCATTGTGTCCCAGAAGTTTGGATATGCTGTGTCTTCTTTTTTCATTGAATTCTGTAGTCTATTTCCTTTCTCCATTTCTTCCCTGACCAGGTTATCATTGAGTAGAGAGTTGTTCCATTTCCATGGGTATGTGGGATTTCTGTTGTATTTGTGGTTATTGAAGTCTAGCCTTAGTCCATGGTGATCTGAGAGGATGCATAGGAATATTTCAATCTTCTTATATCTGTTGAGGTCTGTTTGTGGTTGATTATATGGTCAGTTTTGGAGAAGGTACCATGAGGTGTTGAGAAGAAGGTATATTCTTTTGTTTTAGGATGAAATGTCCTATACATATTTGTTAAATCCATTTGGTTCATAACTTCTATTAGTTTCACTGTGTCTCTGTTTGGTTTCTGTTTCACTGACTTGTCCATTGACGAGAGTGGGGTGTTGAAATCTCTCACTTTTTTGTGTGAGTTTAATGTGTGTTTTGAACTTTAGTAAAGTTTCTTTTATGAATGTGGGTGCCCTTGCATTTGGAACATAAATGTTCAGAATCAAGACTTGGTGGTTTTTTCCTTTGATAAATATGAAATGTCATTCCCCATCTCATTTGATAACTTTTGGTTGAAAGTCTATTTTACTGGATATTAGAATGGCAACTCCAGCTTGTTTCTTGGGACAATTTACTTAGAAAAGTTTTTTCTAGCCTTTAACTCTGAGACAGTGTCTGTCTTTGTCATTGTGTTTCTTGTATGCAGCAAAATGTTAGATCCTGCTTGCATATCCAGTCTGTTAGCTTGTTTTTTTATTGAGGTATTGAGTCTGTTGATGTTGAAAGATATTAAAGACAGTTACTGTCATGTTTGTTGTTTAAGGTGGTATTATGTGTGATTCTCTTCTTTTAGGTTTGTTGTAAGATGATTAATTTCTTTTATTTTCTTGGGTGTACTTACCATCATTTTGGAGTTTTCCTTCTAGTATCCACTGAAGGGCTAGATTAGGGGAAAGATGTTGTTCAAATTTGGTTTAGTCATGGAATATCTTGGTTTCCCCATCTATGTGGATTGTGAATTTTGTAAGCTGGCCTCTATGGTCTCTTAGCATCTGCCTGGCATTTGTTCAGGATCTTCTAGCTTTTAGAGTCTTTGTTCAGAAGTCTGGGGCAATTCTGATAATTCTGCCATTTATATGTTTACGCAGCCTTTTTTTTTAACCTTTCAGGTTTTAATATTATTTCTTTGTTCTGTGCATTTAGTGTTTTGATTATTATATGACAGGAGAATTTTCTTTTCTAATCCACTATATTTGGGGTTCTGTAGACTTTGTGTACATTTATGGCCATCTCTTTCTTTATATTGGGGAAGTTTTCTTCTATGATTTTGTTGAAGATATTGTCGGACCATTTGAGCTGGGAATCTTTGCTTTCTTCTATTCCTTTTCTATTCCTTTTAAAGACAAGACAAGTAAATCCCTCGAACGAATACTTGAATACTGGGAAACACAATGAAAAAAAAAAGGAATTGATCAAAGCAGACCAAGACCTAAAAATGAAAATGGAATCAATAAAGTAATCACAAATAGAGGCAACCCTGGAAATGGAAAACCTAGGAAAGAGGTTAAGAGCTACAGATGCATCACAATAGATTTGGTCCTTTCATTTTCTCCCGAACTTCATGGGTGTTTTCGGTTAGAAGTCTTTATGCATTTTATTTTCTTTGACCATTGTGTCAATATTTTTTATGGTATCTTCTACACCTGAGAGTAGAAGAAGAAGAAGAAGATTATTTTCTTACTATTTCTAGGGTATATAGTTTTCTTCCTTCAGTTGGAGTTTTCCATTTATTATCCTTGGAAGGGCTGGATTTGTGGAAAGATACTGTGTAAATTTGTTTTTCTCATGGAATATCCTGGTTTCTCCATCTATGGTAATTGAGAGTTTTGTTGGGTATAGTACTGGACCAGCATTTGTGCTCTCTTAGGGTCTGCATAACATCTGCCCAGAATCTTCTGGCTTTCATAGTTTCTGGTGAGGAACCTGGTATAATTCTGATAGGTCTGCCTTTATATGTTACTTGACATTTTTCCCTTACTGCTTTTAATATTCTTTCTTTGTTTTGTGCATTTATGTGACAGGAGGAATTTCTTTTCTGGTCCAATCATTTTGGAGTTCTGTAGGTGTCTTGTATGTACATGGGCATCTCTTTCTTTAGGTTAGGGAAGTTTTCTTCTATAATTTTGTTGAAGATATTTACTGGCCCTTTAAGTTGGGAATCTTCACTCTCTTCTACACCTATTATCCTTAGGTTTAGTCTTGTCATTGTGTCCTGGATTTCCTGGATGTTTTGGGTTAGGAGCTTTTTGCATTTTTCATTTTCTTCGATTGTTTGTCAATGTTTTCTGTGATGTCTTCTGCACCTGAGATTCTCTCTTCTATCACTTGTATTCTGTTGGTGAGGCTCACACCTATAACTCCTGTCCTCTTTCCTAGGTTTTCTATCTCCAGAGTTGTTTCCCTTTGTGATTTCTTTATTGTCTCTACTTCCATTTTTAGATCCTGGATGGTTTTGTTCAATTTCTTCTCCTGTTTAGTTGTGTTTTCCTATAATTTTTAAGGGATTTTTGTGTTGTGATTTTGTTTTGTGTTTTAAGGGCTTCTACCTGTTTACCTGTGTTCTCCTGTATTTCTTTAAGGGAGCTATTTATGTCCTTCTTAAAGTCCTCTATCAGCATCATGAGATGTGATTTTAAATACAAATCTTGCTCTTTTTTGTGTGTTGGGGTATCCAGGACTTGCCATGCTGGGAGAACTGGGTCCTGATGATGCCATGTAGCCTTAGTTTCTGTTGGTAAGGTTCTTGTTCTTGCCTTTTACCATCTGATCATCTCTGGTGTTAATTGGTCTTGCTGTATCTGGCTTGAACTTTATCCCTCCTGTGGGCCTATAAGCCTGTGTCAGCACTCCTGGGAGACCAGCTCTTCCCCAGCAGGATTCGTGCACAGAGATCTGCAGAACAGCCCCAGCTCCTGGGTGCAGATGGAGGCAGGAAGGGCCCTGTCCTAGCTGTTCTACTGCTCCTGCGGCCTGTGTGCTCCTGGCTGGTCCCACCTTAGACAGTCACCAGAGAATAAAATCTCCTGTATTTCTTTAAGTGAATTATTTATATCCTCCTTCTCCTCTGATCATGTGGGGGCTCTTCTGGTTTTCTCCCCACTCTCAAGCTTCAGGTCTCTGTGACACTCGTCACTTCCTCTCCCACTGAGGCCAGACCAGGCAGCCCAGCTAGAAGAATATATTCCATGTACAGGCAACAGCTTTAGGGATAGTTCCCACTCCAGTTCTTCAGGACCCACATGAAGACCAAGCTGCATACCTGCTATATGTGTGGGGTGATGCCTACGTCAAGCCCATTTATGTTCTTAAGTTGGTGGTTCAGTCTGTGAGGGCTGACAAGAGTTCAGGTTAGTTTATTCTGTTGGTCTTTCTATGGAGTCCCTATCCCCTTAAGGGCTTCAATCCTTCCTCCTATTCTTCCATAAGAATCCCCAAGTCCATCTTCTATTTGGCTGTGGGTGTCTGTATCTTTCTGAGTCAGCTTCTAGGTGGAGCCTCTTAGAAGACAACTTATTGCTGTCTGCAAGCCTAACAGAGTATCATTAATAATGTTAGGGATTGGTGCTTGCCCATTGAATGGGTCTCAAGTTTGACTGGTTATTGGTTGGCCTTTCCCACAGTCTCTGATCCATCCCCTGTCCTTGCATTTCTTGTAGACAGGATAAGTTTTGGGTTGAAAATTTTATGAATGGATTGGTGTCCCTATTGCTCCCTCAAGGTCCCTGCCTGGCCACAGGAGGCATCCTCCCCAGGCTCCATATCTCTAGTGCTGTGAATCACATCTAAGAACACCCACATTGTAAGAACACACCCATTGATCCTCCCTATCCCAGGTCTCTGTCTCTTCCTGGAGATAACCCCTACATGCCCCCTCCCCAGGCAATCAGGTCCAGATTTCCATTCACTTCAACTCCCACATCTCATGCAATTTTTCAAGAAGCAACAAATTTTAACATTAAGATAATCTTAGGGACACAAAATAGTGAAGTATACGCAACTCCTTTGGAGTGCTTTCTGTGAAGACTGCTGAGGTAAACTTATATTCATGATCTCACTCCAACAAAACATAGCAGAATCACACATTATAGTATTTTCCAGTTTGGATACTTAAATATATCTCTAAAGGACTTCAGAAATGATTATAAATGTGCTAAATTATTTCATATCTTTCATTATTAGAATAAATCTTTTCTTTTTTATTATAGTGTTGGCTGGCCTAGAACTCACTATGTAGACCAAGCTAGTCTCAGAAATTTGTCTGGTTTTGCCTCCTGAGTTCTGGAATTGAAGGCATGGGCAGCCATGTCTGGCTCTATTTCTCATTGATTTTAATTCTTTAAGATTTTGACACAATGCATTTTGATCAGATTCCCCCATTTTCCCCAACTCTTCTCAGTGTCTTCTTGACAATTAGAGAAGAATGACTGGCTCTTTCCATGGGACAATGAAGCATTTCTTCTTTTTCAGCGATCCTAGAAAAAAGACATATGGTGTGAAAATTGTAATGCCATGATTTCACCCTGGTCAACTATGTATTTTCTTGTCTCCCTTTTGATCTTAGAAACACCAGGGAAATGATTTCCAGGGGAAACAGCACAGAGATCACCCAGTTCATCCTCTTGGGATTCACAGATTTGCCCAGAATAATAATACTGCTCTTTGTCACATTTCTGCTCATCTACATTACAACTCTGACCTGGAATCTGTCCCTCATTGTGTTAATAAGAATGGATTCATACCTCCACACTCCCATGTATTTCTTCCTGTGTAACCTTTCCATCATAGATCTTTGCTATGTTACCAGTACAGTCCCAAAAATGCTCTCAAACTTTTTCCAGGAAAGGCAAACTATCAGTTTTGTGGGCTGCATTGTTCAGAATTTCATCTTTTCCACCATGGGGTTGAGTGAGTCTTGTCTCATGGCAGCCATGGCCTATGACCGGTATGCTGCTATTTGTAACCCTCTTCTGTATGCATCGATTATGTCACCCACTCTTTGTGTACTGATGGTGCTGGCATCCTATCTCTCTGGGCTCACTGCTTCTTTACTACAGTTGTTTGCTTTGCTTCGTCTCCACTTCTGTGGAACTAATGTCATCAAGCACTTCTTTTGTGACATGCCACAGTTGTTAGTTCTGTCCTGCACAGACACTTTCTTTGTACAAGTCCTAACTGCCATATTAACAATGATCTTTGGATTTGTAAACATGCTAGTTATCATGATATCTTATGGCTATATTGTCTTGTCCATCCTGAAGATCACTTCAGCTAAGGGCAGATCCAAGGCATTCAACACCTGTGCTTCTCACCTGACAGCTGTTTCCCTATTCTACACCTCCAGTATCTTTGTCTATTTAAGTTCAAGTTCTGGTGGCTCCTCCAGTTTTGACAGATTTGTGTCTGTTTTCTACACTGTGGTGATTCCCATGTTGAACCCGTTGATATACAGTCTGAGGAACAGAGATATCAAAGATGCTATGAAGAGGTTGCAGAAAAAGACAGTCTGCAACTAGGGACACAGAATCTGAAATTTTTAATATATGTGTTTTTCCACAATTGCTGTTGCCCACAATAATATACACACGGCTGGACTGTAACAAAATTCATGGCCTTTTGGAGAAAAAATTTTACTTTGAAGCAGACAATAAGCCAGGAGTGGTGGTGCACCTCTTCAATCCCAGCACTTGGGAGGCAGAGGCAGGCAGATTTCTGAGTTCGAGGCCAGCCTGGTCTACAGAGTGAGTTCCAGGACAGCCAGGGCTATATAGAGAAACCCTGTCTCAAAACCCCCACATACCCCCAAAATATCACACAATATTTTGCATGAACCAACTCATTTGATGCATGGAAACTCCTTTAGGATCCATAGGGTTATAGTTTCCATGTTACACAATGACTGTCTCATTATTTATTGTCCTATGCACAGGCATTTGAGAAACATCAATTGTAGAAACATTAAGACTGGAGACTGCTAATTCATAGAACTATGCCCATAGAGAAGATTTCCCACATAGGATCCAAAATCCTTGTGATAACAAATAGCATAACATAGTGTCCTACAAACTACATCATGACCATACACTGTTCTGTGTTTCTAAACAGGTAAGAAGGATCTGCTAGGAGTTCCTGTTTATAAGAAATAGAATTATGCATTGCCTTGACTGCACCTTCTTAAAAAAATAAAAATTAAATGACTGGCTTCTTTCTAATGAAATTGATGCTAAGAATTAGTGAGTTTGGGGTCATATACTTGCATCCATCAACCATATCCTAAGAGAAAAGGGCATGATTTAAATCGTGAAGAATGATGGCAAGAAATTGCTATTTACTTAGTATTTTGCCAGCTTGTTTCGGGCATCTATAAAAGGCATGGCCAATAACCATATCTGAAAAACATGAGGGACCCTGCAATTTCTTACTGTCCTACACTAAACACAGACAGTTTGCCCTGGTTTGAAATAGCTAATTGAATCAGCCATCAAATTTATTTTGATATCTCTGGCATCTGGTCAAGTTTGCTCTATGAGGACTCATTGCTGTCCTTGTAACGTTTCGCCAGCAAAACACACTCGGACAACCGGATCCTTCTACGGCAAAGCTTTATTGCTTACTTATCAGGAAGACCTCAAATACAGGAAACTCAGTCCTTTTATAACCCACAAAGAGCGGTTGGAGACGTGTTTCACCCTGACTGGCTGCTCATTATCAGCCCAGTTGACGCCACGGGACAGGCAGGGCACAAGGCATGGGAAAATACCCCAGCACATGCACAGACTACTTGTTTACTAGTTAGAACACCGGATATCAGCGCCATCTTGTAATGGCGATTGCAAGGGCGGCTCCTCACACATTGCACTAAAAGTCACCACGTAATCAATATTACAGTGATATGCTACACCTAAAACTCTAGGACATACCTGTATATGTCTGACATTCTCCATCATATTGTTCTATGTTTCTGAGCAATGATTGAGTGATGCAATGGTTGTAGTGGACTAAAAAAAAAAAAAACTTGACAAGTGAGGTAGTTCAGTGGTAAAGGCACTTGTCACTAAATGTGACAGATTGCATTCTATCCTAGGGCTCTGCAAAGTGAAAGAAGATAACAAGCACATACCATAACACTCTGAAGGCATGAATGAACACACAGTTTTAATTAAAAAAACAATGGACAAATGTAAGGCTAAACTAATTTTTAGTCAACCACACAAGGAGTAATCATTTACTAACCAGTGTTCACAGAATTGGTTTCTCCCCCTCCCCTTGATGAAAAACCCAGCAGGGGAGCCATCCTGCTTGCATATATGATGCTCTCATTGTATGTTATAAGCAAAATCTTCCTGAGCTTCACTGTTTTCATTCCATCCTCACTTCCTCATGTTTCCTGCTCTTTTTGATGCTGGAAAAGCCCATGCACAGTACTGCTGTAGTGAGAATTTTGGTTTCTTTAAAAATACTGATAAGTTATCTGAATATATTTTTGTTTGAATCCCAGATGTGGGTTATTGGGGTGCATCAGGTTGTCCACAGCAACTAACTACTTTGTCTCATGCTCTGGCAGGGTATCATTTTGCCAGCTGAAGATAGTTAATGTTTGAAATTCTGGGGACTCCTGAGAGGATTTGAAAATACCAAAGCCTGAGAGGGGTTGGCAGCTATTGCTCCCCCTGCGGCTGCTGTTGATGGTTGCCATTGACTGTTGTTTGCAGGTTCCCTGGTTGCTGGAGGAGATATCCTGCAGATGAAGATTGAACTTGCCCCAAGAAACTCAACACCCCTAATCAGCAGGAAGCAGTTTAGCAATATTGACACCCCTTTTCCCCTCTAACCTTCTTTTTCTCCTACCTAGAATTTGGGGCTTTGTAAGGGATGGGAGAGAGTGGTAGGGGAAAGAGCCAATAAAGTTGCCAAAAGTATAGTTACATACTGCTTACTGGTCCCTCTTCCCACAAGCACAGGAATAGCCACAGCAGTCACTCACAATCAGGCCTTGGAACCTTTGCAAATTGGCTGTGGAAGCATCTCTCTTCAGAGCTGCCAGGCCAGATGGATAGCTGGCATTGTCTAACTGGAAGACAGGCAGACCACAGACTTTTATGGACCACATTCTAGAAGTAAAAAAGCAAACAAGTCCTGAAATAAAGCTATGATGTTAGACTTTGCTTCAGTGTCTGCATATATAGGAAAATTGGCATGCATAAAGTATGGCTTATTCTATGCAGAGTTTTTATTGTTCTAATAAAATTTTGGTTTTACAAACAAGAAATGTGGATACATTTTTTTCTTATGAAATCTTTAAGAAAGAAAGAAAAGCTATATCTGACTTTTGGTACATTTCTGATAACTGTGAGCTGAGAAACTGACTTTCAGGGGACATCTAACCCCTGAGCTTGACCCTCAGCCTACAATACAAATGAAAATACATGTGGGCTTAAATGCTACTTGGATGTGCATTGTGAACCACCCAAAAGATCTAGCTTCTAAAAAGCCCTGTATCACTGACCTACTCTCCTGTTACCTCTTGTATCCTGTGACAGATGCCACTACCAAGTGCCAACTATTTCCCATCTAGTTCCTGCTTTTGCTACAAGACAAAACCGGCATTCTTTCTGCATTTAACATTTTTTAGTGTTGATGGATTTGCATCTTTGGAGACTCACAGATTGTTCTGTACCATATATGTTATCTTTGGTAGTTTTCTGACAGAAGGGCATGCATGAGATTTCTACTTTGCCCACCTAAGTACTCTATCCTAGTTTTGTAACCTTGCTGTGGCTTGACCCCCAGGATTCCTATATAATAATCATGAGCTCTTCCTCTGAGTCACTCTGCAGCTTGGCCTTCTTAAAGCATCTATTTGACTTTGATTTCATTAACTTATTTTACTTAACATCACTTTAAATTTGCAGATCATGATTCTTTCTATTTATGGGGATCAACACAATACATATAATATATATATATAATATATGTATATATATAGTGTGTGTGTGAAATAATGATGTCGTTTTTACTGTGCTTTTGCTGTGAAGAGACACCATAACCAAGGTAATTGTTATAAAAGAAAGCATTTAATCAGGGACTTGCTTACAGTTTTAGAGTGTTGGTTCATGCTCATCATGCCAAGCAGACAGACATGGGGTTATAACAATAAAACCTCAAATCACATCCCTAATGACACACCTCCTCCAATGTCAATGTGTTCAGGGTTGTGCAGGATGATTGATAGAAGAAAAGAGAGATACTGTAGGATGGATTTAGGCTTCTCAGCTGCAGTGGATCAGCCTCTCAAGGACTGAACACTGACAGCTTCCTAGAAGCTCTTTCTACTGTTATACAAAAGGCACTTTTAGTAAGTCAATTTTGGCATACCAAATTCTTCTTAGATGATCTAGGGGTTGACTTGAAAGGCCCATCATCCAAGCTATTCTCAGCCATAAGAGATTCTCTGGTTTGCCAAGCGTGTCTTCAGACTAAGTTATATGAAGGCTCTGAGAGCCCTTCAAAAGAACAACCCCACCCATAAAATCTCAAATAACAGTCACTGACAAAAGGCTACTTCAAAGCTTAAGTGCCATCACTCCAGATTCATTTCACACACAACAGTTCTGCTAAAATTCTGCTACACTCCAACAAGGACATGCTGTAGGCTTAGATTTTTCAAAACCTGCTTTTGAAAGGGTACTTAATGCTCTATCCTCACATCTAGCCTATCACCCACCAGATGTAGTGGAAAGGAAAAGTAAATAGAACAAAAGAGGATGTGGACCTGCTTAGAAATGGTTCTTTGGGGTGAACTAAATCTGCATTATCAGGATGTCAGCAGTTCAGTTCACACAAATCAACAGCAGTAACTCAATCCAGAAGAAACCACAAGGCTGTGCCAATCAGACAGAGTCAGCAGAAGGGAAAAGAAACTGCTGGAATATCATGAGAAGTTCTTTGATGTGATTCTCTATATGAAGTCATGACAAACGACCATTAGGGAAAGCAAGGCAAATCAATGCCAATTCCAGTGTCATTAGCAAAGACCAGCTTCAGCAAAGCATCCTCTCATATACGTCCTCTCATAAGACAGTATCAAAACAAATCACATGACACAATTGAGTCTCCAAAGAAATCAGAAATTTCCACATCAACACATCTTCTAATCCTTCTCAAATTATGCCACTAGCTGGGGACCAGCATCCAAATATATGAACTTTGTGAGTGTATTCTTATTCAAACTAATGTATGTAATGTTAAGGTAATGAATATATCCACTATGGCCTGCATTTTCATTAGGCATTTGGTGTGTACTATGTTTTGTCTGCAAAGGGACATGTTTTACCAACTGGATTCCCAGAATGAGGCATTTGGGAGGTGGTAGAATCTTTAACAGATTGGAATCTAGTCAATGGTTGTTAGTGACATAGCATGCAAGGACTTGTGGACCCAGTGGACCCAATAAATTCTTTTCTGTCTGCCTCCTGGCTCAGGATGTAAGCTGTTTATTCCAGTATGCTCTCACAATTACTACCCAGTGCTTCCATCCCAGCCCTAAAGCAATGGGACTGTCAAGTCTTGCACTACAACTGCCTACACTGTGGCCATGTAATTTTTCTCTTTATCAGCTAATTCCGTCAGGCATCTCATAGAAATGGGTAGCTGACTACTAGCACATCTTTGCTGAAAGGTGAGTTTAACTGCGTCCTTCTCTCATCGCTAAAGGTTATTTTCCTCCGTCAGAGATCTTAAGATTCAGAGTAGAAAGGTTGGAGTCTCACATCCATATTCTTTCTGTGATGTTATAAATCTGTCTCTTTGGGTTTCTAAATGAGAAAGATGATTTTACAGCATACTCTTGGTCACCTTATTTTTAGTCACTAATTGCTGAACTTGGTTTGTTTGGTATCAGAATAATACCCAGCTTCACAAATGCATTTAATATGTGCTGAACAAATTAAATAACCACAGGATTTTAATATAAATGTTAGTAATTTGACTCATACAGTCAAAACTACCATGTTATTTTACTTATCATTAATGATAGTTTATTACAACGTATATACATTTCATCTTTTTAAAAATTTGCTTTTAAAAGTATATATATATATTTTATATATATATATTTATATATAAAGTATATATATTTATATTTATATATATACTGCATGCTAAGAGTTTATAAAATAAAGTTTTCTTGTCTTTGGAATACCTCCTTCCAAGTTACTGGGTAGAGGGGCCACAAAATACACAAAACAGTACAAGATACTGCCTCTGCCTTTTACAGAGCACCATGGCAAAATGCCAAGGTTATTGTTATATATACCACATATTTTAGTTACCACCACAACATCATACCTTCTCCATAATGGACTAAATTCTCTGAAACTGTAAGACAAAGTAAATCCTTCCCCCAGCTTATTGCTTCTGTTAAGTGTTCTGTCATAGCAACAACACAGGTGGTTAGGAAAAGTCAGAAAGAAGTGAACTGATTATCATTGAACAACCATAGAAATTAAGGCAGCAGGAACATGCACAAGGTGGACAATGGCTGAAAACTGACCCTTCATTTGAAAATGTATGCAAAATAACCAGGTTGCTAGGCCTTCCACTCCTTTTGTGTTCAAACAGCCTTTCCTACTACCTATCACCACACCAGCAAAAGACATAGAGTAGCCTATAATTAAGGAAATTGGACCAGGTCCATGGGCTCCTGACTATGATACACACCACACAAACACACACACACACACACACATGAAAGCTAAAACAAAGGGGTAAGATCATATCTACACAGTGAGGTACTGAAGCCCGTCCTTGCTAATATATTTAGTCTACTTAATCCCATTAGCTCTTGGAACAGTTTGCTAAGCTAGTGTCTCCTAGGAGACAGGAGGCTCATAGGCAGAGCCAAGCCTTCCCAACACATGCATGGTTCCACAGATCATACGTGAGTGCCTCTAGGAGCACTAGCAGAAGACCAATCAACCACAGTCCATGACTAGAAATGCAAGGTTTCATGCTTCTGTCTTTAAAAGGTTGACTTTACTTTTCATAAACAAGTCTAGTTCTGTATCAAAATTGGGCTACAAAGTCTAGTCCAGTGATTCTTCCTGCCCTCCCCATCCATTCCATTTCCCCAACACTTCAGATCTAACCCAGTTCCTGCACCTAATGCCCCAATCTATTCTGGCCTTCTTTGATGCACTTCAGTCAATTTCTAGTCTTCTTCTACTTAAGATCATCTTTACCTATATCCCAACCTACAGGCTCCTACCATGCCACATCTAATCTCTTCTTTGTTTTCATAATTTTTTTCATACTCCTTTCTTATCTGGTCTAGGTTCTCAATTTTGTCTTTAAGACCAGATATTCTTCCTTGTGCTTGATTCATTCTACATATAAGGCTTTCCTTTGAGTTTCTAATTAGATTATTTGGGTTTTTCAATTCGATATTCATTACAGTGTAAGTCTTCTTCAACATTGTTATCTCCTGTATGAATTCAGTTCTCAAGTCTTACACTGTCTTCGTCATTTCCATTTGCCTTATGTTTGTGTTTTCTCAGGCATTTATACTACTTAAGCTTTCTCCTTGATTTCATTGGGCTGTATTTTTCTTTCTGTGCATTTGGATAGAGAAGATCACACGATCAGGTAAAGGGAGGAGGAAGGGTTCTGTCTTGGTGTGTGCTTTGGGAACTTCATATATTATTTGTCTTTTCTAATTTTTCTAAACCCATTACTAAGTTAGAAATTCATTCCTACTCTTTGCCGCTTCTTTTCTGACCTTATGCTCCTTCAGTCTTTTTCTTACTCTTTAAACCATTGATTGAGCTACACAAACATGAGGGGAAGGAGAGATCTATTTATCACTTCTCATTTCCAAATATCTGTGACATCTTTTTAAACATGTTCCATTCATGCAGTCTCATTTAAAAGTTAAGAGAATTGGCCTAGAATATGAAAATAGAGAACTTGAGAGTCCATTACAGGGAGTCTGACTCAGAGTTGCAGAGAGAAGTAGCAATGGTTTCTATAGAAAACTGGCATAGTGGATAGCAAGGTTAAGCATGACCTCTATATGAACTCTAAGATACTTTCAGAATGAAATAAAGGTTTGTTGACTTCCAAATGTCTCAAAAGATGAATGCTTTCCCAAGAGAGTGAAGAGCCTGGGCAGGGAACCCTTTCTAAAGCTGTTCTCTCCTCTATAGCCCAGGAGACCTGTTATTAACAGTTTGTGTGGCTTTAATTGCTTATGTTTTGTGTGAGTTGTGCATTCAACTCTTTTCTTAGATGCAACAGAGAAAATCCTCAAGCACTTAAAAGGTTCTTGCTCCACATCTGGCTCACTGCTGAAGAAAATGAAGTCCAACCTTGCAAACAATAAATCAATTACTGAACTTAAATAGTAAGAAAATGAGATAGATGCTCCAGAACCAGAAGTGGAACCATTTACTGGTCACTTCAGAATACCTGGGTGCACCACAAAGAAGAGGGAGTTGGATCACAAGAAAAGAAACCTTTTCAAAAACTCTAAGTAAGTCTCTTAGAGATGCAATAACAAAATAAGTCAAGGGGCTCAGATCCAGATACAACTTTATAGATTTACAAATAACTTTATCTAATCATCCTTCAATGCTAGGTTTCACTATGTAATTGGATTGTGCAATTTTTAACACAGCAATCACATCTGTAGAAGGTTGCTCTGAATATGTAGACTGTGTGAATATAGTTAGCATATAGCGAATGAGGACCAGATGGGTGGTCTGTAAAAGCCTTTCCTTATTCAGTTGATGTTGAGGTCTGAGAACACAGACTCAGAATAAGAGCTGTGGATTGATTTTGAGGCACTTTACCTATCTGATTTCTTTCATTGAGAAAAGTTACATTTAAAAAACTATTTCTCTCTACACAGAAAATCTAGTATATTTTGATTAACATCCTAGAATTGAAGTCAGAAAGTATCTCTTACTTTCCTCATTTTGTTTAAGATTGCTTTCACACGGTAGGATAGATATAGGCAGCTGTAATTTAGTGAAATTTCAAAAGGCTAAAAGAAATTATTTTTAATATTTTTACAATATAGAAATGATAAATACTTGAAAAATAAATATGTTTTGTCTGCTTTCAGCATTGTAAAATGCAAGATGTACAGAAGCATTGCATGGTCATGTCATTATTTTTTATGTTCCAATTACAAATGTTTTTTGAATTCTATGTCCAAATTGGAAAGATGGCTCAGTTGTAAAGTGATTGTCATAAAACCATAAGGACATGAGTTCGCATGTCAGCATCCATGTAATAAATCAAGTATTGTGACATGCACTTGTAATCCCAGCATTGGAGAAGCAGAGATAGGTGGATTCTTAAAGTTCTCTGGCCAGCCAATCTAGCCAACGTGAAGAAGTCCAGGCTCAGCAAGAGACCCTCTCTCAAAAATTAAAATAGAGAGTAATCTAGACACCCAACATTAATCTGTAGTTTCTACAGGTGTACATGTTCACACACATTTGCATGGCCAATACTGAGGGACATTTTTTGAGACAAGATCTCACTATGTTGTACAAGTTGGTCTTGAAATGTGAACTCATGCAATTCTTTTTCTTATCCTCCTGAGTGGTGTGGCTACTGGGATGCACCACCAGATCTGACTATGAGAAACTTCTGAATGTGAGACTAGGATTAGCAAAATGAAAAAGAAGAGTGGGAAGCAGGAGAAAGAAGGGAAAAGAGGAACCAATGCAGTGCTTGGTCCTTTGAGATTAGTTCCATCTTCATCGTTCCTAATAGACAAAGTTCTTCATATTTTGTCTCTGACGATGATTGGCTTAATCATGATTGCTTTTTCAATGTCATGTAAGTTAATATTATGAAGAGCTGTCAGTCAGAAGTCTTAAAGGAAAGGAGGATATCAGGGATAGTTTTTGATGTTATTGTTCAATGTCCTTTTCTTTTCAATATTTTTTGATGTTATCATTAAATGTCCTCCCCTAAGTAAGCTCAAATGGAGGTTGAGTGAGGAAAATATATTATACAAAAAAAAAATGATGAGAAAATCTAGGGGAAAGGGAACCAAGATAAACTACCTCTGGACAATCTCTATTCTGAAATAAAAGTAGAAAACTTAAGCCTTTTTCATTAACAAGAGGCAACTGGAAACAAGGCTTAGTAGAAATAGCAATACCTTTGGGTGGAGAAAACAACATGGAACTATAATGATACCTCTGAGATGAGTGATATCATGTCAGGCTTAAGCCAGATAAACCCAGGTGTGGTTTGCTGTGGCAATTTTCTCTCTTGGAGCTCCATGGGTACATATTTATCAGGTGCTGCTATGTAAAGCGGAAATCCAGATTATCAGTTACTACAGCCATTTTGAAAGCTAATGTGCTACCTTATAGTTTCATCTTCTTCAAGGAGGACAAATCACCCTTCCTTTCATGGAGAGCAGGCAGCAGCCCTGCTCTTATCCTCCTTTCCTGATAGTTTATGTAAAATGTACAGGTTAGTATGAGAGAGAGTGTGTGTGTGTGTTTGTGTGTGTGTAATGTATGCATATATTTTTGTGGATATGTGCATGTGTGTTTGAAGATGTGTATAAAGGCCAAATGTTAGGTATCTTTCTTGGTAGCCACCCACTTTGGTGTTCATTTACTTGATCTTTTGTTTTTTAATTTGCTTTTGAGACAAGTTCTCTCACTAAATATTGTCAAAAATGGCTAGACTGGATAGACAGCTACAATATCTCCCTGTCTGCACTGGCCCCATATGCTCAGCTCTGAGGTTACAGAAATACTCTGCCAGACCCTGACTTCTGTGTGGGTGCTGTTACCTGCATGAAGTCTCAGGTCCTCATGCTTAGGAACATGAACCAATAGAAGTGTCTTCTCAGCCCTCATTCTCCTGTTACTGACAGCACTTTTAATGACCTTCTCATTGCCCAGTTCATTTGCACAGCAGTGTCTCTGAGATAAGTTCTGTTGATAAAGATATATTAACTCCCAGGAGTCTTTCAAGACTCTACCTTTCTTCCTGCACTTAGCTGGTAAGAGTGCACATGACTATATCTCTTCTCCATCCTACACAGGGTCTCTTGAATATAATTATGCCTCCATACGGGAGTTTTACATCTTATCCGGCTATTGGATTTTTTATACAATGCTTTTACTTATCAACTCACCAAAAACATTGTCTTCCATGCTACTATTCCTAAATTTTAAAAAGGCAGAAATTGATGTATTTTACCGAGAAACAATGAGGCATCATGCCCAAGATTTTGGAGTGTAGTGGGGTGAAGTGGGGTGTTCAGAGATGAAAAATAACAAAATTTCTCACCTTTCCCCAGCAGATGATGCCAAGCAGATCTGTGTTGGGAGATGGAAACTACACCTCTGTGGCCATGTTTGTCCTCCTGGGGCTCTTCGACCAAGCTGAGCTTCAGCTCATCCTTTTTCCTGTCTTCCTAGGGACCTACCTAATTACTCTGACTTGGAACCTGGGCCTTATCATCCTCATCAGAATGGACTCTCACCTACAAACACCCATGTACTTTTTTCTCAGTTTCCTGTCATTTATAGATATATGCTATTCTTCTTCTATCACGCCAAGGATGCTTTCAGACTTCTTAAAAACAGAGAAAACAATTTCCTTCATTGCTTGTGCCACTCAGAATTTTGTTTTGGCTTGGATGGGTGCATCTGAGTGCTGCTTGCTCGCTGCCATGGCCTATGACAGGTATGTGGCCATTGGTAGCCCTCTGCAGTACTCAGCCATCATGGCTCCCAGTCTTTGCTGGAGGATGGTTGCTGGTGTCTACGGGAGTGGATTCTTGAGTAGCTTTGTTCAAACAGTTGCTTGTTTTAATCTCGACTATTGTGGGCCAAATGTCATTCATCATTTCTTCTGTGACATTCCTCAGATCATTCCCTTGTCTTGCTCTGATCCCTTCATCAGCCAGCTGGTTCTTTTCCTGGCAGCTGTTTTTGTTGGGTTTGGCTCTTTCCTTGTAATTCTCTTATCCTATGTATTCATTGCAGTTTCCATCCTGAAAGTGGCCTCATTCAAAGGCTGTGTCAAGGCATTCAAGACATGTGGCTCCCACCTGGCAGCAGTGACTCTCTTCTATGGCACAGTCTTCTCTGTGTACATGCACCACAGCTCTCAGCACTCCACAAAGCAAGACAAGGTGTTGTCTGTGGTCTACACCATCCTTATCCCCATGGTAAACCCTCTGATTTACAGTCTGAGGAACACAGAGATCAAGAAGGCCCTCAAGAGAGTGCTGAAGAAGGCAGCACATTTACCTCAGAAAGCATAGCATCTGGGCAGGTGCCATCCTTAAGAGGAAGGCAGGAATGAAAACATTGAGGAGACCTTCTGTAGACCTTTCAAATTAACAGATGTAGTAATAACATGGTTAAGCAGACAGATATAGTAATCACCTGGCTTACTTGGCACCTGGTATTACCTGGTATTAAAACCGGGTTAGCTGTTTTTATATGGTCTAAGACATGATGTTGAAACTAAACAGTTTTAAAAGTTTGCTCCTCAGTGTCTTCTGGATATGACAAGATGTTTGCACTCATGAGTTTAGCACGTGTGGTTGCCTACACAATACCTACATAATATCAAACCAATCAACATTTTAGCATGGATAGGGGAGGGGCACATGACCCCCTAAGATGAGAAACTATTTGACAGTTGATGACTGTTATGGGATGGAGCATTATTTTTAAGGGGATGGTCCCTCACAGGTGGATGACCACATACCTTTGCATATATGGACAGCTCTAATTGGACTCAGTGGCTTATTTTTTAAATACAGGACATGAAATTTATTTTTTAAAAAGGAATGTGATGATGATGGGAAAGTTTTTAAAGACATGGGAGGTGGGATGATCAAAACACACTCTATGTATATATAAAATTCTCAAAAATTGTCGTGCGTGGTGGCACACGCCTTTAATCCCAGCACTCAGGAGTCAGAGGCAGACGGGTTTCTGAGTTTGAGGCCAGCCTGGTCTACAAAGTGAGTTACAGGACAGCCAGGGCTATACAGAGAAACCCTGTCTCGAAGAAAAAAAATTCTCAAAAATTAAAAAAAAAAAGAAAGAAAAAAAGACACTAGTATTTGTGGCTAAATGCCAGACATATGAAACCTTAATATCATGGTGTTTTTTATAACATGTGTTTTGAGAGCTAATGCACATAGAGAAATGACAAGAATTAGGAGTGAACACAGCTTTTCACTTCTCCAGACTGTAGTGATTTTAGTTTAGTGATTTTAACATAATACTAAATAGAAAGCTATATGATGCATAAACAAATGTATGAAAATTGAAAAGAATTAAAATAAATATTTTAGGCCCAAGTAGAAATACATAACGAGAATAGATAAAGATAAATAGGTAAAGATATAGAGGGAAGGGGGGGGAAGGAAGAAAGGGGAGAAATAGAGGAACAAGAGGAAGAGGAAACAGGGGAGTGAAGGAGAAGGGGGTAAGAGATGGAATAGGAGAGAAAGGAAACAGAAGGGTGAAGAGAGAAGGGGAAAATGAGATGAGAGGAGGGAAAAGGAGAAGAGAACAAAGGAGACATAGTGCGGACATACAATGACTGTTCGTTATTTCTCAAATAAATGTCTTTTCCCCCCTATTTGATGAAGCTTTGTTGAAGGAGCAAGAACAAAAGTTCAAGGTCACCCTCATCTATTTAGTGAGTTGTAGGTCAGCCTAGATTCATGATACCATAAATAAGTAGATAGATAGATAGATAGATAGATAGATAGATAGATAGATAGATAGATATTGATAGATGACAGATAAGACATGATTGATGCGTGTAATTTTAAAAACTCACTAGCTGGAAAGTCGCTTCCGGTCCATGCCAGCACTGGGGTTCCTTGGCCACAGAGTTTGTGGACACCCCCAAGGTCCTCACAGGACACTCCATGGGATCTTAAAACCTCTGGTGAGTGGAACACAACTTATGCCAGGAGGCAGGTTCGAACACCAGATATCTGGGCACTTTCCCTGCAAGAGGAGAGCTTGCCTGCAGAGAGTACTCTGACAACTGAAATTAAGGAGAGAGCTAGTATCCCAGGTTTGCTGATAGAGGCTAACATAATCACAGGAGGAACAACCTCTAATCAGAGACAACTATAACAACTAGCTCCAGAGATTATCAGATGGTGAAAGGCAAACTTAAGAATCCTATTAACAGAAATCAAGACCACTCATCATAATCAGAACACAGCACTCCCACCCCACCTAGTCCTGGACTCCCAACACACCCGAAAAGCTAAACCTGGATTTAAAAGCATATCTCATGATGAAGGTAGAGGACATCAAGAAGGACTTTAATAACTCACTTAAAGAAATACAGGAGAACACAACTAAACAGGTAGAAGACCTAAAAGAGGAAACACAAAAATCCCTTAAAGAATTGCAGGAAAACATGACCAAACAGGTGATAGAATTGAATAAAACCATCCAAGACCTAAAAAGGGAAGTAGACACAATGAAGAAAACCCAAAGTGAGGCAACGCTGGAGATAGAAAACCTAGGAAAGAAATCTGGAAACATAGATGCAAGCATCAGCAACAGAATACAAGAAATGGAAGAGAGAATCTCAGGTGCAGAAGATTCCATAGAGAAGATCTGCACAACAATCAAAGAAAATACAAAATGCAAAAAGATACTAACGCAAAACATCCAGGAAATCCAGGACACAATGAGAAGACCAAACCTACAGATGATAGGAGTAGATGAGAATGAAGATTTTCAACTTAAAGGGCCAGCAAATATCTTCAACAAAATTATAGAAGAAAACTTCCCAAACCTAAAGAAAGAGATGCCCATGAATATACAAGAAGCCTACAGAACTCCAAATAGACTGGACCAGAAAAGAAATTCCTCCCAACACATAATGATCAGAAGAACAAATGCACTAAATAAAGATAAAATATTAAAAGCAGTAAGGGAGAAAGGTCAAGTAACATATAAAGGCAGGCCTATAAGAATTATATCAGACTTTTCACCAGAGACTATGAAAGTCAGAAGAGCCTGGACAGATGTTATACATACACTAGGAGAACACAAATTCCAGCCCAGGCTACTATACCCAGCCAAACTCTCAATTACCATAGATGGAGAAACCAAAGTATTCCACAACAAAACCAAATTCACACATTATCTTTCCACGAATCCAGCCCTTCAAAGGATAATGACAGAAAAAAACTAATACAAGGACAGAAACCATGCCCTAGAAAAAGCAAGAAATAATCCCTCAACAAGCCAAAAAGAAGACAGCCACAAGAACAGAATGCCAACTTTAACAACAAAAATAAAAGGAAACAACAATTACTTTTCCTTAATATCTCTTAATATGAATGGGCTCAATTCCCCAATTACAAGATATAAACTAACAGACTGGCTACACAAACAGGACCCAAAATTCTGCTGCTTACAGGAAACCCATCTCAGGGAAAAAGACAGACACTACCCCAGAATGAAAGGCTGGAAAACAATTTTCCAAGCAAATGGTCTGAAGAAACAAGCTGGAGTAGCCATTCTAATATCGAATAAAATCGACTTCCAACCCAAAGTTATCAAAAAAGACAAGGAGGGACACTTCATACTCATCAAAGGTAAAATCTTCCAAGAGGAACTCTCAATTCTGAATATATATGCTCCAAAAGCAAGGGCAGCCACATTCATTAAAGAATCTATAGTAAAGCTCAAAGCACACATTACACCTCACACAATAATGGTGGGAGACATTAACACACCACTTTCATCAATGGACAGATCGTGAAAACAGAAACTAAACAGGAACACAGTGAAACTAACAGAAGTGATGAAACAAATGGACTTTACATATATCTACAGAACGTTTTATCCTAAAACAAAAGGATATACCTTCTTCTCAGCACCTCACAGGACCTTCTCCAAAATTGACCATATAATTGGTCACAAAACAGGCCTCAACAGATACAAAAATATGGAAATTGTCCCATGCATCCTATCAGACCACCATGGAATAAGGCTAATCTTCAATACAAACATAAATAATGGAAAGCCAACATTCATGTAGAAACTGAACAACACTCTTCTCAATGATACCTTGTTCAAGGAAGGAATAAAGAAAGAAATTAAAGACTTTTTAGAGTTTAATGAAAATGAAGCCACAACATACCCAAACCTATGGGGCACAATGAAAGCATTTCTTAGAGGGAAAGTCATAGCTCTGAGTGCGTCCAAAGAGAAAATAGAGAGAGCACACACTGGCAGCTCGACAACACATCTAAAAGATCTAGAAAAAAAGGAAGAAAATTCACCCAAGAGGAGTAGACTGCAGGAAATAATCAAACTCAGGGTCGAAATAAACCAAGTGGAAACAAGAAGAACTATTAAAAGAATCAACCAAACGAGGAGCTGGTTCTTTGAGAAAATCAACAAGATAGATAAACCCTTAGCCAGACTCACTAGAGGGCACAGGGACAACATCCTAATTAACAAAATCAGAAATGAAAAGGGAGATATAACAACAGATCCTGAAGAAATCCAAAACACCATCAGATCCTTCTACAAAAGGCTATACTCAACAAAACTGGAAACCCTGGACGAAATGGACAAATTTCTAGACAGATACCAGGTACCAAAGTTAAATCAGGATCAAGTTAACAATCTAAACACTCCCATATCCCCTAAAGAAATAGAAGCAGTCATTCATAGTCTCCCAGCCAAACAAAGCCCAGGACCAGATGGGTTTAGTGCAGACTTCTATCAGACCTTCAAAGAAGATCTAATTCCAGTTTTGCACAAACTATTCCACAAAATAGAAGTAGAAAATACTCTACCCAACTCATTCTATGAAGCCACAATTACTCTGATACCTAAACCACAAAAAGACCCAACAAAGATAGAGAACTTCTGACCAATTTCCCTTATGAATATCAATGCAAAAATACTCAATAAAATTCTCAGTAACCGAATCCAAGAACACATTAAATCAATCATCCATCCTGACCAAGTAGGTTTTATTCCAGGGATGCAGGGATGGTTTAATGTACGGAAATCCATCAACGTAATCCATTATATAAACAAAATCAAAGACAAAACCCACATGATCATCTCTTTAGATTTGGAAAAAGCATTTGAAAAGGTCCAACACCCATTCATGATAAAAGTCTTGGAACGATCAGGAATTCAAGGCTCATACCTAAACATGATAAAAGCAATCTACAGCAAACCAGTAGCCAACATCAAAGTAAAAGGTGAGAACCTGGAGGGAATCCCACTAAAATCAGGGACTAGACAAGGTTGCCCACTTTCTCCCTACCTATTCAACATTGTACTTGAAGTCCTAGCCAGAGCAATTACACAACAAAAGGAGATCAAGGGGATACAAATTGGAAAGGAGGAAATCAAAATATCACTTTTTGCAGATGATATGATAGTATATATAAGTGACCTAAAAATTCCACCAGAAAACACCTAAACCTGATAAACAGCTTCAGTCAAGTAGCTGGATATAAAATTAACTCAAACAAGTCAATGGCCTTTCTCTACACGAAGAATAAACAGGCTGAGAAAGAAATTAGGGAAACAACACCCTTCTCAATAGTCACAAATAATATAAAATATCTTAGCATGACCCTAACTAAGGAAGTGAAAGATCTGTATGATAAGAACTTCAAGTCTCTGAAGAAAGAAATTAAAGATCTCAGAAGATGGAAAGATCTCCCATGTTCATAGATTGGCAGGATCAATATATTAAAAATGGCTATCTTGCCAAAAGCAATCTACAGATTCAATGCAATCCCCATCAAAATTCCAACTCAATTCTCCAACGAATTAGAAAGAGCAATCTGCAAATTCATCTGGAATAACAAAAAACCTAGGATAGCAAAAACTCTTCTCAAGGATAAAAGTACCTCTGGTGGAATCACCATACCTGACCTGAAGCTTTACTATAGAGCAATTGTAATAAAAACTGCATGGTACTGGTATAGTAACAGACAAGTAGACCAATGGAATGGAATTGAAGACCCAGAAATGACCCCACATACCTATGGTCACTTGATCTTCAACAAGGGAGCTAAAACCATCCAGTGGAAGAAAGACAGCATTTTCAACAAATGGTGCTGGCACAACTGGTGGTAATCATGTAGAAGAATGAGAAACGATCCATTTCTATCTCCTTGTACTAAGGTCAAATCTAAGTGGATCAAGGAACTCCACATAAAAGAAGAGACACTGAAACTTATTGAGGAGAAAGTGAGGGAGAGTCTCGAATATATGGTCACAGGGGAAAAATTCCTGAAGAGAACAGCAATGGCTTGTGCTGTAAGATCGAAAATTGACAAATGGGATCTCATGAAACTGCAAAGCTTCTGTAAGGCAAAAGACACTGTCAATAAACAAAAAGGCCACCAACAGATTGGGAAAGGATCTTTACCTATCCTAAATCAGATAGGGGACTAATATCCAATATATATAAAGAACTCAAGAAGGTAGATTCCAGAAAATCAAATAACCCCACTAAAAATAGGGCTCAGAACTAAACAAAGAATTCTTACCTGAGGAATACCAAATGGCTGAGAAGTACCTGAAAAAAAATATTCAGCATCCTTAATCATCAGAGAAATGTAAATCAAAACAACCCTAAAATTCCATCTCACACCAGTCAGAATGGCTAAGGTCAAAAATTCAGGTGACAGCATATGCTGGCGAGGACATGGAGAAAGAGGAACACTCCTCCATTGTTGGTGGGATTGCAAGCTTCTACAACCACTCTGGAAATCAGTATGGTGGTTCCTCAGAAAATTGGACATAGTACTACCAGAAGATCCTGCAATACCTCTTCTGGGCAGATATCCAGAAGATGTTCCAACTGGAAAGAAGGACACATGCTCCACTATGTTCATAGGAGCCTTATTTATAATAGCCAGAAGCTGGAAACAACCCAGATGCCCCTCAACAGAAGAATGGATACAAAGTTGTGGTACATTTACACAATGGAATTAATTTATGAAATTCCTAGGCAAATTGTTGGACCTGGAGGGCATCACCCTGAGTGAGGTAACACAATCACAAAAGGTCTCAAATGATATTTACTCACTGATAAGTGGATATTAGCTCAGAAACTTAGTATACCCGAGATATGTTACAATTTGCAAAACACAAGAAACTGAAGAAGAACGAAGACCAAAGTTTGGACACTTTGCCCCTTCTTAGAATTGGGAACAATCACCCATGGAAGGAGTTACAGAGACAAAGTTTGGAGCAGAGACGAAAGGATGGACCATCTAGAGACTGCCATATCCAGGGATCCATCCCATAATCAGCCTCCAAATGATGACACCAATGCATACACTAGCAAGCATTTGCTGAAAGGACCCTGATGTAGCTGTCTCTTGTGAGACTAGGCCGGGGCCTAGCAAACACATAAGTGGGTGCTCACAGTCAGCTATTGGATGGATCACAGGGCCCCCAATGGAGGAGCTAGAGAAAGTATCCAAGGAGCTGAAGAGATCTGCAACCCTGTAGGTGCAACAACATTATGAACTAACCATCACCCCGGAGCTCTTGTCTCTAGCTGCATATGTATCAGAAGATGGCCTAGTCGGCCATCACTGGAAAGAGAGGCCCATTGGACATGCAAACTTTATATGCCCCAGTACAAGGGAATGCCAGGGTCAAAAAGTAGGAATGGGTGGGTAGGGGAGTGGGGGGGGGAGGGTATGGGGGACTTTGGGATAGCATTGGAAATGTAATTGAGGAAAATATGTAAAAAAAAAAAAATGTGTCCTGGGGGCTTATCATTGTGTTCAGAAAAAAAAAAAAAAAAAAAAAAAAAACTCACTAGCTCTTTCTCAAGAGCTCAACCCTAGGTCAAGGCTGGCTCCACCATGTCACATACAATTTTCTCTCCATCCCCTGGCTGTGCCCTTTCTCTTGCCCACATTAGTCACAATGGATTGAAAACACTAGACAATATTAATATTTTGAAACTAACCAGATAATTCAATGACTGGGCAAAGAATATCCTGCCCCATCCTCCTTGCTCTCCAACTATGGCAGAGGTTACAAACTATATGTGCCCAGTGACCTACATGTCTGTCACTTCCTCTGCTCCACTGCCTGCTCTGACTCCTCTCTCCTGTCCCTGACTCTTCCTCCTGGGACCCTAGTACCTAATCCACACAAAGACCTAAAAAAGAAAGAGAACCAATTCTGTTCATAAACATTGACACAAAAATAATAAATTTCTCTCAAACTTAATCTGAGAACCCATCAAAAACATCACTCACTATGATCAAGCATGCATTTAACCTCTCTGTGCTCCTGAAGGCAGATGTGATATGACTACCTGCATGCACAACTGTGTCAAATTCCCCTCAAGGATGTAACCAGGAACTGTAAACCAAATAAACCCCTCCCTCCTTGTTGTTTTTTGCTGGGATCTTTTATTCCAAGAACAGACTCTAAATTCAAACACAAATTGGCACTTAGGAAAATGGAAACTTTCCTGTGATAAACCTGACCCTGATTTTTGGGCAGAGGAATTAGAGCCTTTGCAACTTTGCATTGGAAAAACCATTGAATTGAATTGAATTGAAAATGTATAATGCACCACTTTAATGAAAGCTTGGAAAACACTAATACTGAAAGAAATATGGGCAGTGAAGATCCTGTTCATGAGGTCTCAGGGTGACAAGGACTTTACTAGGAATTGGGTGTATTGGCTATTTATGGTTGTCAATTTAACTATATCTGGAATGAACTACAATACAGAACTGGAAGGCTCACCAGTGATCCTAATCTGGAGGCTGGGAGATACGAGTTTGTGACCTGGATCTTGGCATGGAAATCTTGAGGCATAGTGGCTGTGAATTCCAGAAGATTAAGACAGGGAGATCTCTGAGTTCAAGGTCATCTGGGATTAAAGACGTGGTGGCACATACCTTTAATCTGGGCTACAACTTCTTCTGGAGACCTATATAAGGACATTGGAAGAAGGAAGATTCACTCCCTTCTTTGCCGGCTTGCTTTGTGGAACTGAGCAACTGCTAGATCCTTGGACTTCCACTCACAGCTGCTGCTGAGCATTTTTGAGAGTTATACTACAGACTGTAAGTCAACAACAAATTCCCTTACTAAATAGAGACTAGCCATAAGTTCTGTAACTCTGGAGAACCCTGACTAATACAGAAGTTGGTACCAGGAGTGGTTCTAGAGGAGAAGAAGTATAAGGATGAATCTTTTTAAAAATCTGGAGTTGGTTTGATAATTCACCAGCACCTTTAACTACTGAAACCTCTCCAGATTCTCTCCCTCCTGGGAGCTCAGAGAATAATGAAGACCGGTGGTTGAACTATATTTCAAGCTTTAAGAAGCTAATGCCCTTGATTTTCTTGATGAATTAGGTGATTAAATGTACAAAACTTTCTACAAGATGGGGGGGGATGGAAAAATGACTTTGCTGGCTGATTTCTCTTAGCATCTTGAGGGAAAAAAATGATGAAGGAAAAGATGGTGCTGTGTGGTAAAATCGAATGGCTCCAGACACAAATAAGCAATCTAAAAGTTGCTAAGTGTGTCCTTGAAGAGGATATTCTCTCCAGCAGCCATAGAGCTCAAGTTGCAGAAAATCAAGCTGAAGCCCTCATTATAAGGTTGGCTGAATTACAGCGAAAATTCAAGTCTCAGCCTCAGAGAGTGTCAACAGTAAAATAAGGGTATAAATTGGCAAAGAATGGGATCCTATAACTTGAGATGGGGATGTGTGAGAAGACCCTGTTGAAGCTGAGAATTTTGAATCTTCAGATTCTCAAGGGTTTGCCCCACCTGAGGAAGTAGTACCATCAGCCCCACCCCTTGAAATAATGCCTTCCCCACATGAGGAAATTAATCCCCCAGAGTCTGATAAACCAGCAGTGACTTTCACTGAAGAATATGCCAGACAAGATAATACTGATGTTTCTCAAGGCCTACCAATAGTTTCTTCTAGACTGAAAACCAGACTCAAGGCAAAACAGGCCCCTTAGAGGGAAGGTAGAAAGTGTAGTCCATGAGAAAATTCACTACACTACAAAGGAGCTTATGAATTTGCTAAATCACTCAAGCAGAAGTCTGGGGAATATGTGTGGGAATAGCTTTGAAGGGGATGGGATAATGATGAAAGGAACATAAAACTAGAGCAGGCTGAGTTTATTGACATGGGCCATCTGAGTGGAGAGTCTACATTTAATATGGAAGCTTGCACAGTTAAAAAAGGTGTCAGAAGTTTATTTGAATGGTTGGCTGAAGTGTTTATCAAAAGATGGCTTACTGAAAAGGAGTAGCAATGCCTGATATCCCTTGGCTTAGTGTTGACAAAGGTATTTTAAGTCTTAGGGAAATTGCAATGCTAGAGTATATACATTATGTAAAATCTAATCCTCCACAATGGGAAACTTCAGAAAATATACCCTTCACCAGTCCTATAAGATGCAAACTGGTAATAGGGGCACAAGCACATTTGAAGGGTTTTGTTCTTGCCCCCCCCCTTTTTTTTTTTGGTCCACACCTTTGGGTTGGAGATGCTGCTGCTCAATTAGATGAATTAAATTCAATGGGTTTAATTGGGCCCGAGGTAACAAGGGCCAGGTGGCAACATTTAATCACCAGAGACAAGGTGATTGTAGTTACTATAATGGACAGCATAGACAAAACAATGTTTATAATAACATACCCCATAATAGTCAGCACAGGAGAGGTGAAATTTACAATAGTTCGGACCTTTGGTACTGGCTAATCAGTCATGGTGTTTCCAGACATGAAATAAATAGGAAGCCTACTGCATATCTGTTTGATCTGTATAAGCAGAAAAGTTCTCCAACAAATGAAAGAAAGGCTAAATTGGATCGTGGCAAAAGGCAATTCTTAGCCAATGAATCAATTTCCAGACTTGATTAAGTTTTCAGATCTAGAACCCCTTGAATGAAGGGATGACCAGGTTCCCCTGAGAAAGGATCTTGATAAGACACCTAAAAGTTTTGTTGTTAGCCTTTCTCCAGTTCTTCCCCAGGGGGACCTTTTACAAGGGTAACTGTACACTGGGGGAAAGGAAATAATCAGACTTTCTGGGGACTATTGGATACTGGTTCTGAATTGACACTGATCCAAGGAGATCCAAAGAAACATTGTGGCCCTCCAGTTAAAGTAGGAGCTTATGGAGGACAGGTTATTAATGGAGTTTTGACTTGTGTCCAATTCACAGTAGGTCCAGTAGTTCCAGGAATACATCCTGTGGTCATTTCCCCAGTTCCAGAATGTATAATTGGGATAGATATACTCAGACATTGGCAGAATTCTCACATTGGTTCCCTGACCTATGGCGTGAGGGCTATTATGGTTGAAAAGGTTAAATGGACGCCTTTAGCATTGCCTCTGCCAAAGAAAATAATGAATAAAAAAACAGTATCGTATTCCTGGAGAAACTGCAGAAATTACTGCCACTATCAAGGACTTGAAAGATGCAGGGGTGGTGGTTCCCACCACATCTCCCTTTAACTCTCCTATCTGGCCAATGCAGAAGACAGATGGATCATGGAAAATGACAATTGACTATTGAAAACTAAGTCAGGTAGTAACTCCAATTGCAGCTGCTATACCAGATGTAATTTCATTGCTTGAGCAAATTAACACATCTCCTGGTACCTGGTATGCAGCTATTAATCTGGCCAATGCCTTCTTCTCAGTTCCTGTCCATAAGGACCACCAGAAGGAATTTACTTTCAGTCAGCAAGGCCAGTAGTTTTGCCTCAAGGATACATTAACGCTCCTGCCCTGTGTCATAACTTAGTTAGAAGGGATCTTGATAATTTCTCTCTTCCACAAAAAATCACATTGGTGCACTATAGTGATGACATTATGCTGATTGGACCAAGTGAGCAGGAATTAGCAACCACTTTGGACTCATTAGTAACACATATGTGTATCAGAGGGTGAAAAATAAATACAACCAAAATTCAAGGACCATCTAACTCAGTGAAATTCTTAGGAGTACAGTGGTGTGGGGCATGCAGACATATTCCTTGTTTGGTGAAATATAAGTTATTGCACCTGGCCCCTTCCTCCACCAAAAAGGAAGCACAACATTTAGTTATTTGGATTCTGGAGATAGCACATTCCTCACTGGGGTGTGTTATTCAGGCCTAGTGACTCAGGAAGCTGCTAGCTTTGTGTAGAGCCTGGAACAGAAGAAGGCTCTTCAACAGATGCAGGCTGCTGTGCAGGCTGCTCTACCACTTGGACCATATGATCCAGCAGACCTGATGGTGCTTGAGGTGTCAGTGACAGATAGAGAGGCTGTTTGGAGCCTCTGGCAGGTCCCTGTAGGTGAATAACAGAAGAGACCTTTGAAATTTTGGAGCAAAGCTCTACTATCATCTGCAGACAACTATTCTCCCTTTGAAAAACATCCCTTGGCCTGCTATTGGGCCTTAGTGGAAACTGAACTTTGACCAGGAAGGTCAGGCCTGAAGGAAGAGTTTAAATAGACTTTATCCCCGCCTCCCCCGCTCTGCCCCAGTAAATGAATAATCTGAAGCTGCTCCAAGGTGTGTGTTCTTTGGCAGCAAACTCACCAAAGACCAAGATCCTCACAGCACCCACCCATGTACAGCTAAACTTTTCTCCCTCCAGTCCAGCCTAGTTTGCAGGAAAGAGAAATATCAAATTATCTCTCTTTGTACAGTACTATATTCTATACATACAAACCTGAAAACACCACCAAATACCTCATAAACACTTTCAGCAAAATAACAGGATACAAAATTAATCTACATATGTCAGTAACCATCCTATGTACCAATAACACATTGGTTTCTATCATATAACCACAGATTAAGGCTGGACTTTAACAACAACCACCAACAGAAACAACAGAAAGCCCACATACTCGTGGAAACCGAAAAACTCTCTGCTTAGTGATCATTTAGTCAGGGAAGAAATTAAAGATTTTTCAGAATTCAATGAAAATGAAGGCATAGCATACTGAAACATATGGGACACAATGAAAGCATCACAAAGCTCATAACACTAAGTGACTCAATAAAGAAATTAGAAAATTCACATGCCAGCAATTTAAAGGTATATCTGAAAACTCTAGGGAAAAAAACAAACAAGCAAACAGAAAAGGAATGGAAGGCAAGAAATAATCAAATATAGGGCTGAAAGCAATCAATTAGAAACAAAGAAACAATACAAAGAATCAATGAAACCAACAGCTGGTTCTTTCAGAAAATCAACAAGACAGACAAACACTTAGCCAAACTAACCAAAAGACAGAGAGACAGTATCCAAATAAACAAAATCAGAAATGAAATGAAAAGGGATACATAACAATAGAAACTGAGGAAATTCAAAAAATCATTAGGTCTTACTTTAAAAGCCTATACTCAACAAAACATGAAAATCCAAATGAAATGGATAACTTTCTAGACAGATATCACTTAACAGTTAAATCAAGATCAGGTAAACTGCCTCAGAGAATAGTCTGTGCAGGTGAGAGTGTGGACTACAGAAGCTAACAGCTTCTGGGGCAGGCAAAAGCCACACAGCTCCTGGGCAGACCCCATTTCGGGCTCCAGACACCTGGGGACCTTCCCTGCCAGAGGAGAGGTGTCTGCCCTGCCTGGGAGGGCTTTGCCAGAGCACCTGAGGGAGCCACTTTGATTCCCAGATCACTCAGAGACTAGTCTGCACAGGTGAGAGTGTGGACTACAGAAACTAATAGCTTCTGAGACAGGTGGAAGCCACAAAGCTTCTGGGGCAGACCCCACTTCAGGTTCCAGGAGCTCCACCTCTGGGCACCTTCCCTGCCAGAGGAGAAGTGTCCGTCCCGACCAGGAGGGCTTTGCCGCAGCACCTGGGGGAGCCATCTCTGGTCTGGGATCTCTCAGAGACTAGACTGTGTAGGTGAGAGAGCCAACTACACAAGCTACACAGCTTCTGGGAAGGCAGAAGCAACACAGCTTCTGGAACAGGCAGAAGCAATACAGCTTCTGGGACAGGCCCTGTTTCAGGCCTTCATCTTCTGCCAGGAGGCAGGTCTGAATGCCAGATATCTATGCACCTTCCCTGCAAGAGGAGAGCTTGCCTGCAGGGAGTACCCTGACTACTGAAACTCAGGAGAGAGCTAGTCTCCCATGTCTGCTGATAGAGGCTAACAGAATCACAGGAGGAACAAGCTCTAACCAGAGACAACTATAACAACTAACTCCAGAGATTACCAGATGGTGAAAGGCAAACATAAGAATATTACTAACAGAAATCAAGACCACTCACCAACATCAAAACCCAGCAGTCCCACCTCAGCCAGTCCTTTATACCCCAACACACCTAAAAAGGTAGACCCGGATTTAAAAGCATATCTCATGATGATGGTAGAGGACATCAAGAAGGACTTTAATAACTCACTTAAAGAAATACAGGACAACACTGCTAAAGAGGTACAAGTCCTTAAAGAAAAACAGGAAAACACAACCAAACATGGAGAAGTCCTTAAAGAAAAAAAGGAAAACATGGCCAAACAGGTGATAGAATTGAATAAAACCATCCAAGACCTAAAAAGGGAAGTAGACACAATAAAGAAAACCCAAAGTGAGGCAACGCTGGAGATAGAAACCCTAGGAAAGAAATCTGGAACCATAGATGCGAGCATCAGCAACAGAATACAAGAAATGGAAGAGAGAATCTCAGGTACAGAAGTTTCCATAGAGCACATCTGCACAACAATAAAAGAAAATGCAAAATGCAAAAAGATCTTCAGTCAAAACATCCAGGAAATCCAGGACACAATGAGAAGACCAAACCTACGGATAAGAGGAGCTGATGAGAATGAAGATATTCAACTAAAAATAACCAGCAAATGTCTTCAACAAAATTATAGAAGAAAACTTCCCAAACCTAAAGAAAGAGATTCCCATGAATATACAAGAAGCCTACAAAACTCCAAATAGACTGGACCAGAAAAGAAACTCCTCCTTACACATAATAATCAGAACAACAAATGCACTAAATAAAGATAGAATATTAAAAGCAGTAAGGGAAAAAGGTCAAGTAACATATAAAGGCAGGCCTATTAGAATTACACCAGACTTTTCACCAGAGACTATGAAAGCCGGAAGATCCTGGACAGATGTTATACAGACACTAAGAGAACACAAATGCCAGCCCAGGCTACTATACCCAGTCAAACTTTCATTAGCATAGACGGAAAAAGCAAAAGCAAAGTATTCCATGACAAAACCAAATTCACACAATATCTTTCCACAAATCCAGCCCTTCAAAGGATAATGACAGAAAAAAAAAAACAGTACAAGGACAGAAAACATGCCCTAGAAAAAGCAAGAAAGTAATCCCTCAACAAACCAAAAAGAAGACAGCCACAAGAACAGAATGCCAACTCTAACAACAAAAATAATAGGAAGCAACAATTACTTTTCCTTAATATCTCTTAATATCAATGGACTCAACTCCCCAATGAAAAGACATAGACTAACAGACTGGCTACACAAACAGGACGCAACATTCTGCTGCTTACAGGAAACCCATCTCAGGGAAAAAGACAGACACTACCCCAGAGTGAAAGGCTGGAAAACAATTTTCCAAGCAAATGGTCTGCAGAAACAAGCTGGAGTAGCCATTCTAATATTGAATAATCGACTTCCAACCCAAAGTTATCAAAAAAAGACAAGGAGAGGCACTTCATACTCATCAAAAGTAAAATCTTCCAAGAGGAACTCTCAATTCTGAATATCTATGCTCCAAATGCAAGAGCAGCCACATTCATTAAAGAAACTTTAGTAAAGCTCAAAGCACACATTGCACCTCACACAATAAGAGTGGGAAACTTCAACACACCATTTTCATCAATGGACAGATTGTGGAAACAGAAACTATACAGGGCCACAGTGAAACTAGCAGAAGTTATGAAACTAATGGATTTAACATATATCTACAAAACATTTTATCCTAAGACAAAAGGATATACCTTCTTCTCAGCACCTCATGGTACCTTCTCCAAAATTGACCACATAATTGGTCACAAAACAGGCCTCAACAGATACAAAAATATTGAAATTGTCCCATGCATCCTATCAGATCACCATGGATTAAGGCTGATCTTCAATAACAACATAAATAAAGAGAGCCAACATTCACATGGAAACTGAACAACTCAATACTCAATGATACCTTGGTAAAGGAAAGAATAAAGAAAGAAATTAAAGACTTTTTAGAGTTTAATGAAAATGAAGCCACAACATACCCAAACTTATGGGATACAATGAAAGCATTTCTAAGAGGAAAACTCATAGCTCTGAGTGCCTTCAAAAAGAAACTGGAGAGAGCACACACTAGCAGCTTGACAACACACCTAAAAGCTCTAGAACAAAAGGAAGCAAATTCACCCAAGAGGAGTAAAGGGCAGGAAATAATCAAACTCAGGGGCAAAATCAACCAAGTGGAAACAAGAAGAACTATTAAAAGAATCAACCAAACGAGGAGAAAATTTGAGAAAATCAACAAGATAGATAAACCCTTAGCCAGACTCACTAGAGGGCACAGGGACAACATCCTAATTAACAAAATCAGAAATAAAAAGGGAAAAAGCACCAGGGTAGCTAGGGCGCAGGGTCGGCTGACACTCACCAGCCACACACAACACCCGCCACAGGATCTTAAGACTTCTGGAGAGTGGAACACAGCTTCTGCTCCAATCCAATTGCGCACGGGACCTGAGACTGCATTAGTTAGGGAAGCAGACACCGGCCTGAGTAGGGCCACAGGCCTCATCCGGCCAGATCAGCACCAGAGTAGCTAGAGCGCAGGGTCACCTGACACCCGCCAGCTACCCACGACCCCCGCCACAGGATTTTGAGACTGCTGGTGAGTGGAACACAGCTTCTGCTCCAGTCCAATCACGCAGGAACTGAGACTGCTTTGGTTGGGGAGGCAGAAATCCGGCCTACATAGGGCCACAAGCCTCTTCCGGTCAGAAAAGCACCGGGGCAGCTAGGGCACAGGGTCTGCTGACACTTGCCAGCTACCCACAACACCCGCCACAGGATCTTAAGACTTCTGGTGAGTGGAACACAGCTTCTGATCCAATCCAATTGCGCGCGGGACCTGAGACTGCATTAGTTAGGGAAGCAGAAACCGGCCTGAGTAGGGCCACAGGCCTCATCCAGCCGGATCAGCACAGGGGTAGCTAGAGCGCGGGGTCGCCTGACTCCCGCCAGCTACCCACGACCCCCGCCACAGGTTTTTGAGACTGCTGGTGAGTGGAACACAGCTTCTGCTCCAGTCCAATCACGCGGGAACTGAGACTGCTTTGGTTGGCGAGGCAGAAATCCGGCCTACATAGGGCCACAAGCCTCTTCCGGTCAGAAAAGCACCCGGGTAGCTAGGGCGCAGGGTTGGCTGACACTCGCCAGCTACCCACAACACCCGCAACAGGATCTTAAGACTTCTGGAGAGTGGAACACAGCTTCTGCTCCAATCCAATTGTGTGCGGGACCAGAGACTGCGTTAGTTAGGGAAGCAGAAAACCGGCCTGAGTAGGACCACAGGCCTCTTCCGGCTGGACCAGCACCTGGGTACCGCCAGCTACCCACGACCCCCGCCACAGGATTTTGAGACTGCTGGTGAGTGGAACACAGCTTCTGCTCCAATCTTTAAACAGTGACAACGACAACAACTAACCCCAGAGATTACCAGATGGCGAAAGGTAAACGTAATAATCTTACTAACAGAAACCAAGACCACTCACCATCATCAGAACCCAGCACTCCCACTTCGCCCAGTCCAGGGCACCCCAACACACCGGAAAAGCTAGACACGGATCTAAAAGCATATCTCATGATGATGGTAGAGGACTTCAAGAAGGACTTTAATAACACACTTAAAGAAATACAAAGGAACACTGGTAAACAGGTAGAAGACAGTAAAGAGGAAGCACAAAAATCCCTTAAAGAATTGCAGGAGAACACTGCTAAAGAGTTGCAAATCCTTAAAGAAAAACAGGATAACCTAATCAAACAGGTAGAAGTCCTTAATGAAAAACAGGAAAACACATCCAAACACATGATGGAAATGAACAAAACCATACTAGACCTAAAAAGGAAGTAGACACAATTTTTAAAAAACCAAAATGAGGCAACACTGGAGATAGAAACCCTAGGAAAGAAATCTGGAACCATAGATACCAGCATCAGCAACAGAATACAAGAGATGGAAGAGAGAATCTCAGGTGCAGAAGATTCCATAGAGAACATCGGCACAACAATCAAGTAAAATGTAAAATGCAAAAAGATCCTAACTGAAAACATCCAAGAAATACAGGACACAATGAGAAGACCAAACCTACGGATAATAGGAGTGGATGAGAATGAAGATTTTCAACTCAAAGGACCAGCAAACATCTTCAACAAAATTATAAAAGAAAACTTCCCAAATCTAAAGAAAGAGATGCCCGTGAACATACAAGAAGCCTACAGAACTCCAAATAGACTGGACCAGAAAAGAAATACCTCCCGACACATAATAATCAGAACAACAAATGCTCTAAATAAAGATAGAATACTAAAAGCAGTAAGAGAAAAAGGCCAAGTAACATATAAAGGCAAGCCTATCAGAATTACACCAGATTTTTCACCAGAGACTATGAAAGCCAGAAGATCCTGGACGGATGTTATACAGACACTAAAAGAACACAAATTCCAGCCCAGGCTACTATACCCAGCCAAACTCTCAATTAACATAGATGGAGAAACCAAAGTATTCCTCGACAAAACCAAATTCACACATTATCTCTCCACGAATCCAGCCCTTCAAAGGATAATAACAGAAAAAAACCAATACAAGGACAGGAACCACGCCCTAGAAACAACAAGAAGGTAATCCCTCAACAAACCTAAAAGAAGACAGCCACAAGAACAGAATGCCAACTTTAACAACGAAAATAACAGGAAACAACAATTACTTTTCCTTAATATCTCTTAATATCAATGGACTCAACTCCCCAATAAAAAGACATAGACTAACAAACTGGCTACACAAACAAGACCCAACATTTTGCTGCTTACAGGAAACTCATCTCAGAGAAAAAAATAGACACTACCTCAGAATGAAAGGCTGGAAAACAATTTTCCAAGCAAATGGTATGAAGAAACAAGCTGGAGTAGCCATTCTAATATCTGATAAAATTGACTTCCAACCCAAAGTCATTAAAAAAGACAGGGAGGGACACTTCATACTCATCAAAGGTAAAATCCTCCAAGAGGAAATATCAATCCTGAATATCTATGCTCCAAATACAAAGGCAGCCACATTCATTAAAGAAACTTTAGTAAATCTCAAAGCACACATTGCACCTCATACAATAATAGTGGGAGACTTCAACACACCACTTTCACCAATGGACAGATCATGGAAACAGAAACTAAACAGGGACACAGAGAAACTAAGAGAAATTATGAATCAAATGGATCTGGCAGATATCTACAGAACATTCTATCCTAAAACAAAAGGATATACCTTCTTCTCGGCACCTCATGGCACCTTCTCCAAACCTGACCACATAATTGGTCACAAAGCAGGCCTCAACAGATACAAAAATATTGAAATTGTCCCATGCATCCTATCAGATCACCATGGACTAAGGCTGATCTTCAATAACAAAATAAATAATAGAAAGCCAACCTTCACGTGGAAACTGAACAACACTCTTCTCAATGATACCTTGGTCAAGGAAGGAATAAAGAAAGAAATTAAGGACTTTTTAGAGTTCAATGAAAATGAAGCCACAACATACCCAAACTTATGGGACGCAATGAAAGCATTTCTAAGAGGAAAACTCATAGCTCTGAGTGCCTCCAAAAGGAAACTAGAGAGAGCACACATTAGCAGCTTGACAACATACCTAAAAGCACTAGAACAAAAGGAAGCAAATTCACCCAAGAGGAGTAGACGGCAGGAAATAATCAAACTCAGGGGCAAAATCAACCAAGTGGAAACAAGAAGAACTATTCAAAGAATCAACCAATCAAGGAGCTGGTTCTTTGAGAAAATCAACAAGATAGATAAACCCTTAGCCAGACTCACTAGAGGGCACAGGGAAAGCATCCTAATTAACAAAATCAGAAATGAAAAAGGAGACATAACAACAGATCCTGAAGACATCCAAAACACCATCAGATCCTTCTACCAAAGGCTATACTCAACAAAACTGGAGAACCTGGATGAAATGGAGAAGTTCCTAGACAGATACCAGGTACCAAAGTTGAATCAAGATCAGGTTAATGATCTAAACAGCCCTATATCCCCCAAAGAAATAGAAGCAGTCATTAATAGTCTCCCAACTAAAAAAAGCCCAGGACCAGATGGGTTTAGTGCAGAGTTCTATCAGACCTTCAAAGAAGATCTAATCCCAGTTCTTCACAAACTATTCCACAAAATAGAAACAGAAGGTACTCTACCCAACTCATTCTATGAAGCCACAATTACTCTGATACCTAAACCACAAAAAGACCCAACAAAGATAGAAAACTTCAGACCAATATCCCTTATGAATATTGATGCAAAAATCCTCAATAAAGTTCTTGCTAACCGAATCCAAGAACACATCAAAACAATCATCCATCCTGACCAAGTAGGTTTCATCCCAGGGATGCAGGGATGCTTCAATATACGGAAATCCATCAACGTAATCCAGTATATAAACAAACTCAAAGACAAAAACCACATGGTCATCTCCTTAGATGCGGAAAAAGCATTTGACAAGATCCAACACCCATTCATGATAAAAGTCTTGGAAAGATCAGGAATTCAAGGCCCATACCTAAACATGATAAAAGCAATCTACAGCAAACCAGTAGCCAACATCAAAGTAAATGGTCAGAAGCTTGAAGCAATCCCTCTAAAATCAGGGACTAGACAAGGCTGTCCACTTTCTCCATACCTATTCAACATTGTACTTGAAGTCCTAGCCAGAGCAATTCGACAACAAAAGGAGATCAAAGGGATACAAATTGGAAAAGATGAAGTCAAAATATCACTTTTTGCAGATGATATGATAGTATATATAAGTGACCCTAAAAATTCCACCAGAGAACTCCTAAGCCTGATAAACAGCTTCGGTGAAGTAGCTGGATATAAAATTAACTCAAAGAAATCAATGGCCTTTCTCTACACAAAGAATAAACAGGCTGAGAAAGAAATTAGGGAAACAACACCCTTCTCAATAGTCACAAATAATATAAAATATCTTGGCGTGACTCTAACTAAGGAAGTGAAAGATCTGTATAATAAAAACTTCAAGTCTCTGAAGAAAGAAATTATAGAAGATCTCAGAAGATGGAAAGATCTCCCATGCTCATGGATTGGCAGGATCAACATTGTAAAAATGGCTATCTTGCCAAAAGCAATCTACAGATTCAATGCAATCCCCATCAAAATTCCAAATCAATTCTTCAACGAATTAGAAAGTGCAATCTGCAAATTCATCTGGAATAACAAAAAACCTAGGATAGCAAAAACTCTTCTCAAGGATAAAAGAACCTCTGGTGGAATCACCATGCCGGACCTAAAGCTCTACTACAGAGCAATTGTGATAAAAACTGCATGGTACTGGTATAGTGACAGACAAATAGACCAATGGAATAGAATTGAAGACCCAGAAATGAACCCACACACCTACGGTCACTTGATCTTCAACAAGGGAGCTAAAAACATCCAGTGGAAGAAAGACAGCATTTTCAACAAATGGTGCTGGCACAACTGGTTGTTAACATGTAGAAGAATGCGAATCGATCCATTCCTATCTCCTTGTACTAAGGTCAAGTCTAAGTGGATCAAGCAACTTCACATAAAACCAGAGACACTGAAACTTATAGAGGAGAAAGTGGGAAAAAGCCTTGAAGATATGGGCACAGGGGAAAAATTCCTGAATAGAACAGTAATGGCTTGTGCTGTAAGATCAAGAATTGACAAGTGGGACCTCATGAAACTACAAAGCTTCTGCAAGGCTAAAGACACCATCAATAAGACAAAAAAACCACCAACAGATTGGGAAAGGATCTTCACCTATCCTAAATCCCATAAGGGACTAATATCCAATATATATAAGGAACTCAAGAAGGTGGACTCCAGAAACTCAAATAACCCCATTAAAAAATGGGGCTCAGAACTGAACAAAGAATTCTCACCTGAGGAATACCGAATGGCAGAGAAACACCTGAAAAAATGTTCAACATCCTTAATCTTCAGGGAAATGCAAATCAAAACAACCCTGAGATTCCACCTCACACCAGTCAGCATGGCTAAGATCAAAAATTCAGGTGACAGCAGATGCTGGCGAGGATGTGGAGAAAGAGGAACACTCCTCCATTGTTGGTGGGATTGCAAGCTTGTACAACCACTCTGGAAATCAGTCTGGCGGTTCCTCAGAAAATTGGACATAGTACTACCAGAGGATCCAGCAATACCTCTCCTGGGCATATATCCAGAAGATGTCCCAACCGGTAAAAAGGACATATGCTCCACTATGTTCATAGCAGCCCTATTTATAATAGCCAGAAGCTGGAAAGAACCCAGATGTCCCTCAACAGAGGAATGGATACAGAAATTATGGTACATTTACACAATGGAGTACTACTCAGCTATTAAAAAGAATGAATTTATGAAATTCCTAGCCAAATGGATGGACCTGGAGGGCATCATCTTGAGTGAAGTAACACAATCACAAAAGAACTCACACAATATGTATTCACTGATAAGTGGATATTAGCCCAAAACTTAGGATACCCAAGATATAAGATACAATTCACTAAACGCATGAAACTCAAGAAGAATGAAAACCAAAGTGTGGACACTGTGCACCTTCTTAGAATTGGGAACAAAACACCCAGGGAAGGAGTTACAGAGACAAAGTTCGTAGCTGTGATGAAAGGATGGACCATTTAGAGACTGCCGTATCCAGGGATCCATCCCATAATCAGCTTCTAAACGCTGACACCATTGCATACACTAGCAAGATTTTGCTGAAAGGACCCAAATATAGCTGTCTCTTGTGAGACGATGCCGGGGCCTAGCAAACACAGGAGTGGATGTTCACAGTCAGCTATTGGATGTATCACAGGGCTCCCAATGGAGAAGCTAGAGAAAGTACCCAAGGAGCTAAAGGGATCTGCAACCCTATTGTTGGAACAACATGATGTACTAACCAGAACCCCGGAGCTCTTGTCTCTAGCTGCATATGGTTCGAAAGATGGCCTAGTCGGCCATCAATGGAAAGAGAGGCCCATTGGACTTGCAAACTTTATATGCCCCAATATAGGGGAATGCCAGGGCCAAAAGAATGGGAATGGGTGGGTAGGGAAGTGGGGGGCGCTATGGGGGACTTTTGGGATAGCATTGGAAATGTAACTGAGGAAAATATGTAATAAAAATATTAAAAATCAAAAAAAAATGAAAAGGGAGACATAACAACAGATCCTGAAGAAATTAAAAACACCATCAGATCCTTCTACAAGAGACTATACTCAACAAAACTGGAGATCCTGGATGAAATGAACAAATTTCTAGAGAGATACCAGGTACCAAAGTTAGATCAGGATCAGATTAATGGTCTGAACAGTTCTATATCTCCTAAAGAAATAGAAGCAGTCATTAATGGTCTCCCAACCAAAAAAAGCCCAGGACCAGATGGGTTTAGTGCAGAGTTCTATCAGACCTTCAAAGATCAGTTCTTCACAAACTATTCCACAAAATAGAAGCAGAAGGTACTCTACCCAATTCATTCTATGAAGCCACAATTACTCTGATACCTAAACCACAGAAAGACCCAACAAGGATAGAGAACATCAGACCAATTTCCCTTATTAATATTGATACACAAATACTCAATAAAATTCTCACTAACCGAATCCAAGAACATATCAAAACAAACACCCATCCTGACCAAATAGGTTTCATTCCAGGGATGCAGGCATGGTTTACTATAAGGAAATCAATCAACGTAATCCACTATATAAACCAACTCAAAGACAAAAACCACATGATCATCTTGTTAGATGCAAAATAAGCATTTGAAAAAATTCAAAACCCATTCATGATAAAAAGTCTTGGAAAGATCAGGAATTCAAGGCCCATACCTAAACATGATAAAGGCAATCTACAGCAGGCCAGTAGCCAACATCAAAGTAAAATCAGGGACTAGACAAGGCTGCCCACTTTCTCCCTACCTATTCAACATTGTACTTGAAGTCCTAGCCAGAGCAATTCGACAACAAATGGAAATCAAGGGAATACAGTTTGGAAAGGAAGAAGTCAAAATATCACTTTTTGCAGATGATATGATAGTATATATAAGTGACGCTAAAAATTCCACCAGAGAACACCTAAACCTGATAAACAACTTCGTGAAGTAGCTGTATTTAAAACTAACTCAAACAAGTCAATGGCCTTTCTCTACACAAAGCATAAACAGGCTGAGATAGAAATTAGAGAAACAACACCCTTCTCAATAGTCTCAAATAATATAAAATACCTTGGTGTGACTCTAACTAAGGAAGTGAAAGATCTGTATGATAAGAACTTCAAGTCTCTGAAGAAAGAAATTAAAGAATATCTCAGAAGATGGAAAGATCTCCCATGTTCATAGATTGGGAGGATCAATATATTAAAAATGGCTATCTTGCCAAAAGCAATCTACAGATTCAATGCAATCCCCATCAAAATTTCAACTCAATTTTTCAATGAATTAGAAAGGGCAATTTGCAAATTCATCTGGAATAACAAAAAACCTAGGATAGCAAAAACTCTTCTCAAAGATAAAAGAACCTCTGGGGGAATCACCATGCCTGACCTAATGCTGTACTACAGAGCAATTGTGACAAAAACCTGCATGGTACTGTTATTGCGACAGACAGGTAGACTAATGGAATAGAATTGAAGACCCAGAAATGAACCCACACACCTATGGTCACTTGATCTTTGACAAGGGAGCAAAAACCATCCAGTGGAAGAAAGACAGCATTTTCAACAAATGGTGCTGGCACAACTGGCAGTTATCATGTAGAAGAATGCAAATTGATCCATTCCTATCTCCTTGTACTAAGGTCAAATCTAAGTGGATCAAGGAACTTCACATAAAACCAGAGACAGTGAAACTTATAGAGGAGAATGTGGGGGAAAGCCTCAAAGATATGGGCACAGGGGAAAAATTCCTGAATAGAACAGCAATGGCTTGTGCTGTAAGATCAAGAATCTAAAAATGGGACCTCATAAAATTGTAAAGCTTCTGTAAGGAAAAAGACACTGTCAATAAGACAAAAAGGCCACCAACAGATTGGGAAATGATCTTTGCCTATCCTAAATCAGATAGGGAACTAATATCCAATACATATATATAAAGAACTCAAGAAGGTAGACTCCAGAAAATCAAATAACCCCATTAAAAAATGGGGCTCAGAGCTAAGCAAAGAATTCTCACCTGAGGAATCCCAAATGGCTAAGAAGCACCGGAAAAAGGTTCAGCATCCTTGAGTTCGTGTGGAATAAAAGTTCGTGAAATAAAAGCAGTTATTAAAAGTCTTACAACCAAAAAAAAAAAAAAGAAAGAAAAAAAAAGAAACCAAGAGATAGATGGTTTTAGCGCAGATTTCTACCAGCCTTTCAAAGAAGAGCTAATACCAATAACTTCAAACTATTCCACGCAATACCAACACAGAAGGAACAATACCTAATTCATTCTACAAGACCATAGTTACCCTAATACCTAAACCACACAAAGACCAAAAAAAGAAAGAAAACCAATTTTCTGCTTACAAACATTGACACAAAAATAATAAATTTCTCTCAATTCAAGAACACTTCAAAAACATTGCTCACCATTATCAAGTGGGCTTTATCCTAGGGATGCAGGAATGATTCAGTATACAAAAATCCATCAACACAATTTACTATACAAAAAAATTAAAAGAAAAAATGATATGATTATCTCATTAGATGCTCAAAAAGCATTTGACAGAATTCAACACCCCTTCATGTTAAAAGTATTAGGAAGATCATAGATACAATGCACATAACTAAACATAATCAAAACAATATACAACAAACCAGTAGTCAACATCAAACTAAATGGACAGAAACTTAATGAAATTTCACAAAATCAGGTATTAGTCAAGGCTGCCCACTCTCTCCCTATCTATTCATTATAGTACTTGAAGTTCTAGCCAGAGCCATAAGACAACTAAAGGAGATCAAGAGGATACAAATTGAAGAAGTCAAAGTATTGCTATTTGCCAATAATATAATACTATACACAAGCAACCCTGAAAATTCTACTAGAGAACTCCTACAGCTGATAAACACCTTTAGAAAAGTGGCTGAATATAAAATTAACTCAAACATATCAGTAGCCCTCCTTTATGAAATGATAAATGAGCCAAGAAAGAAATTAGGGAAGCAACACTCTTTAAAATAGCCCAAATAACATAAAATACCTTGGTGTAACTTAACCAAGCAAGTGAAAGATCTGTGTAACAAGAACTTCAAGACCTTGAAAAAAAATTGAAGAAGATATCAGAAGATAGAAAGATCTCCTATGCTCATGAATAAGTAGGATGAACAAAGGGGAAAATGGCCATCATACCAAAAGCAATCTACAGATTCAAAACAATCCACATCAAAATTTCCAAACAATTTTTATAGTCTTTGAAAGAGCAATTCTCAGCTTCATATAGAAAAACAAAAATCCCCAGGATGTCCAAAATAATCCTGAATGATTAAAGAACTTCAGGAGGAATCACCATCCCTGACCTCTAGATGTACTACAGAACAATAGTGATAAAAACTGCATGGTATTGTACAAAAATAGAAACACTGATGAATGGAATCAAATCAAAGACCCAAAAATAAACCCACCCACACATGGACATTTGATTTTTGACAAATAACGCAAAATTATACAATGGTAATACAAAAGTGTCTTCAACAAATAGTGCTGCTCTAACTAGATGTGTGCATATAGAAGAATGCAAACAGAACCATATCTATTACCCTGTGCAAAACTGAAGTCCAAGCAGATCAATAACCTCAACATAGAATCAGATACACTAAATCCCATAGAAACCTCCCTGCTCCCCGCTCCCCGCTCCCCGCTCCCCGCTCCCCGCTCCCCGCTCCCCGCTCCCTGCTCCCCGCTCCCCGCTCCCCCCCCCTTCCCCGCTCCGCACTCCGCGCTCCCCGCTCCCTGCTCCCTGCTGGGATCATGGCCTGGAACACATGCCACACTTCTGTGGTCATGTAGTCCCAGGACAGAGTTCTCTATGCTAATGAGGTATCTAGAGGCCCAGTAGGGTTTACCCAATATTCTTCCCTTCCCAAACATTTCTTCCTGCAAAACATATTTAATCACTGGTTCACCCTGAGGAGTCAGTATGCATCCATTTTTCACAATGAACTGTCAATAAATGGTATAGATAAACATGGACTATCTCTTCCAAAATAACCCAAAACACAATAAGGAGCATGGAGAAGGCCTTTGCCTACAGAGCCGGAGCTTAAATCTCCTGTGGAAGGCCTCTTTGTGCTACAACTGCTGCCTAGCTAAGGACAATGGCCCAAATAGAAAAGAGACTAACAGACTAAAGAAAAGATTCCATTCAAGTCCATCTTTGTGAACCAATGACTTTATTAGAGTTACTTACCAAAGAATGAATAACTCTCCACCAGGAACATGAACAATAATTACCCCTCTCCAGCATATTTGACTAACAAGCAACTGCTTAATTGGAGAGTCCCAGCTACTAGTCAACCATGCACATCCTATATATGCCAAGAAAAGAACAAATAAACAAAAGCAAAAACAACCACATGTACTATTACATGAAACTGTGGGAAAAGACTTGTGACTATCATCTCAGGTAAAGGTCTTAGGATTTTCTGTTTCAAGAAGGGAGTTTGCTTGAATGGGTTTGTTTGTGCCTTTGTTTCTTTGTTTCCATCATAATCTCACACTGTAGCCCAAGTTAGTCTGAAGCCCTAGGAAATCCTCCAGCCCTGTTAATGCTGGAATTAGAGGTGTAAATCATGACTCTTGGATCTGGAGATGATAATAACATTCTATCATTTTCATTTCAGTGGCCATGCTTATCAATGTACTGATGTAAATATTCCATTCCCAAGCCTATGAACCAGGTATTGTGTAAGGAAATCATTCCTGTTTCATGATGGTGAAGGTTATGTGTACCTAGAGAAAACAGTTCCAATGAAACACTCAGAAATACCAGAGTAAACTTTTAGTTATTCTACTACCACCATTACATCACTCACTTAAACCCACACAATACTAGAATTCAAGATACTGAACATGCATAGACAATAAGAAAGAACATTTCAGTCTGTCTGAAGATGTGTTGGTATCTTAACAATATTTAATGTCCAGTGACTATAAATTCATGTAAGGCTTCCTTAGGTCAAATTTGAGATTCCAGAAATATCAAAATATATTTCATGGAGTGTTCAGATTGGCTCTAACAACTTAGGACAAACTTTCTGGTCTTAATGTAGACAAGTAAGAAAGATCAGGTCTCACCATCTCATCTATTGTTATTGACCCATAAGATAAGAAACCGTCAGAACACTAAGGAAATGGCAATGAAGAAATCATGCCTTGCTCACCAGTTTTCTTCACAATTCAAACTTCCACTTTAGTGTTTGGCTTAAAACTTATTAAGTGATTTATTTTGACAAAATCAAGCTTCCCATTAGTCATCCTTTAAGGCACAAAAAAGCCAATGTGTGGCTTTGTTTCTTTCAAACAGGAAGTTTCCTTGTGCTCATTCTCACGTGCTCACGATCACAGAATAATCAATGGTGTTGGCCCCGGCTGTATTACACTACATCAAAATACTGATGACACAATGTTAGAAGACTTGGGGATGAGAATCAATCAGGAATCTTCTGCAGAGGCTTAGGCTAGTGATTTAACAGGTTCAGGCTTCCACAACATTCCCAACTTGATTTTTCTCAAATACCTACAGATAGAATAATTAATGGTGAGATGCCCATTTTGTAACATGGAAATTATGACCCTACTGTTCTTGAAACTGATGTGTTTCGATGACATCAAATCGTTGGTTCATACATACAGTCTGTTTAAAAAACATATTTATCTGAACTGCCATGAACTTTGTACCATTCCATCCATGTACACGTGAGTGTGGATAGCAGGAAATCTGACATGGCATTTTGTTGAAATAATCTTATCTGCACCATTAGCTGCAAATTTTCTTTTTCTGCAACCGCTTCATGGCATCTTTGATTTCCTTGTTTCTCAGACTATATATCAAAGGGTTCAACATGGGAATCACCACAGTGTAGAACACAGATGTGAATCTGTCAAAACTGGAGGAGCTACCAGAGCTGGATCGCAAATAGACAAAGATGCCAGTACTATAGAAGAGAGAAACAGCTGTCAGATGAGAAGCACAAGTGTTGAAGGCCTTGGACCTGCCCTTTGCTGAAGTGATCTTTAAGATGGACAGGACGATAAAACCATAGGACAGCATGGTGGCTAAGGCATTTGCTATTCCAAAACACATTGTTAATATAGCAAGAAGGACCTGTACAAAGAAAGCATCACTACAGGATAAATTTAATAGCTGAGATATGTCACAGAAGAAATGCCTAATGACATTAGGTCCACAGAAATAGAGCTGCATCAAGGCACATAGCTGAGATACAGAACCTGTGAGTCCTGCTGTGTAGCTTCCCATCACCATCTGAGCACATAGTGTGGGTGACATGACTGATGAGTACAGAAGAGGGTTACAAATGGCAGCATACCTGTCATAGGCCATGGCTGTCATGAGGCAACATTCAGTCAGACCCATAGTGGAAAGAATAAAGTATTGAACTATGCAGCCCACAAAGCTGATAGTTTGCTTTTCCTGGAAGAAGTTGGAAAGCATCTTGGGGGCTGTGCAAGTAACAAAGCAGAGGTCTATAAAGGAGAGATTACTGAGGAAGAAATACATGGGTGTGTGAAGGTGGGAATCCATTCTTATTAAAGCAATAAGGGACAAGTTCCAGGTCATAGTCATAATGTAGATCATCAAAAATATGACAAAAAGCAGAACTGTGATTCTAGGAAAATCTGAGAATCCCAGGAGGATGAACTGGGTTATCATGGTAATATTTCTTTCCTCAATCATCTCTTCAGTGCTAGTGCTCCTAAAATCAGAAAAGAAATGAGAAAATGTATTGCTGACTCTAGTGACATTGGATCATTTTTTGATAGATAATGATAAACATTTTAATTTGATGACAACTTCATAAAACAATATCTAAGAAATAAGTGATCACACAAACAAACATGTACAAACACGCATATACACACACACACTCACAAGTCTTCATCACACTGTCACATTTGTAATTCATACAACTGTGGAACAGAACACTAAGTTCCTAGTAAAGTTTAAATTAGTCTTCTTATGGAAGGATCATATGAGGGACTTTAGAAGGAAGCAGGTAGTGCCTTGATGCCAAAGGGTCTGTCTCTTTTGTGAGTATGTTACCTCTAGTTAACAGACACTCAGAAGGATTTTAGTGATTTCACAATTTAGTTCTGATTCTCTTTGCTCTATATTAAATTATCCCAGTGGCTTCCACACAATGACTTTGAAAACTTAATTAAAGAGAGGACAGCAGAAGTCTTTGAATAGAAAGTTACTGAGATGTTAGAATCAGTAACTAATGCATAGACTCAGCCCACACTTGGGTACATGGTAACTGTCCATTAGATCTTGATTGTTACTATTAATTATTGCTAACCATCATGACTGACAGCTGCATCTGGATAGAGTGATGTCTTCACCCTGCCCAAAATGAGACACAATGCCTCCAGGCAGCTGTAGATTCAGAACCAGAATCCAGCCAAATCAGAATACCCAGGGACATTGAAATCAACTGGGGAAAAAAAGCTTATTCTTTGCTCATGCTTGACCAAGTGTACAGAGGGTCTGTTGGAGAGAAACTTGAAGCAATTCCACTAAAAACAGGTATAAGACAAGTCAGACAACTCTCTCCCTATCTATTCAATATATTACTTGAAGTTCTAGCCAAAGCAATAAGACAACTAAAGAAGATCAAGGGGATACAAATTGGGAAGGAAGAAGTCAAAGTATTGCTATTTTCCAGTAACATGGTAGTAAACATAAGCAACCCTAAAATTCTACCTAAGAATTCTAAAGTTGATAAAAAAAATTCAGCAAAGTGGTTGGATATAAAATTAACTCAAAGAAACCAGTACCTCTCATTTATAAAAATGATAAACAGGCCAAGAAAGAAATTAAGAAACAACATCCTTTAAAATAGACATGAATAATATAAAATATCTTGGTGTAACTCTAATCAAACAAATAAAAAATCTGTATGACATGAACTTCAAGTTGTTGAAGAAAGAAATTGAGGATGATATCAGCTATGGAAATATCTCCCATTCTCAATGAAGCAAAACTGTATTAACTGCATTGAACCATTGTTACAGTAGTACTGAAGGCCTATGAGGGTCTTTCTGTATAAAAAGAATGGAGTCTATCTCTTGGTAGAAGAATTGTATTGTTTTCTCTCTTAAGAGTTAATCCAGTTACCAGCCAGTTCCTGGCAAAGGCACGACCTATCAGGAAGCCACATTCACTTTGAAGCCATGCTAAATGGACAGGAAAAATAGACATATCCTTCCTAGAAACACTGTTCTGGGTGTAGTTGCTATAGAGTCACCATGACAGTGTGTTAAGTCTGTTCACCTTTCAGAAAGATATAACATTTCCTTTTTTCTCTATTTGGTCTCTTTCACAGCCTAAGTCTGCTTTCTTTGGTTCTTTTGGATTTTTCCTCTTTCTTTGAAGTCCTCCTTTCTGCCTTATACCTGTTTTTCTGCAATGTGGCTGCTTACAAACAGCATGGATTTCACTCTTCTTATTCTCCATTTCCCTCCTCTGGCAGCTGCGAAGATCCCTTTTGGGGGATTTTCATTTAAACTCTAATAATAATATTGTCTTTTACATTTTCAAAACAAAGATAAAATTAACATAGTGAAATGGTCATCTTTCCAAAAGCAATCTATAGATTAAATACAACCCTCATCATGCTAAAACATGCTAAAAATGCTAAAACAATTTTTATAGATCTTGAAAGAGCAATTATCACCTTTGTATGGAAAAATAAAAAAAAAAAAACCTTAGAATAGCCAAAACAATCCTGAATAATAAAAAACTTTGGGAGGAATCATCATACCTGACCTCAAACTGTATTACAGAACAATAGTGATAAAAACTTCATGATATTGATACAGAAACAGACACATCGATCACTGGAATTGAATCAAAGACCCAGAAATAAACCCACAATTGATCTTTGATTAAGAAAAAAATACAAAGCCATACAATGGAAAAGTGAAAGAATCTTCAACAAATGGTACTGGTCTAACTGGGTATCTACATGCAGAAGAATGCAAATAGATCTATATTTATCACCTTGCACAAAACTCAAGGCCAAGTTGATCAAGGACATCAACATAAAACACTAAATCCCATAGAAGAGAAAGTAGGAAATAACATTAAACACATTCGTACAGGAGACAATTTCCTGAACATAAAAGCAATGGCTCAAGCTCTAAGATCAACAATTGATAAATGTGACCTCAGGAAACTGACAAGCTTCTGTAAGACACAGGTCACTCTCAAGAGGACAAGCAGAAGCCTACAGATTGGGAAAGGATCTTCACCAACCCTTTATCTGATAGAGGTGCTAATATCCAAAATGTGTAAAGACGACAAGAAGTTAGACAGAGACAACTCAAAGAGCCCAATTTAAATATGGAGTACTAAGCTAAACAGAGAATCCTGAACAGAGGAATCTATAATGACTAAGAAGCACTTAAAGAAATTTTCAGGGACCTTACTCATCAGGGAAATGCAAATCAAAACAACTCTAAGGTTACATCTTCCACACATCAGAATAGCTAAGATAAGAAACCTCAAGTGATAGTACATGCTGTAGAAGATGTGGCAAGGGGAGACTCCTCCATTGCTGGTGAGAGTGCAAACTTGTACAACCACTTTGGAAATCAATTTGTCAGTTTCTCAGAAAACTTGGAATAGTTCTAGCCCAGAAACCAGTTATACAATTCTTGAGCATATACCCAATAGATGCCCCACCATCCCACAAAGACACCTGCTCAAGTATGTTCATAGAAGCTTTATTGATAATAGCTAAGAACTGAAAACAACCTAGATATCCCTTGACTGAAAAGTGGATAAAGAATATATGGTGCATCTACAATGGGACACTATTTAGCTATTAAAATAAAGACATCGTAATTTTGCAAGCAAATTGAAGGAACTTGAGGATATCATCCAGAGTGAGGTAACCAGGTACAAAAGGATATTCATGGCATGTACTCACAAGTGGATATTAGCCATAAAATACAGGATTCCTATGCTACACTCCACAGATCCAAAGAAACTAAAGCAGAAGGCAGGCACAAGCAAGGATATTTTAATCTCGCATAGAATGGGAAATAAAATAGTCATAAGAGGCAGATGGAGGGAGGTAACTGGGTGGGAGAGAGGACAGGGAGTGGATTGGGAGGTTCAAGATCAGCTGTGGGGAAGAATATGAGAGATGGCCAAATTACCATGAGAATGAATGGAAATCTGCACCCACTAAAAGGGGTGGCGAGGTGAGGGACATCTAGAGGCTGTAACAGAGACTTGTGATAAAGTAAGCCCCCAAGAATCAATGGGGGTGACCTTATCTGTGACTCATAACATTGTGGATAGAACCTAAAAAGGCTACCTTCTATAGCCAGGCAAGAACCCCAATTGAGTTATAGGGACACCAACCCACACACAAAACTTTTGACCCAAAATTTACCCTCTCTAGAAGAAATTTAGGGACAGGGGAAAGAACAGAGACTGAAGGGATAGCCACATATAACCAGCCCAACTTGAAACCCATCCAATGGGCAAGCACCAATCCCTAACACTATTAGTCATACTATGTTATGCTTGCAGAAAGGAGTCTAGCATGGCTGTCCTCTGAGAGGCTCGACCCAACAGCTGACCCAAAAGAGATGGAGGGACCTACAGCCAAGCATTTCATGGAACTTAGGAAGTCTAATGGAAGAGTTTGGGGAAAGATTGATGGATCCGAAGAGGATAGGGATTCTACAGAAAGAGCAACAAAGTCAACTAACCTGAACCCCTGGGGGCTCCCAGAGACTAAACCACCAAACAAAGAGTGAGTATGAACTGGACCTAGGCCCCTTGCACATGTGTATCAGATGTAGACCTTGATCTTCATGCAAGTCTCTGAACAACTGGAGTAGGGGCTGGCCATGGGTGTGTTGCCTGCCTGTGGATCTTGTTCTCCTTATTGGGCTGCCTTGCCTGGCCTCTGTGAGAGAGAATGTACCTATGTGCCTAGTCCTGCAATGACTGATTTGTAAGGGGAGAGGTTGTTGATACCCAGGGGGCCTCCACCTTCTCAGAGAAGAACTGGGGATATGGGGGAAGGAGCAGCAAAAGGTGGATTGGGAGATGGGGGAGTGACATTGGGATGTAAAGTGCATTAGTTATTTAATTAGTTTTTAAAATATAAAAATTAAAATAAATAAATGTTTGTAATGGCAATGTAGCTTACCTTTGACCTTACAGCTGCTACCAATATGTGTCCAAGATATAAAACATTTCAACTCTAAAAAGAAAGAGAGAGAAAGAGAGAGAGAGAGAGAGAGAGAGAGAGAGAGAGAAAGGGAGGGAGGGAGGGAGGAAGGAAGGAAGGAAGGAAGGAAGGAAGGAAGGAAGGAAGGAAGGAAGGAAGGAAGGAAGGAAGAAAAAAGAAAGAAAGAAAGAAAGAAAGAAAGAAAGAAAGAAAGAAAGAAAGAAAGAAAGAAAGAAAGAAAGAAAGAAAGAAAGAAAGAAGTGTTAATAGTCACAAACTACACACAGGACAATACCTTCTGCGTGATACTATATCTTCTATATCAACAAGAATGAGCATTTCTATATCAACAAGGAATGAACATTTCTTATGCGCATAAGAAATGTTCTCCTAATCTTGTATACGTTTGCCTTCAGTAATTACTCTCATGAATGTACTCTGTATCTCTCTCCCTGTGTGTGTGTATCTCTATTTCACACTTCCTCATAGATAAACACAGAGGCATACATGTGGGTGCACACACACAAATGTGCACACAAATATACACACTGCATGAACAATTTCCAAAGAATTGGAATTATTAAAATCAAATAAAAGACAAAGTTTAAAAAGAAAGGGTACAAAGGAATGACCATCCAGAGACTGCCCCACTCAGGGATTCATCCCACAAACAACCACCAAATCCAGACACTATTGCATATGCCAGAAAGATTTTGCTGACAGGACCCTAATGTAGCTATCTCTTGTGAGGCTATGCCAGTGCCTGGCAAATACAGAAGTGGATGCTCACAGTCATCTATTGAATGGAACACAGGGCCCCCAATGAAGGAGCTAGAGAAAGTGCCAAGGAGCTAAAGGGGTCTGCAATCCTATAGGAGGAACAACAATATGAACTAACAAGTACTCCCCAGAGCTGTGTCTCTAGTTGCCTATGTAGCAGAAGATGGCCTACTAGGCAATCAATGGGAAGAGAGGCCCTTGTTCTTGCAAAGATTATATGCTCCAGTACAGGGGAATGCTAGGGCCAGGAAGCAGGAGTGGGTGAGTTGGGGGGCAGGGGGTACTGGGGACTTTCAGATAGCATTTGAAATGTAAATGAAGAAAATATCTAATATTTTAAAAAGGGCACTGTGACTTTTATTTTTATTTTTATTTTTATACTTACCTGAGTTTCCACAATATTGTAGAGCTGCTATATCTCAATAATAATTTACTGTATAGCTGGGCAGTGGTGGTACATGCCTTTAATCCCAGCACTTGTGAGGCAGAGGCAGGCAGATTTCTGAGTTTGAGGCCAGCCTGGTCTGGTCTACAGTGTGAGTTCCAGGAAAGCCAGAGCTACACAGAGAAACCCTGTCTTGAAAAACAAAACAAAAAAAAATTACTGTATATCCTGTAACAACACAGGTAGAGACAAGGGAATCTGACATTCACTTGCTGGTTGTACATCCCCTCATCATGCTAACTTGACTCAGTCTCAGTAGTCTCATGTATAAATGGAGATGATGAAATTGTCCATCCTATAGAACTGCTCAAAAGACCAAATGATATAAAGGTAATAACACAGCAGAGCTCCATTAATGTTAGCAATTATTCTGGCTGTCACCACCTCCATCCATAAAATGAAGCTATTGTATAACAAAGATGAGATATCAAGGGTCATTTGACAAATTAGGTCCTACAAACATTGTCTGAACTAGGTTTTAATAACAGCATTCAGAAATAGTTATGAGAATATCGATTTCTGTATCATATCATTTTTCTAACTCCCATTATACTTCAGAAAGGCGTTGCTGCATTTTTTTTCCTCTGCCAGGTGCCATCTAGAAGACAGCGCTGAGGATGAGGGACTGGGCAAAGGCTTTCTCCTTAGTGTTAAGTGTTGTGTTCATGGCATCCATCCACAAGTATATGTTGAATGTATTATCAACTGGTCCTGTACAACTTTGCACTTAAAACTCAAAATCTTAGTATTGCTGAATTTCCCTTATGGATTTATAAGCTTGCTAGCCTTTCTGATTATTAAAAAAAAAAAAAAACAAACAAAAACAATGTTGTTTCTCAGCTCATACAAGCTGAGTTAAGATGAAGGAAACATTTTGAAATTTTGAACTCACATGGGTAACATTCTTAAACATAAATTTAATTGGTCAATTCAATAAAAATGAGTGAAACACCCAAGATGGTTGAAATTTAGGTCAATATCTCACAACATTCTGGTGGGATGGGCAGGCACATTTAGGCATATTCTATGTAGCCCACTATTCCCAGGAAAGAATGAAAACTTGTGGCCTGCTATTATTACTCTTATTTATTATTCCAAGTAATTTATTTAAATGTGTGACAGAAAAAATACATAAACATACTCACTCTTGTTGTTAATATTCTGTGTGTGTGCACTATCTCCCAAAACAATTAAAAGTAGGAAAATGTTTAAGATTTAGCTGAGCAGATAGAGCGTACCAATTCTAATGTAAAAAAACGTAGTCAGTTTAATGAACTGTGCTGGGAATAATAAGTTAAATGCAGGTTGCTGAGTAAGGAAAATGTGAGTAAGAGAAACCTAAAGGGCACTTAGACCAGCACTACCTGTGTCTGGAGTGGACACTTAGACTAGAACTACCTGGGCCTGAGTGAGCACCTAGACCAGCACTACCTGTGACTAGAGTGAGCCTCTCTCATATCTGTACTGCTAAATCTGGTGTCTCTGGGACCAGCAAAGGTGACAGTGGAGAGGTATTTGAACATGGTGAACAGTCTAGTAGAACTGTGCATGAGTACTCTGTCATGTCATAAGGCTTGGTTCGTCTCTTACAACTGAAAGTCATGAACCAAAGCTGTGCATCTGAATAAAATATAATTCCTATTATTTCAGAGACATAGCCCTGGTGAGCAAAGATGTAATAAAGTGTTCCAGGGAAGGGAAGAGTGTAGATTTGTAGACAAGCAGGCTTTGATCTTAGGAAATCTGAAACTCAGCCAACTCTTACTGTTGATCCAGATCTCAACTTCTGGCTTTTCACATCACCTAGACTTTACAGATAATTAATCTCCTTTGGCCCCAGCTGACCTGATTCTCCCCATTTTAACACATAGAAGACAGAAAATAAGAGAATCCAAGGTACATACTTAAGAAGTCAACAAGAACCTCTCATCCCAGACACTGACCTGAAAATTTAAGTATAGGATATATTCTTTCTCTGAACAACCAATCATTTGCATAAGTACAAAGAAAAACTGAGGGAAAATATGCAGGATATGGAAGTTAGGAGTGGGGATGGGAGAAAATTGGGGGAGGCTACTCCCCATAAATCTTACTAGTCCTCCTGTAAAAGTGAAGGACCTTGATTCTAACTGCAAGGCTTACCTCTGACCTTCATCCAGACACTGCAGGAAGACAGAGTTTGTGCCAAATGTTGAAACTGCCAATATTTCAAGTAATTTTCCAGGAGGGGTACTAGTATATTCCTAACGGATGCTTTTGGCCATTAACCTGGCTGTCTGCTCACAGCAAAACAACAACACTGGGGAATCCCCTAAACATGCTGTTGAGAGCCAAAATGGAAAGAAAAGGCCAATTAAAGAAAATATACTACAGACACTTGTTCTCTGGCATCATGGTTGTCATGGAAATTTTTCTAATAATTAAAGGCCTAGTTTGCCGTGTGCATCAATTCATAACTTCCCCTGTGATCCTATTATGACACTAGATCATAACATGCCTGACCTTGGAGGCACTGGTCTGCAAAGGACATAGGTGTCTGCTAGTCCCCAAAACTCAATTCCTAAGAGATAAACTTGAAATCAGAGATGTTAAGTGACTTCTCCAAGATAGATAGGATGAACTGATAATATAACTTGATATCAATAAATGAATATGTATAAACATAGAAATTACTTGATTTTATATAAATATGCATACACAGTTTTTCAAAGGTCTATTGTGAATCAATCAATACAGTAGCTCTAATAGACCTGCCGTGTTTAGTATCCATATGTGAAGAAATAAAGGCAGTAAGGTATCCATCAAGTTATGAAAACAAACTGAAATTCAGGAAACGCATGGTCTATCCTGATCACAAGTTTGGGTATTGGCATCATAAAATAAAATATGTGTTCAGGACTAACTGGCAAGATTCTTCATTCAGTGACAGGTACTTGTATCAAGCTTATGGCATTAGTTTCTGGGCTCACATGATGTACAGAAAGAGCTGAAACCCAAAGTCAGCCCTCTCTCTCCAACACAGACACACATACTCACACACATATATACACAATTAAATGCAAATTGTACAAGTTTTGGTGGTGGATTTCTGTCTTGGCTACTTACTGATTTTTGTCCTTGTATACATTTCCCCGAACCACAGTGTTTCCATCTATTAAACAGCAATAAGAGTAATAAATAAGACATAAAGTTTCTCTGAAAAGAAGAAAAAATTATAAAACCTTTAAATTCATATTATACAGCAGACCTTCTGTCTACTAATGGAATGTACACTTGTGATTTAGAAATCTTTCTAACATTTGCTAAGTCCAAGCCTTCATAAGAATTCTTCATGAAAACTGCTATGCACGCTCCAGTGAAGTTTGCTTGGTAGGCTGAGAGGCCTGGAAGCACTCACAAGGCAAAGAGTTTCAAGGAAATCTAACCTCCTGGAACCTTGGCATTCTCATAACCCGTATACTCATACCCTATCCCTGTGTTGGTTAGTCTGGTGTATGGATCCACGTGCTCTCTTTTAGTATTATTTTATTATATAAGTGCCTTTAAAGATTGAATTCTGACATATCTAAGCCTTCGCCAGTGTTCCAACATCCCAGAAAATCCTTGAAGCTGACAAACTTGAAATTCAGTAGGAATTAACATTTAAATTTACTTCTAGTAGAGATGGTGAAACTAATTAGGCATTAAAAGAACGGAGCCAGAATAGCTCAGGGCTGGTCTGCAGAGTGTTTACTTGGGAAAATAGCCAGTCTTACCCAGACAATGGAATACACAATGGCTTAGCTAATAGGTGGGTTTACCATGAGAGAGTTAGGGAATCCCCCTGAGACAGGTTTCTTCACTAGAACCCCTGGTGGTGGGTTTAACAATAGACTAGCATTATACCTGGCTCCCGTTTTGGAGGTAAACAGCAGTGCCTGGTCCCCGCCATCTTTTGATGTATACATTCCTTATGTTTTGTGTCACTGTAACTCGGTGGATAAATCTCGCCTGGTTTCTTGTTATTCTTCTGTATAAAACGTTTTGAAGCTCAACGTGACATTACATTCAGATTCTACACAACCTCTTGTGTTGATTTTGTCTGTCATTCACCAACTCCTTGTCCACCTGTAACCAGAGACCTGTTCTACACAGACAGGGACCAAAAAAGGGTCTGCAGCAGAAAACACTTTCACTAAATAGGTCATAAGAAGTGGGAGGAGGGAGAGCATAGGGGATTTTAGGAGGGGAAACTAGGAAAGAGGATAACATTTGAAATGTAAATAGAGAAAATATCCAATAAAAAATAGGTTATAAGAGCCAGGAACACTGAGTAATTACAGTCAGATAGGGGCTTCCGGACACAGCAGAGCAATTGCACATGACACTCACAGGCAGCCATGACTATAGGCACTAAACCTCCACCAGATCAAGCCAGACAAAACCTCATCAAGTACTGGGAGGTACTAATGAGTTCCCACCCCTAGGTGAGGACCTACTGGCAAGTAATTCTCCCTCGAAATGGAGAGTTAGTTGATTTTTCAAGTATGAGGCCCCTGAGAGGCTTCCCAGTAGGAGGCTCTATACCCATGCCTGTACCAGTATCACAAAGTTGACTCAGCAGGTTTCAAATGGAATACATGAAATGTTAGGGAATGGTGGTGGAGAGGGTAAGGGAGGAAATGGAGAGGAAGGAATAAAGAGTGATCCTCATCAAAAAAAATATATATATTACATATATATTTTTTAATATATATATACTCTCAGACAATAGACTTAAGAGTGCAAAGACCACAGAGAGCCATGCACCTCCCTAGGTAGCATCACCCACCGTTACAGGCCCCAGACACCCAAGGACCTCATAAAGCCCTGTGCATCTCACACAGGTTTCTGAGGGATTTGCATCAAGAGCCTGCTAACTCTACACAGGCTTTGTTACTGTTTTCAGAACATGTACCTGACCATAGCTGAGCCAGGACTGCCTCCTGGCCCTGGTGGTGTGGGCAGAGGAGAGCTTGTGGGCTGAACAGCACAGCCATCATCTAGGCCCAGATCCAGGGCTTTGAATTGGCCCACTCCAACATCTACCCCATCTATGAACTTCTGGGTGCATGTAGGGGCCAACCTGCAGATCCAAAGCTGCAGGATATTCATAACATAGGGCAACAACAGGATTTCTGAGAAGAGTCTCTGTGAGGATTCAGTATTGATAGTGTAGCAGAAGCCAGAGGCCTTGAATGACTCTTTGCATTAACATTTACAAGTAACGTTGTTTGGGCAAAAGGATATATTCTGGGACACACTGTAACACACTGAAGCTTCCACAGCAATATTTTTGTTTGTTTGTTTGTTTTAACTTTTTATTGATTCTTTGTGAATTTTACATCATGCTCTCCAATCCTACTTATCTCTGGTCCCTTAGTATCCATCCTGGCAATCTCTCCCTCCAAAAGAAAAAAAAATATGAACAAACAAACAAATATGACCAGAAAACAGATAGCCCAGAAACTAGGATGGAACCAAACATGACAGGCAGAAAAAAAAAAAAAGCAATGAATGATTCCCAGTGACATTTTGTTATACTCACAGATCAGTGCTAGCCCAGTTGTTATCAAAGATGCTGCATCCCGCAGCTAATGGCATTGAATGTAAAGACCTACAGCCAAACATTAGAGAGATCCCAGGTTTAAGGTCTCCATCAGATCCCTCCCCTCGGAGCTCGGGGAATCCCAAGGAAGAGGAGTTATAAACAGACTTCTGGCAAATTTATTGGATTCTTTTATCTATCTCACTTCCAAACCTATTCCACCTTTCCAACTCCTCAACACTAGGTAGAAGAGAAAGAAAATGAGAGGGGAAAGGAGCACTGATCTTTTTAGACTACTTTCTGCTAGTTAAGGCCATTAAGTTCCTTGTCAAGATATCTCCAACCAGCAATCCAGCAATCCAGCAATAATCCAGCAATAATCCAGCAATAATCCAGCAATCCAACAACCCAGCAATCATCCAGCAATCCAGCAAACAAAAGCAGCTGCTGCTGGCACCATGCCTCTTGGGGCCTTAGCATTTTTATACCCTCTGATGAGTCCCTAGGACTCCAAACATAAACTATCTCCAGTTGGCAATATTACACCCTTGCCAGAGCATGAGACAAATCATATTCACCTGCTGCAAAGCAGCTCTATATCCCACACCTGGGACTAAAACAAAAACCTTTTCCCTTAACATTTTTTTCAATTAATTTTTTATTCACTTTACATCCAATAACATCACTTTAAAGGCCCCTCACTCCTCTCCTCCTAGTCATGCCCTTACAATCCCTCTCCCCATTACCCTCTCCTCTTCTCCTCAGAGAATGGGAAGTTCCTCTTTGGTACCACCCAACTCTGGGACATCTAGTCCAAGCTGGACTAAGCATACCTTCTCCCAATAACTCCCAACAAGGCAATCCAGTTAAGGGAAGGGGATTCAATGGCAGACAACAGAGTCAGAGACAGCCACCACTCCAGTTGTTAGGATAACCACCTGAAGACCAAGCTGCACATCTGCTACAAATGTGTAGGGGATCTAGGTCCAGCCCCTGCATGCTCCTTTTTAGCAGTTCTGTAGCCCCCATGGGCCCAGGTTATTTAACTCTGTGGGTCTTCTTGTGGTGTCCATGACCCTTCCAACTCTTTTACCTCCCCCAACCCCTGACTCTTCCACACAACTTCCTGAGTCTTACTACAGGGACTGCTTGGTCCTCTGTAAATATGATATGATTTTTGGTTTTGTGTTTGGAGGAACGCCTAACAGTGGGGGTGAACATGTCTCTGACTCTTTTGCCTGCCTTTGGGACACTCTTCCTCCTACTGGGTTGCCACACCCAGCCTTGATGTAAGGGTTTCTTTCTGGTTCAGTTGTTGTGCCATATTCAGTTGATGTCCCTGAGAGGCCTTCTCTTTTCTGGGGGTAAGAATGGAATAAGGAGAATTGAAGAGTTGGTTTGGGATTTGGAGAAGAGGGGAGTAACTGGGGGAAGTGGAAGGAAGGGAAGCTTCATATAAGAGAAGAAATGATGAGGATGAGGATGATGAGGATGATGATGATGATGATAATTAGGGCATGGTACTAAACAGGGAATTCCCAACAGAAGAAACACAGTTGGGTAACAAATACTTTCTAGAATGTTCATCATCCTTAGCCATCAGAAAAACACAAATTAAAACCTCTTTGAGATTTTTTCTTAATACAGAATGTTCAAAAACAGAATAATAATAAAGCTGGTGTAGATGTGGAAACAAGGAAACACTATTTTGCTGCTGGTGAGAGTGAAAATTGGTGCAGTCTCTGTGGAAATTGGTGTTGAGGCTGCTCAAAAGCTCTATATCCTACTATAGGGATATAAAGGACTCTATATCCTACTATAGGTATACGTGCCCATTCATGTTCATTACTGTTCTGTTACCAATAGCCAACAGCCAAGATGTCCATCAACTGATGAACAATAAAAATGTGTCACATGTACACAGTGGTATTTTAGTTAGCTGTAAAGAAAATTGAAATTACAGTATTTGCAAGTAAATGGATGGAGCTGACAGTGGTAAGCCAGATCCAAAAAGCCAAGCATGTTCTTTCTCCTATGTGTGTGTTACTTTCAAATATTTAGATATGAGTGTTTTAATTGGATTGTTTATAGAATTCAGGAAAAGAGTAAGAGTCATGGAAGGAATTTGAAGGGAAGAAGATAGGATGTAGTTATTAAGAAAGGGGAAGAAGGGCTAGAGAGATGGCTCAGCGATTAAGAGCACTGATTGCTTTTCTGAAGGTCCTGAGTTCAAATCCCAGCAACCACATGGTGGCTCACAGCCATCCATAATGAGATCTGATGCCCTCTTCTGGTGTGCCTGAAGACAGCTACAGTGTACTTATTTATAATAATAAATAAATCTTTAAGCCAGAGTGAGTGAGCAGGGCTGACTGGAGTGAGCAACCTTCATTCTCAGCAACCACATGATGGCTCACAATCATCAGTACAGCTATGGTGCAGTGTCTCACAGTGGCCAACATATGCCAGAGAGGCTTCCTGTTCCAAAGATTTCACAGCCTCACAAATAGCTCCAGCAGCACGGGAGGAAGTGTTCAAATATTAGTATGTGGGGGCATTTTAGGTTCAAGCCCTACTCTACTGCATTTTATACACTTTTGCATTTTGAACCTGAACATCTCTGGAACTTCTAAGAAATCATCATCAAGGAATTGGAGTTGGTCTTAAAGATTTTGTTGTCTTCTTGGAAACTTTTATTGTCAAGTCTGAAGTGTAAGGCTGGTTTTTTTTTTCATTAATTTATTTATTTACTCACTTTATATCCCCCTCTCCTCCCAGTACTTGCTCACATATCATTCCCTCACTCCTCCCTCTCTATCTCCTCTGAGAAGAGGGGCTACCCCCTCCAGTATCACCCCACCCTGGCATATCAAGTCACAGCAGGAATAGATGCATCCTCTCCCACTGAGGCCAGACAAGGCAGCCAAGTTAAGGGAATAGGATCCACAGACAGGCAATAGATTCAGAGATAGCCCCTGCTCTAGTTGTTAGGGGATTCACATGAACACTAAACTGCATTTGCTACAAATGTAGGGGTTCTGGGTCTAGCCCATGCTATCTCTTTGGTTGGTAGTTCAGTATCTGGAAGCGCCCAAGGGTCCAGGTTGGTTGACTCACATTGAGTCCCTGTCCTCTTTGGATCCCTCAATCCTTGTCTCAACTCTTCCACAAGACTCCCCAAGCTATATCTAATGTTTGGCTTTGGGTCTCTGCATCTGTTTCCATTGGCTGCTAGATGGAGCCTCTCAGAAAATAGTTATGCTAGAATCCTATCTGCAAGCATAACAGAGCATCATTAGTAGTGTCAGGGAGTGGTTCTTGCCCATGGGGTGGGAATCAATTTGGGCCAGTCATTGGTTGTCCATTCCCTCAATCTCTGTTCCATCTTTGTCCCTGTACATCTTGTAAGTGGGACACTTTTTTTTTTCTTTTTGGTTTTTCGAGACAGGGTTTCTCTGTATAGCCTTGGCTGTCCTGGAACTCACTCTGTAGACCAGGCTTGCCTCGAACTCAGAAATTCTTCTGTCTCTGCCTCCCAAGTGCTGGAATTAAAGGTGTGTGCCACCACTGCCCGGGTTTCTTTTTTTTTTTTTTAAGTGGGACACATTTTGGGTCAAAGTTTATTTGGGTGGGTTTCTGTCCTTATCCCTCTACTGGAAGTCCTGCCTGGCTACAGAAGGTGGCCAGTTCAGACTCCATATCCCCTACTGCTAGGATTATCAACTAGAGTCACCATCAAAAACTCCTGGGGCTTCAACTTAACCCAGGTCTCTAGCACATCCTGGAGAGCCTCCTAACCCAATATACCACCGAGTTCCATTATCTCTCCCCTGCTCTCCCTACACCTGATGCCCCCTAGTCCATACCCCTCCCCATCCCCTCTCACATCCAGTTCCCTCCCTTCATCCACCTCCAGTATTTATTTTATTTCCCCTCCTGAGAAAGATTCAACCACCCTTCCATGGGCTGTCATTATTTGGCTTCCTTGGGTCTATGAATTGTAGCATCATTATCCTCTACTTTATGGTTAATATTCACTTATCAATGAGTACATACTGGAATACACGTCCTTTGGCTCTGGGTTTTTCTCTGGATTACATTTTCAGGTTCCAGCCATTTGTTTTCAAAATTCACGATGTCCTTGTTTTTACCTGCTGACTAGTATTCCATTATGTAAATTAAACACATTTTCTTTATACAGTCTTTTATTGAGGGACTTCTGGGTTATTCCAGTTTCTGGCTATTACAAATAAAGCTACTATGAATGTAATTGATCAAGTGACCTTCTGGGATAGTGTAGCACCTTTTGAGTATATGCCCAAGAGTGGTATGACTGGGTCTTCAGATACAACTATTCCCAATTTTCTGAGAAACAGCCAAGTTAATTTCAAGAGTAATTGTACAAATTTGCATATCCATCAGCAATGTAGGAGTGTTCTCCTTGCTCTACATCCTTGCCAGCATGTGTTGACCCTTGAGTTTTTGATCTTAGCCATTCTGATGGGTTTAAGGTAGAATCTCAGAGTCATTTTGATTTGCGTTTCCCTGATGACTAAGGGTATTGAATGTTTCTTTAATGTTTCTTGGCCATTAGAAATTCCTCTGTTGAGAATTCTGTTTAGCTCTTTATCCCATTTTTAATTGGGTTATTTGGGTTGTTGGTGTCTTAACTTCTTTATATATTTTGGATATTAACCCTTGGCCAGGTGGCAGGTTGTTGAAGATCTTTTACACTCTGTGTGAAGGCTGCTGTTTTGTACTATTGACAGTGTCTTTTGACTTATAGAATATTTGCAGCTTCATGAGGTCTCATTTATTAATTGTTAATGTTAGAGCCTGAGCCAATGGTGTTCTGTTCAGGAAGTTGTCACCTGCACCAACAAGTTCCAGGTCATTCCCCACTTTCTGTTCTAATAGATTTAGTGTATGTGGTGTTATGTAGAACTCTCTGATCCACCTCTACTTGAATTTTGTGCACAGTGATAAATATGGATCTATTGTTGTTCCTCTACATATAGACATCCAATTAGACAAGCACCATTTGTTGAAGATGATCTCCCTTTTCATTATATCATCCTGCACTTAAAACTATTAAAGATCAGTTTGAATTGATGTTACTATGGTCTAAGATAAGAGAGCATATGTGCTTGTTTTGTATATGGAAAAATGTTCTTTGCATGTTATGTCTTCCTGGGGCTCTTACTGAACATGAGACAAATATGTATGTCAGGAATAAATTCTGGGCTCTGCCCTACTTCTTTAAGTATGTTTTTGTCACTACTTTACTGCTTACTACATCTCTGTAATATAATTTTCTGCTAAGTAATTTTCATTCTAACTAAAGAGCTATTCTGCTAATTAGGTATTACCTTTAGCTTCACATCAAGTAAGAATATTTGGGCTTTGAGAGAGCACATATTCAAAGTCACATAGCTGTACCTGCTAGAGTCAAAATCCAACTCAAATTGTCTGCTAATATCTCCCATTATTTGAAATTAGGTTCTGGTTTTCTTGTGAATTGCCCCTGCCTGTTCCTTGGAGCCTTGTTTTTCTCACAGACATGGGAAATGATCCCATGTCCACTTTGAGGGATTGCTGTGCTCGTTCATTCAAATTAAATGTATGAGAAAATTATGCATCAGAAGGGAAAGTTCTACATAAGCAATGAAATGTATTCATCGTAGATTATTACCAATCTGTGTTACTATTTAACTGTGTCATTTTGGAAAACTCTAGCCTCAGGTTTTCCCTTCAGAAACAGAGAATTGGGAACTAGACCTGTGCATGTGTCCTCTACAGGTCAAATGACTCGAAAGGCAGTCAGATGGGCTATAATTCTGTGATTCTCTTGTGAGAATGGAAAGGGAGCATGAGGTCAGATGGCCATCGTAATGCAGGCCTTCAAACTTGCAGAGACAGCTACTCTATGACAATTAGGGACCAGAGGGCAAATGACGTGAGTGAGCTCTCCCTGTAACTGGCTTTCCTCTTTCACCTCTACTCTCCGTGACACATTGAAAAGGATCCCAGTGGTGACAATCTCCACTGTCACACATTAACAGTGGGTTTGTACCCCCAAAAGACCTATCTAAGAATGCAATAGGCACTCTAGAAAGCGACCCTGATAAAGAAGTAGGTCATTTCAACCTTCGACATTAGCTGTGGCTAGTTAAATCTCAGTGACTGGGCAATGCTGCCAGTAATACCATGGGCACTTCCTGAGGAGCACCCTGTTATGCTTTCTTTCCTCTTCCTCAGTTCCTCACCTTCTCCTTAGGACAGTTCCTTGGGTTCTTTTACTCTTGACTCAAGTTTTCTGAACTGTAAAAAGAATATTCAGGAAAATCTGGGTATTACCATGAGGTAGGTGATACTGTTGAATTCTAATTATGTAATGTCTTGAGGATATGACCTTGAAATTGGTTACTCTCTTGGTTTTTCACCCATAAAATTTCGAAAATAGGACTTACAGATTTGAATAAAGTGGTATATATCAAATATGACTCAATGTAAAAGTAAATAATTGATAGCTAAATTAAAAAGCTATTTGCTGAATTTCAAGAGAATTTCAAAAGATCAAAATATATTTGTCTCTGTTTCCCAATTTCCCCCACCCAAAGGAGACTTTTAATGTTTGCCCTTGGGGATTTTGCTTTGGAAATCATAGTAATTTCATTTCCACTTAAATAAAGAACCTTGGTTCATGACTACTGAGAAGCAAGAGACAAAAATGAGCAGAGTGCTCATACACAAGTCCATTAGCACTGTTGGAATACTGCAAACAGCCCCTGTTGTTCTAGCCCCAGAGTCTAGGACATAAGCCTTGGTAACTCCTGGAAGATGATGTAGGTAACCCAGGCATGGTAGATGCTCAGCCCTGGCAGATGGAACTGGTCTGGTAGTCTCTTTGAAGATTTTTTTCTTTGAATTCTCACTGAACAGCAGCTCCAGCTTTGCCTCAGTGCAGCTGAACATGTTTTTATTAGAAAAAGATTGGCATGGGTCTTGATTAACTATATCCACAAAACAAAATCTCCAACGAGTGTTTACACCAGTGTTTACAGTTCTTGCTTCACTCATCTTGGAAAATGGCAAACCAATGCAAAATCCTCTTCAAAGAGAATCAGTATATTTAGAAATCTTTCCCTTTTTCTCCAGTTTTTTTTTTTAATTGTAACATAACGGAGCTCCTCCCTTTTCCCTTTCTGCCACCACCTTGCGGTCCAGACTGAGGAAGACCCGGAAACTCCGGGGCCATGTGAGCCAAGGCCATGGCCGCATCCGTAAGCACTGCAAGCACGTAGGAGGCCGTGGAAATGCTGTAGGCATGCATCACCACAGGATCAACTTTGACAAATATCACACAGGTTACTTTGGGGGAGTTGGTATGGGGCATTACCACTTGAAGAGGAACCAGAGCTTCTGCCCAACAGTCAACCTGAATAAACTGTGGACGTTGGTCAGCGAGCAGATGCAGGTCAATGCAGCAAAAAACAAGACTGGAGCTGCTCACATCATTGATGTTGTTCTATCAGGCTACTAAAAAGTTCTGGGCAAGGGAAAGCTACCTAAGCAACCTGTCATCATGAAGGCCAAATTCTTCAGCAGAAGAGCTGAAGAGAAGATTAAGGGTGTTGGGGGTGCCTGTGTTCTGGTGGCTTAAAAGCCACATCGGAGACTAATTAAATGCTAATATTTTTAAAAAATGTAACATAACAAATGTCAAAATAGTTATTTGATTGTTTATATCATATAAAACTATAAAAACGAAAATCATCCTCAACTTGTCAGTCTCCCACCCCACACCTGGCTTAAAGTGAATACAACAAGGTTGGCTGCTCTGTCATCAGAATGCATAAAATAGTAGTGAAATTAAGTGAGTTGCTGAGTCAGGAGTTTTGCCTGTTGTTGGTGATTTGGGGTAATGTAATCTGTGATAGTGTACAATTTAATGATGGCTTTATTTGTTCTCATGTACACACTTACTGAAAAATTGTGTTAGCATCACTCTAAAAGTAATCCTAAACATACATATATATATATATGTGTGTGTGTGTGTGTGTGTGTGTATATATATATATTCATGCATACATATAGTTACACACAAATATATGTATGTATGTATGTATGTATGTATGAAATGATGAATATTTGTGGTGATAGATATGCCTATACCTCTAATCTGATTGTTATATCATATACTAAATTGTCATTTACATTACAGACACATACTAAAATGTCACACTGTATCTCGCAAGTATGTACAACTATGTGTCCACTAAAAGAGAAAATTTCAACAAAAAAAAAACCCACAGTAAACAGTAAGATACCCCAAGTTTCTTAAAAGCAAAATAAAAATTAATCTAAAGTAGGATATTCCTAGCAACACATCCAAAGCTGGGTGTATTTGTATATTTTCTTATGTCTCTTGGAAGTTCATTCCAAAAAGTTTGATAAACGTTGCTATATCAATATCTAGGCATGAGTCTCACAAAATGAAATGCTGTCTTAACTAAGGAACTCCAGTCTCTAAAAGCTTGCCTCAAGGTTGTCCTTTCTTTTCTTTTTCTTTTTTTTTTTTAAATTTACAATCCAGCCATTACCCTTCTCCATCACCCTTCCACAGTTCCTCATCACATTCCTCCTCCCCCTGTCCCTGAAAGGATGCCCCACCACCACTAGGCCTCCCCCTTCTCTGGGACCTCAAGTCTCTTGAGGATTAAGAACATCTCCCATTGAGACCAGACCAGGCGCTGCTTTGCTACATGTGTTGGGTGAGAGTGGAAGCAGTATGTGTGGGCTAACCAGGTCTTATATGCTGCCTGGTTGGTAGCTCAGTGTCTGGGAGATCCCAGGGTATGTGGTTATTTGAGACTGCTATGGGGTCATTCTCCTCTTCTGTTTGTTCCATCCATAGGATGTAAGTATCTGCTTCTGTCTCAGTAATCTGCTGTTGGGCCTCTCAGAAGACAGCCATGCTTGGTTCCTGTCTGTAAGCACATCACATAGTGCCCCCCCCACCATTAGGTAGACCCCCAGTTGTGCCGATCACTGAACCACCTTTCCCTCAGTATCTTCTCCACTTTTGTGCCTGCAAAAAGACACAAATAGACAGGAACACTTCTGGGTCAGAAATTTTGACTGTGGGTTGGTTGGTAACACCATTTCTCCTCTTGAGGCCCTGTCTATTCACTGGAAGTGGAATCTTTGAGTTCCCTCTGCCCACTGTTGGGCACTACATCTAAGGTCACTCCCTTTGAGTCCTGAAAGTCTCTCACCTCCCAAGATTTTGGTACTTTCTAGAGTGTCTCCCTATCTCCCATCTTCTGAGGCACCATAATTCCATTCATTCTGCTGGCCTCTTTTGGTTAATTCACTTTGCTAGAATTGTGTTGAGTATTTTTAAATTGATATTCATAAGCAAAATTGGTCAGAAGTTCTGTTTTGTTGTTGGGTCATTGTGTGGTTTTAGGTATCAAAGTAAGTTTGGCTTCATAGAATGAATTAATTAGTGTTCCTTCTCTTTCTATTGTCTAGAATAGTTAACGAGTCTTGGTATTAGGACTTCTTTGAAGGTCTGGTAGAATTCTATGATAAAGCCATCTGACCCTGGGTTTCTTTTTGATTGGGTGGTTTTTAATGACTTCTTAATTTTTTTTCCAATTTTTTCCCTTTTTTATTAGGTATTTTCTTCATTTACATTTCAAATTCTATCCTGAAAGTCCCCTATACCGCCCCCAACCCTGCTCCCCTACTCACACACTTCTTGGCCCTGGAGTTCCACTATACTGGGACATATAAAGTTTGCAAGACCAATGGGCCTCTCTTCCCAGTGACAGCCAACTAGGCCACCTTCTGATACACATGCAGCTAGAGACACAAACTCTGGGGGCACTGATTAGTTCATATTGTTGTTCCACATATAGGGGTGCAGATCCCTTCAGCTCCTTGGGTACTTTCTCTAGCTCCTCCATTGGGGACCATGTGTTCCATCCAATACCTGACTGTGAGCATCCACTTCTGTGTTTGCCAGGCACTGGCATAGCCTCAGAAGAGACAGCTATATCAGGGTCCTGTCAGCAAAATCTTGCTGGCATATGCAATAGTACCTGCGTTTTGTGGCTGATTATGGGATGGACCCCGAGGTGGGGCAGTCACTGGAAGGTCCATCCTTTCCTCTCAGATCCAAACATTGTCTCTGTAACTCCTTCCATGGGTGTTTTGTTCCCAGTTCTAAGAAGGGGCAAAGTGGTCTTTGGTCTTTGGTCTTTGGTCTTTGTTCTTCTTGAGTTTCATGTGTTTTGCAAATTGTAAGTTGGGTATTCTAGGTTTCTGGACTAATATCCACTTATCAGTGAGTGCATATCATATGAGTTCTTTTCTGATTGTGTTACCTCACTCAGGATCATACCCTCCAGATCAATCCATTTGCCTAGGAATTTCATAAATTCATTCTTTTTAATAGCTGAGTAGTACTCCATTGTGTAAATGTACCACATTTTCTGTATCCATTCCTCTGTTGAGGGACATCTGGGTTCTTTCCAGCTTCTGGCTATTATAAATAAGGCTGCTATGAACATAGTGGAGCATGTGTTCTTATTACCAGTTGGAACATCTTCTGGATATATGCCCAGGAGAGGTATTGCTGGATACTCTGGTAGTACTATGTCCAATTTTCTGAGGAACTGCCAGACTGATTTCCAGAGTGGTTGTACAAGCTTACAATCCTACCAGCAATGGAGGAGTGTTCCTTTTTCTCAACACCCTGACCAGCATCTGCTGTCACCTGAATTTTTGATCTTAGCCATTCTGACTGGTGTGAGATGAAATCTCACAGTTGTCTTGATTTGCATTTTCCTGGTGATTAAGGATGTTGAACATTTTTTCAGGTGCTTCTCAGCCATTTAAAGCCCATACCTAAACATAGTAAAAGCAATATACAGCAAACCCGTAGTCAACAGCAAACTAAATGGAGAGAATTGGAAGCAATCCCACTAAAATCAGGGACTAGACAAGGCTGCCCACTTTCTCCCTACCTATTCAGTATAGTACTTGAAACCTTACCCAGAGCAATTAGACAACAAAAGGAAGTCAAGGGGGTACAAATTGGAAAGGAAGAAGTCAAAATATCACATTTTGCAGATGATATGATAGTATATATAAGTGACCCTAAAAATTCCACCAGAGAACTCCTACGTCTGATAAAAAGCTTCAGTGCAGTAGCTGGATATAAAATTAACTCAAACAAATCAATTACCTTTTGCTACACAAAGGATAAACGGACTTAGAAAGAATTTAGGGAAACAACACTCTTCACAATAGTCACAAATAATATAAAATACCTTGGTGTGACTCTAACTAAGGAAGTGAAAGATCTGTATGAGAAGAACTTCAAGTCTCTGAAGAAAGAAATTGAAGAACATCTCAGAAGATGGAAAGATCTCCCATGCACATGGATTGGCAGGATCAATATAGTAAAAATGGCTATCTTGCTGAAAGCAATCTACAGATTCAATGCAATCCCCATCAAAATTCCAACTCAATTCTTCAACGAATTAGAAAGGGCAATTTGCAAATTCATCTGGAATAACAAAAAACCTAGGATAGCAAAAACTCTTTTCAATGATAAAAGGACCTCTGGGGAAATCACCATGCCTGACCTGAAACTGTACTACAGAGCATTTGTGATTAAAAAACAAAACAAAACAAAACAAAACAAAACAAAACAAAACAAAACAAAACAAAACAAAACAAAACTGTATGATACTGGTACAGCAACAGACAGGTAGACTAATGGAATAGAATTGAAGACCCAGAAATGAACCCACACACCCATGGTTACTTGATCTTTGACAAGGGAGCTAAAACCATCCAGTGGAAAAATGACAGCATTTTCAACAAATGGTGCTGGTGTAGCTGGCAGTTACTATGTAGAAGAATGCTACTTCTTCATTTCTTTAGGGGATATGAAATTGTTTAGATTGATTACCTGATCTTTATTTAAAGTAGGTACATGGTATCTATCTAAATGGTCATCCATTTCTGGACTTTCCACTTTTGTTGATAAAAGCTTTTGTAGTAAGATCTGACAAATTTCCTCAGTTTCTGCTGTTATGTCTCCCTTTTCATTTCTGATTTTGTTAATTTGGATATTGTCTCTGTCTCTTTTGTTACTTTGGCTAAGGATTTATCTATCTTGTTGGTTTTTTTTTTTTTTTCAAAGAACCAGCTTTTGCCTTTTTTGATTCTTTGTTTCTATTTGGCTGATTTCAGCCCTGAGTTTGACTATTTCCTGCCATCTACTCCTCATGGGTATGTGTGCTTCTTTTTGTTCTAGGGATTTCAGGTGTGCTGTTATGTTGTTAGTGGAGGATCTCTCCAGTTTCTTTATGAGGAAACTTAGTGCTATGAATTTTCCTTTTAGCACTGCTTTCATTGTGTCCCAATAGTTTGGATATGCTGTGTCTTCTTTTCATTGAATTCTAGAAAGTCTTTAATTCCTTTCTTTATTTCTTCCCTGATCATGGTATCACTGAGTAGAAAGTTGTTCAGTTTCCATGGGAATGTGGGCTTTCTGTTGCTTTTGTTGTTATTGAAGTCTAGCCTTAATCAATGGTGATCTGATAGACTACATGGGGTTATATCAATCTTCTTGCATCTGTTGAAGCCTGATTATATGGTCAGTTTTGGAGAAGGCACCATGAGGTGCTGAGAAGAATGATATATTCTTTTGTCTTAGGTTGAAATGTTCGTGTGTGTGTGTGTGTGTGTGTGTGTGTGTGTGTGTTTGTGTGTGTTAAATCCATTTGGTTCATAACTTCTATTAGTTTCACTGTGTCTCTGTTTACTTTCGGTTTCACTGACTTGTCCATTGGTGAAGGTGGGGTGTTGAAGTCTGCCACTATTTTTGTGTGAGGTTCAATGTGTGCTTTGACCTTTAATAAAGTTTCTTTTATAAATGTGGGTGCCCTCCATTTGTAGTATACATGTTCAGAATTAAGACTTCATCTTTATGGTTGTTACCATTGATGAATATGAAGTGTACTTCGCAACTTGCTTGATAACTTTGGTTGAAAGTCTGTTTATTGGATATTAGAATGGCAACTCCAGCTGTTTTCTTGGGATCATTTACTTGGAAAAGTTTTTTTCTAGCATTTTACTCTGATTTAGTGTTGTCTGTCTTTGTCATTGAGGTGTGTTTCTTGTATGCACCAAAATGTTGGACCCAGCTTGCATATCCAGTCTATTAGCTTACTTTTTTATTGAGGGATTGAGTCCATTGATGTTGAGCAATATCAAAGACAGATATTAGTTAGTTCCTGTCATGTTTGATGTTCGAGGTGGTATTTTGTGTCTGTGATTCTCTTCTTTTAGGTTTGTGGTGAGATTATCAATTTTTGTTTTCTTGGGTGTAGTTGAAGCCTTGTGTTGGAGTGTTCCTTCTAGTATCATCTGAAGTGCTAGATTAGTAGAAAGATATTGTTTAAGTTTGGTTTTGTTATGGAATATTTTGGTTTCTCCATCTATGTTGATTGTGAATTGTGCTGGTTATAGAAGCCTGGGCTGACATCTTTGGTCTCTTTGGGGCTGCATATCTTTACAGGATCTTCTGGCTTTTAGAGTATCTGTTAAGAAGTCTGGTGTAATTCTAATAGGTCAATCTTTATATGTTACTTGGCCTTATTTTAACCATACAGCTTTTAATATTCTTTTTTTGTTGTTGCTCTGAGCATTTATTATGTGACAGGAGAATTTTCTTTTCTGATCCAACCTATTTGGTGCTCTGTAGGCTTTGTATACATTTATGGCCATCTCTTTCTTTAAGATGGAAGAGTTTTCTTCTGTGATTTTGTTGAAGATTTTTCTGGCCCTTTGAATTGAGAATCTTTGCTCACCTCTATTCCTGTTATTCTTAGATTTCGTCTTTTCACTGTGTCCTGGATTTTTTGTTTATTTTGGGTTAGGAGTTCTTTATGCACTGTATTTTCTTTGTTGTATCAATATCTTCTATGGTATCTTCTATGACTGAGTTTGTCTCTTCTATCCCCTGTATTCTACTAGTGATGTTTGCATCTGTAGCTTCTGACGTTTTTCCTAGGTTTTCCATTTCCAGGGTTGCCTCTATTTGTGATTTTTTTCTTATTGTTTCCATTTTCATTTTTTGGTCTTGGACTGCTTTGTTCAAGTCCTTCATCTGTCTAATTGTGTTCTCTTTATTTCTTGGACGGATTTATTTGTTTCCTCTTTAAGAGCTTCTACCTGTTTAATTCTCCTTTCTTGTATTTTTAAGTGAGTTATTTATATCCTTCTTAAAGGTCTCTATTATCTTCATGAGATGGAATTTTAGCTCAGTATCACGCTTTTCAGGTGTATTGGCTTATCCGGGGATTGCTGTAGTGGGAGAGCTGGGTTCTGATGGTATCAAAGTATATTGGCTTCTCTTTTTTATGATCAGATGATTTTGCCATCTGGTTATCTTTGGGGTTAGCTGGCCTGGATGTCTCTATCTGGAGATTGCCTCCTGTGTCCCTGTTTTTCCATAGATTTCATGGGAGGTCTGTGGCTCTAGTTGCAGCAGATCTCCTAGGAGACCTGCAGACTTGCAGTGTTGGGAGAGAGGGACAGACAAACAGATATGCCCCAGCAGAGATATAGACTGGAAGGGAAATGGAAAAATTGTCCTTTCATCCACTCAAAGAACATTTCTCCAATGGTGAAAGAACTTACTAATGCACTTAATGTGATTACTAAATCATTCTAGTGTTCGTGTACATGACACTTATCATGTAATAGTAAAACATTCAAGTTACTCACTTCATTTAATGTTCAGCATTGAAAATTGTTCATGTGAATATGTGGGGAGTGAGAGATTATACAAGAATTGTTTATCTTCAAGCACTGAACATTTATCAGTGGTTGGTTTTTATATCACAGGTATTAGTATATAGTCCTTTTCAAAATTATTCCTCTTTCCAAATTTATTATATTTCTTTTTTTTAATTAATTTTTTATTAGGTATTTTCCTCATTTACATTTCCAATGCTATCCAAAAAGTCCCCAATACACTCCCCCCCACTCTTCTACCCACCCACTCCCACTTTTTGGCCCTGGCGTTCCCCTGTACTGGGGCATATAAAGTTTGCAAGTCCAATGGGCCTCTTTTTCCAGTGATGGCCGACTAAGCCATCTTTTGATACATATGCAGCTAGAGTCAAGAGCTCCGGGGTACTGGTTAGTTCATAATGTTGTTCCACCTATAGGGTTGCAGATCCCTTTAGCTCCTTGAGTAATTTCTCTAGCTCCTCCATTGGGGGCCATGTGATCCATCCAATAGCTGACTGTGAGCATCCACTTCTGTGTTTGCTAGGCCCCGGCATAGCCTCACAAGAGACAGCTATATCTGGGTCCTTTCAGCAAAATCTTGATAGTGTATGCAATGGTGTCAGCGTTTGGAAGCTGATTATGGGATGGATCCCCTGATATGGCAGTCTCTAGATGGTCCATCCTTTCATCACAGCTCCAAACTTTATCTCTGTAACTCTTCCCATGGGTGTTTTGTTCCCAATTCTAAGTAGGGTCACAGTGTCCACACTTTGGTTTTCATTCTTCTTGAGTTTCATGCGTTTAACAAATTGTATCTTATATCTTGGATATTCTAAGTTTGGGGGCTAATTTCCACTTATCAGTGAGTACATATGGTGTGAGTTCCTTTGTGATTGTGTTACTTCACTCAAGATGATGCCCTCCAGGTCCATCCATTTGCCTGGGAATTTCATAAATTCATTCCTTTTAATAGCTGAGTAGTACTCCATTGTGTAAATTTACCACATTTTCTGTATCCATTCCTCTATTGAGGGGCATCTGGGTTCTTTCCAGCTTCTGGCTATTATAAATAAGGCTGCTATGAACATAGTAGAGCATGTGTTCTACTTACCAGTTGGAACATCTTCTGGATATATGCCCAGGAGAGGTATTGCTGGATACTCTGGTAGTATTATGTCCAATTTTCTGAGGAACCGCCAAACTGATTTCCAGAGTGGTTGTGCAAGCTTGCAATCCCACCAACAATGGAGGAGTGTTCCTCTTTCTCCACATCCTCGCCAGCATCTGCTGTCACCTGAATTTTTGATCTTAGCCATTCTCACTGGTATGAGGTGGAATCTCCGGGTTATTTTGAGTTGCATTTCCCTGATGATTAAGGATGTTGAACATTTTTTCAGGTGCTTCTCTGCCATTCGGTATTCCTCAGGTGAGAATTCTTTGTTCAATTCTGAGCCCCATTTTTTAATGGAGTTATTTAATTTTCTGGAGTTCACCTTCTTGAGTTCTTTATATATATTAGATATTAGTCCCTTATCTGATTTAGGATAGGTAAAGATCCTTTCCAAATCTGTTGGTGTTTTTTTTTTTTTTTTTTTTTTTTGTCTTATTGATGGTGTCTTTTGCCTTGCAGAAGCTTTGCAGTTTCATGAGGTCCCACTTGTCAATTCTCGATCTTACAGCACAAGCCATTGCTGTTCTATTCAAGAATTTTTCCCCTGTGCCCATATCTTCAAGGCTTTTCCCCACTTTCTCCTCTATAAGTTTCAGTGTCTCTGGTTTTATGTGGAGTTCCTTAATCCACTTAGATTTGACCTTAGTACAAGGAGATAGGAATGGATCAATTCGCATTCTTCTACATGATAACCGCCAGTTGTGCCAGCACCATTTGTTGAAAATGCTGTCTTTTTCCACTGGATGGTTTTTGCTCCCTTGACAAAGATCAAGTGACCATAGGTGTGTGGGTTCATCTCAGGGTCTTCAATTCTGTTCCATTGGTCTACTTGTCTGTCGTTATACCAGTACCATGCAGTTTTTATCACAATTGCTCTGTAGTACAGCTTTAGGTCAGGCATGGTGATTCCACCAGAGGTTCTTTTATCCGTGAGAAGAATTTTTGCTATCCTCGGTGTTTTGTTGTTCCAGATCAATTTGCAGATTGTCCTTTCTAATTTGTTGAAGAATTGAGTTGGAATTTTGATGGGGATTGCATTGAATCTGTAGATTGCTTTTGGCAAGATAGCCATTTTTACAATGTTGATCCTCCCAATCCATGAGAATGGGAGATCTATCCATCTTCTGAGATCTTCTTTAATTTCTTTCTTCAGAGACTTGAAGTTCTTGTCATACAGATCTTTCACTTCCTTAGTTAGAGTCATGCCAAGGTATTTTATATTGTTTGTGTCTATTGTGAAGGGTTTTGATTCCCTAATTTCTTTCTCAGCCTGTTTATCCTGTGTGTACAGAAAGGCCATTTACTTTCTTGAGTTAATTTTATATCCAGCTACTTCATTGAAGCTGTTTATCAGGATAAGGAGTTCTCTGGTGGAATTTTTAGGGTCACTTATATATACTATCATATCATCTGCAAAGAGTGGTATTTTGACTTCTTCTTTTCCAATTTGTATCCCCTAGATCTCCTTTTGTTGTCTAACTGCTCTGGCTAGGAAATCAAGGACAATGTTGAATAGGTAGGGAGAGAGTGGACAGCCTTGTCTAGTCCCTGATTTTAGTGGGAATTCTTCCAGCTTCTCACCATTTACTTTGATGTTGGCTACTGGTTTGCTATAGATTGCTTTTATCATGGTTAGGTATGGGCCGTGAATTCATGATCTTTCTAAGATTTTTATCATGAATGGGTGTTGGATTTTGTCAAAGGCTTTCTCAGCATCTAACGAGATGATCATGTGGTTTTTGTCTTTGAGTTGGTTTATATACTGGATTACATTGATGGATTTCCGTATATTGAATCATCCTTGCATCCCTGGGATGAAACCTACTTGGTCAGGATGGATGATTGTTTTGATGTGTTCTTGGATTCGGTTAGCAAGAACATTATTGAGGATTTTTGCATCGATATTCATAAGGGAAATTGGTCTGAAGTTCTCTTTGTTGGGTCTTTTTTGGTTTAGGTATCAGAGTAATTGTGGCTTCATAGAATGAGTTGGGTACAGTACTTTCTGTTTCTATTTTGTGGAATAGTTTGTGAAGAACTGGGATTAGATCTTCTTTGAAGGTCTGATAGAACTCTGCATTAAACCCATCTGGTACTGGGCTTTTTTTGGCTGGGAGACTATGAATGACTGCTTCTATTTCTTTAGGGGATATGGGACTGTTTTGATCATTTACCTGATCTTGATTTAACTTTGGTGCCTGGTATCTGTCTAGAAACTTGTCCATTTCATCCAAGTTCTCCAGTTTTGTTGAGTATAGCCTTTTGTAGAAGGATCTGATGGTGTTTGGATATCTTCAGAATCTGTTGTTATGTCTCCCTTTTCATTTCTGATTTTGTTAATTAGGATGCTTTCCCTGTACCCTCCAGTGAGTCTGGCTAAGGGTTTATCTATCTTGTTGATTTTCTCAAAGAACCACCTCCTCAATTGGTTGATTCCTAGAATAGTTCTTCTTGTTTCCACTTGGTTGTTTTCACCCCTGAGTTTGATTATTTCCTGCCGTCTACTCCTCTTGGGTGAATTTACTTCCTTTTGTTCTAGATCTTTTAGGTGTGTTGTCAAGCTGCTAATGTGTGCTCTCTCTAGTTTCTTTTTGGAGGCACTCAGTGCTATGAGTTTTCCTCTTAGAAATGCTTTCATTGTGTCCCATAAGTTTGGGTATTTTGTGGCTTCATTTTCATTAAACTCCAAAAAGTCGTTAATTTCTTTCTTTATTCCTTCCTTGACGAAGGTATCATTGAGAAGAGTGTTGTTTAGTTTCCACGTGTGTTTTGGCTTTGTAGTATTTATTTTATTATTGAAGATCAGCCTTAGTCCATGGTGATCTGATAGGATGCATGGGACAATTTCAATATTTTTGTATATGTTGAGGCTTGTTTTGTGACCAATTATGTGGTCAATTTTAGAGAAGGTCCCGTGAGGTGCTGAGAAGAAGGTATAGCCTTTTGTTTTAGGATAAAATGTTCTGTAGATATCTGTCAGATCCATTTGTTTCATAACCTCTGTTAGTTTCACTGTGTCCCTGTTTAGTTTCTGCTTCCATGATCTGTCCATTGGTGAAAGTGGTGTGTTGAAGTCTCCCACTATTATTGTATGAGGTGCAATGTGTGCTTTGAGATTTACTAAAGTTTCTTTAATGAATGTGGCTGCCTTTGTATTTGGAGCATAGATATTCAGGATTGATAGTTCCTATTGGAGGATTTTACCTTTGATGAGTATGAAGTGTCCCTCCCTGTCTTTTTTAATGACTTTGGGTTGGAAGTCAATCTTATCAGATATTAGAATGGCTACTCCAGCTTGTTTCTTCATGCCATTTGCTTGGAAAATTGTTTTCCAGCCTTTCATTCTGAGGTAGTGTCTATCTTTTTCTCTGAGATGAGTTTCCTGTAAGCAGCAAAATGTTGGGTCCTGTTTGTGTAGCCAGTCTGTTAGTCTATGTCTTTTTATTGGGGAGTTGAGTCCATTGATATGAAGAGATATTAAGGAAAAATAATTGTTACTTCCTTTTGTTTTTGTTAGAGTTGGCATTCTGTTCTTGTGGCTGTCTTCTTTTAGGTTTTTTGAGGGATTACCTTCTTACTTTTTCTAGGATGTGGTTTCCGTCCTTGTATTGGTTATTTTCTGTTATTATCCTTTGAAGGGCTGGATTCGTGGAAAGATAATATGTGAATTTGGTTTTGTCGTGGAATACTTTGGTTTCTCCATCTATGGTAGTTGAGAGGTTGGCTGGGTATAGTAGCCTGGGCTGGAATTTGTGTTCTCTTAGTTTCTGTATAACATCTGTCCAGGCCCTTCTGGCTTTCATAGTCTCTGGTGAAAAATCTGGTGTAATTCTGATAGGCTTGCCTTTATATGTTACTTGACCTTTTTCCCTTACTGCTTTTAGTATTCTATCTTTATTTAGTGCATTTGTTGTTCTGATTATTATGTGTCGGGAGAAATTTCTTTTCTGGTCCAGTCTATTTGGAGTTCTGTAAGCTTCTTGTATGTTCATGGGCATCTCTTTCTTTAGGTTTGGGAAGTTTTCTTCTATAATTTTGTTGAAGATATTTGCTGGTCCTTTGAGTTGAAAATCTTCATTCTCATCTACTCCTATTATCCATAGGTTTGGTCTTCTCATTGTTTCCTGGATTTCCTGGATGTTTTGAGTTAGGATCTTTTGGGATCTTGTATTTTCTTTGATCGTTGTGCCTATGTTCTCTATGGAATCTTCTGCACCTGAGATTCCCTCTTCCATCTCTTGTATTCTGTAGCTGATGCTCACATCTATGGTTTCAGATTTCTTTCCTAGGGTTTCTATCTCCAGCGTTGCCTCAATTTAGGTTTTCTTTATTGTGTCTACTTCTCTTTTTAGGTCTTGGATGGTTTTATTCAATTCCATCACCTGTTTGGTCTGGTTTTCCTGCAACTCTTTAAGGGATTTTTGTGCTTCCTCTTTAATATCCTCTACCTGTTTAGCAGTGTTCTCCTGTATTTCTTTAAGTGTGTTATTAAAGTCCTTCTTGATGTCCTCTACCATCATCATGAGATATGCTTTTAGATCCGGGTCTAGCTTTTCTGGTGTGTTGGGCTGCCCTGGAATGGGCGAAGTGGGAGTGCTGGGTTCTGATGATGGTGAGTGGTCTTGGTTTCTGTTAGTGAGATTATTACGTTTACCTTTCGCCATCTGGTAATCTCTGGAGTTAGTTGTTATAGTTGTCTCTGTTTAGAGATATTTCTTCTGGTGATTCTGTTAGCCTCTATCAGCAGACATGGGAGACAGGCTCTCTCCTGTGAGATTCAGTGGTCAGAGCACACTCTGCAGGCAAGCTCTCCTCTTACAGGGAAGGTGCAGAGATATCTGTTATTTAGACCTCCTCCTGGCCGAAGATGAAGACCCAAAACAGGACCTTTTCCCAGAAGCTGTGTTGCTTTGGCAGGTCACAGAAGCTGTCAGCTTGTTTGGTGCACACTCTCACCTGTGCAGACTATGTTCGGTGGAGTCCCGGAACCAAGATGGCTACCGCCAATCTAGAGGCAAAAGCCTCCTGGACCGGGTGGACACCTGTCCTCTGGCCAGGAAGGTGGCCGGATGTCTGGAGCCCGAAAAGGGTGCTGCCTCAGTAGCTCTGTGGCTCCCGTCTGTCCCAGAAGCTGTCCGCTTCTGTGGTTCACACTCTCACCTGTGCAGACTAAGTTCAGCGGAACTTAGTTCCGGAACCAAGATGGCTCTCGTTGATCCTGAGGCAAAGGGCTCCGGGCCGGTCGGAGACCTGTCCTCTGGCCGGAAGGGTGGCCAGATCACCTGAAGTCTTAAGATCCCATGGCTGGTGTTGTGAGTAGCTGGCGAGTGTCAGCCGACTCTGTGCCCTAGCTACCCCGGTTCTGGTCAAACCGGAAGGGGCTTGTACCCCTACTCAGGCCAGGTTTTCTGCTTCCCTAAAGAATGCAGTCTCAGGTACCGCGCGATTGGATTGGAGCAGACGCTATGTTCCACTCACCAGAAGTCTTAAGATCCCGTGGCGGGTGTTGTGGGTAGCTGGCGGGTGTCAGCTGACTCTGCGCCCTAGCTGCCCCAGTGCTGGTCGGACCAGAAGGGGCTACTATATATCTTGAGACAGGATCTCATTAGGTATTGCTGTTTGCCATTAATTCACAAAGTAGATCAGCCTCTCTTCAAATTCACAGAGATCCTCCAGACTCTGCCTCCCAAGCACTGGGATTAATGCTGTGTGCCAACATACCAAGCTCCAGTTCACTGTTTTTCAGAAAAAAAAAATATTTATTAACTTATTTATTAAAATTTTCATATATTTTTTTAATTTTTTTTACATTTTCACTTTACATCTCACTCACTACTCCTCTCCCAGTCAGTCCCTTCCACAGTACTTCCCACAACCCAGCTCTCCTTCACTGAGCAAGTGGGAGCTCCTCTGCATTTCTCCCCACTCTCAAGCTTCAAGTCTCTGTGGTGCTAGCCGCTTCCTCTTCCACTGTGGCCTAAACAGGCAGCCCAGATAGAAGAACATATCCCACATACAGGCAACAGCTTTCGGGATAGTTCCCAGTCCAGTTTTTGAAGACCCACATGAAGACCAAACTGCACATCTAGTACATATGTGCAGTGAGGCCTAGGTCCAATTCCTGTATGTTTTTTGGTTGGTGGTTCAGTCTCTGAGAGCCTCCAAGGGTCGAGGTTAGTTTATTCAGTTGGCCTTTCTATGGAGTTCCTCTCCCCTTAGGGGCTGCACTGTTTCCTCCTATTCTTCCATAAAAGTCCTCAAGCTCCAGCTACTGTTTGGCTGCAGGTGTCTGTATCTGTCTGAGTCAGCTTCTGGGTGGAGTCTCCTAGAGGACAATTTATTCCTCTCTGCAAGCCTAACAGAATATCATTAATAATGTTAGGAATTGGTGCTTGCCCATTGGATGGGTCTCAAGTTGGACTGGTATTGCTTGGCCTTTCCCTCAGTCTCTGCTCCATTCCCCATCCCTGAATTTCTTGTAGACAGGATAAGTTTCGGATCGATATTTTTGTGGGTGGGATGGTGTCCCTATTGCTCCTCCAGGATTCCTGCCTGAACACAGAGGGCAGCCTCCCCAGGCTCCCTATCTCCAGTACTGTGAGTCACACCTAAGTACAGCCCCATTGTAAGAACATTTCCATTGATTCTTGGGTGCCTCCATATCCCAGGTCTCTGTCTCTTCTTGAATATGCCCTACACACACACACCCCAATTGGGTCCAGATTTCCATTTACTCGCATGGCCATTCAGCCATTGCCTTGCTCTCTGCATACCTGATCCAAAACTCCCACTCCCTGAGCAATCCCCTCTCCAACCCTTACTTCATCTGCTTTCCAGGACCAGTAATTGGATCATATCTATTATCCAGTACCTCCTTCCAATTCCTCCTATAAAATATCTCCATTACTCTCCCTACTTCATGTCCTTCGATCTTTATTGGTTATTAATAACTCTTGAGTCAAATTAGTGCTGCACATATGCACATGTGTGTGTCGCCATATATTGGGACACAGAAACCAATCAGTGGACAATTAATTCCCTACAAGAGAATGACTCTCCCTCCTCTGGGAGCTATGATCTGCTATAAGCCCTTTGGGCAAGAGATTTAAATCATATTTTTCATTTAGACTGGATCTGTCATATAAATGTATATATCTATTTCATCTTTCAATGACATGTAAGAAGTTTAGTAAGTTCTTACATAAGATTTGTGGAAGAGTTTTTCCTTTCCCTATTAATTTAAAATACTAATATTCGTATGTAGACAAATCTTACCAATATTTATATTTATTTCCAAGGTATTCCTTGGTAATTCCAAGGTATTCTTTTCCAAGGTTCCTTGGTATCTTGTCCACTATGCTGAGAATGATGAATTATCCATGACTATAGTAGCAGCATCTGAAAGTACAAGTATTTTATTCAACTTTTTTAAACATTTCGTCTATTACGATTGACCATCCTTTTCATATCAAAGTAGGGCAACTTGATCATGAGTATAGGCAGCCAGCTTTACCAATAATGCTACTGTTAATGAATACTAACTCAAGGATTATATGAAAAATTATACTTCTATGGGTTCTGGAAATGAAATATTTCCATTGAGCATTTTTCTCCACCAAAGTCAATCACATTATGATGTTGGTTTCCCTGTGATTTTTGCATGCAAAGACAAGAAAACTAATACAGAGATAATTAAGAGGGCATATGTCTTCATGACCCAAAGATACTTCACCTTCATGGATAAGACTCTTAATGGGCTGCAACATAGAAAAAGGTATGCCTCACTGTCCATGGGGCTGATAAGAGAAATCTCAATTTTTCAAAAAGAAAAATTATTAACACCAGCATTTCATTTATAGACACAGCAGTCATACAAAACAGCTCTCAAAAATGATAATCACCGTCTAGTGAAAATACCTATGAACCTGGTTGTGTGCTGCATACTGGCCTCCATTTTCAGTCAAAGTTGTCTCTATAAAATGAAGTATATTCAACTCCTTTGAAGTGCTTCCTGTGAAGGCTACTTGAACATGGTTCCACTCCAACAAAACATAGCAGAATTACACATTATAGTATTTTCCAGTTTAGAGACTTAAATATACTTGTAAAGGACTTCAGAAATTATTATAAATATGCTGAATTATTTCACTACTTTTGTCAGCAGGATAGATTTTTCTGTTCTTTTCTGTTTTTATTTGAGACAAGACTGTATTATCTAGTGTTGTTTGGCCTAGAACTCACTATGTGGACCAAGCAAGCCTCAGAGACTTGTCTGGCTTTGTCTGCTGAGTGCTGGAATTGAAGGCATGAGTATCTATGTCTGGCTCCATTTCTTATTGATTTTAGTTCTTTAAATTTTTAAAAAAATGTGCTTTGATCAGATTCTCCCTTTTTCTCCAACTCTGCTCAGTGTCTTCTTGACAATTGGAGAAGAGAACTAGGTCTTTACATTGGAAAATGAAGCATTTCGCCTTTTTCTGCAACCATAGGAAAAAGACACATAGTGTGAAAATTGTAATGCTATGATTTCACCCTGGTCAACTATGGACTTTCTTGTCTCCCTTTTGATCTTAGGACCACCAGGGCAATGATTGCCAGGAGAAACAGTACTGAGATCATCCAGTTCATCCTCCTGGGATTCACAGATTTACCCAGAATAATAATACTGCTCTTTGTCACATTTCTGCTCATCTACATTACAACTCTAACCTGGAATCTGTCCCTCATTGTGTTAATAAGAATGCATTCACACCTCCACACTCCCATGTATTTCTTTCTCTATAACCTGTCCATCATAGGTCTTTGCTATGTCACCTGCACCATCCCAAAAAAAAAAATGTTCTCAAACTTTTTCCAGGAAAACCAAACTATCAGCTTTGTGGGCTGCAATGTTCAGAATTCATCTTATTCACCATGGGGCTGAGTGAGTCTTGTCTCATGGCAGCCATGGCCTATGACAGGAATGCTGCCATTTGTAACCCTCTTCTGTATGCATCAATCATGTCACCCACTCTTTGTGTAATGATGGTGCTGGAATCCTATCTCTCTGGGATCGCTGCTTCTTTACTATAGTTGTTTGCTTTGCTTCTGTGGAACTAATGTCATCAAGCACTTCTTTTCTGGCATGCCACAGTTGTTAGTTCTGTCCTGCATAGACAATTCCTGACTGCCATATTAACAATGATCTTTGGATTTGTAAATGTGCTAGTTATCATGATATCTTATGGCTATATTGTCTTGTCCATCCTGAAGATAACTTCAGCTAAGGGCAGATCCAAGGCATTCAACACCTGTGCTCCTCACTTGACAGCTGTTTCCCTATTCCTCACCTCCAGTATCTTTGTCTGAGTTCAAGTTCTGGTGGTTCCTCTAGTTTTGACAGATTTGTGTCTGTTTTCTACACTGTGGTGATTCCCATGTTGAACACTTTGATATACAGTCTGAGGAACAGAGAAATCAAAGGTGCTATGAAGAGGTTGCCAAAAAAAGACAATCTGCAGCTAGGGGCACAGAATCTGAAATTTTTAATGTATGTGTTCTTCCACAGCTGCTGTTGCCCACAATAATATGCACATGGCTGGAATGTAACAAAAACTCATGGGCTTTTGGAGAAAAATGTTTCACTTTGAAGCAGAAAATATTCCTGCCTGAACTAACTGATTTGATGCATGGAAAGTCCTTTAATAGCCATAGAGCTATGGTTTCCATGTTACACTATGAGTGTCTCATTGTTCATTTTCCTATACACAGGCATTTAAGAAACATCAATTGTAGAAACATCATGGGAAAGACTGGAGACTGGTATCTTAATGAACAGTGCCCATAGAGAAGATTCTCCACAGAGGGTCCAAAATCCTTGCGACAACAAGTATCATAACATAGTGTCCTACAAACCGCATCATGACCATCCACTGTTCTGTGTTTCTAAACAGATGAGAAGGATGTACTAGCACTTCCTATTTATAAGAAATAAAGTTATACAATGCCTTGATTGTGTCTTCAAAAAAATAGAAATGAAATGGCTGGCTTCTTTCTAAGGAAATTGATGCTAAGAATTAGTAAGTTTGGGTATGGTCATATACCATATTCTTGCATCCATCAACCATATCCAAAGAGAAAAGGAAGTGGTTTGTTTCACGAAGAATGATGGCAAGAAATTGCTATTTACTTAGTATTTTGCCAGCTTGTTTCGGGCATCTATAAAAGGCATGGCCAATAACCATATCTGAAAAACATGAGAAACCCTGCAATTTCTTACTGTCCTACACTAAACCCAGACAGTTTGCCCTGGTTTGACATAGCCAATTGGATCAAACCATCAAATTTATTTTGATATTTCTGGCATCTGGTCAAGTTTGCTTTATGAGGATTCATTGAACTAAAAGTCACAACATAATCAATATCACAGTAATTTGCTGCACCTAAGACTCTGGACATACCTGTATATGTCTGACATTCTCCATCCTACTGATCTATATTTCTGAGCAATGGCTGAGTGATGCAATGGTTGTAGTGGACTAAAAAAAAATTTTTTTTAGACAGATGAAGTAGTTCAGTGATAAAGGCACTTGTCACCAAATGTGACAGCTTGCATTCTATCCTAGGGCTCTGCAAAGTGAAAGAAGATAACAAGCACATACCATATCACTCTGAAGGCATGAATGAACACACAGTTTTAATTACAAAAACAATGGACAAATGTAAGGCTAAACTAATTTTTAGTCAACCACACAAAGGAGTAATCATTTACTAACCGGTGTACACAGAATTGGTTTTTCGCCATGCCCCTGATGAAAAAAACTAGCAGGAGAGGCTTCCCACTTGCATATATGATGCTCTCTACACCCACATTATATGTTATAAGCAAAATCTTCCTGAGATTCACTGCTTTCATTCCAACCTCACTTTCTCATGTTTCCTGCTCCTTTTGATGCTGGAAAAGCCCATGCACAGTATTGCTGTAGTTAGAATTTTGGTTTCTTTAAAATACTGATATGTTATCTGCATATATTTTTGTTTTAATCCCAGATGTGGGCTATTAGGCTGCATCAGATTCTGCACAGCAGCTAAATAATTTGTCTCGTGCTCTGGCAAGGGTGTGATTTTGCCAGCTGAAGATAGTTTATGTTTGAAATTCTGGAGACTCCTGAAAAGATTTGAAAATACCAAAGCCTGAGAGGGGTTGGCAGCTGTGGTTCCCCTGCTGCTGCAGTTGATGGTTGCCATTGGCTGTTTGCTGTTTACAGGAGTCCCTGATTGCTGGTGGCAATATCCTGCAGATGAAGATTGAACGTGCCCCAAGAACCTCAACACCCCTAATCAGCAGGAAGCAGTTTAGCAATATTGACACCCCTTTTCCCCTCTAACGTTCTTTCTCTCCTACCTAGAGTTGGGGTTTTGGAGAAATGGAGGAGAGTGGTAGGGGAAAGAACCCAATAAAATGTATGGTTCCATACTGCTTACTGGCCCCTCTTCCCACAAGCACAGGAATAGCCACAGCAGTCACTCACAATCAGGCCTTGGAACCTTTGCAAACTGGCTGTGGAATCATCTCTCTTCAGAGCTGCCAGGCCAGATGGATAGCTGGCATTGTCTAACTGGAAGACAGGCAGACCACAGATTTTAGGACCACATTATAGAAATAAAAAAGCAACCAAGTCCTGAAATAAAACTATAATGTTAGACTCTGCATACTAAGAGTTTATAGAATAAAGTTGTCTTGTCTTGGAACACCTCCCTCCAAGTTACTGGTTAAAGGGGCCATAACATACACCAAACAGTACAAGATACTGCCTCTGCCTTTTACAGAAAACCACAGCAAAATGCCAAGGTTATTGTTATATATACCACATATTTTAGTTACCACTTCAACATCATACCTTCTCCATAAAGGACAAAATTCTCTGAAACTGCAAGACAAATAAATCCTTCCCCCAGCTTATTGTTTCGGTTAAGTGTTCTGTCATAGCAACAACACAGGTGGTTAGGAACAGTCAGAAAGAAGTGAGTGGATTATCATTGAACAACCATAGAAATTAAGGCAGCAGGAACCTGCACAGGGTGAACAAGGGCTGAAAACTGACCCTTCATTTGAAAATGTATGCAAAATAACCAGGTTGCTAGGCCTTCCACTCCTTTTGTGTTCAAACAACCTTCCCTACTACTTATCATCACTCCAGCAAAAACCACAGAGAAGCCTATAATCAAGGAAATTGTACCAGGATCATGGGCTCATGACTATGATTCACACACACACACTCACACAAAATCTAAAACAAAGTGGTAAGATCATATTTATACAATGAGTACTGAAGCCCATCCTTGCCCATACATTTATTTTACTCTATACCATTAGCTCTTGGAACACTACTTGCTGAGCTAGTGTCTCCTAGGAGACAGGAGGCTCCTATGCAGAGCCAAGCCTTCCCAACACATGCATGATTCCACAGATCAACCATAAGTCCCTGTAGGTGTAGTAGCAGAAGATGAGTCAACCACAGGCCATGACTATGAATGTCAAGTTTCAAGATTCTGTGTTTAAAAGATTGACTTTACTTTTCAAAAACAAGTCTAGTTCCATACCAAAATTGAGCTACAACACTGAGTCCAGCAAATCTTCCTGTTCTCCTCATCTATGCTTTGCCCCAACACCCTTGTCTAGTCCAGTTCCTTCACCCTGACCCAACCTACTGTGGTCTTCTTTGTCTGCTCTGCAGTCAATTTCTAGGCTTCTTTCAGGACCCTCCTTGCCTACACCCACCCAACAGGCCCCTAAAATGCTACATTCAATATTTTCTGCGTTTTGATAATTTTTTTCCATATTCCTTTCTTATCTGGTCTAGATTCTCTATTTTATTTTTACGAACAGATATTTTGACTTTTGCCTGATTCATTCTACTTATAAGGCTTTACTTTGAGTTTCTAATTGGATTAATTGTGTTTTTCAATTGCATATTCATTACAGCATAAGTCTTCTTCAACATTGCTATCTCCTGAATGAATTCAGTTCTCAAGTCTTGCACTGTATTCATGATTTCCATCTGTCTTATGTTTGTGTTTTCTCAGGCATTTATACTATTTAAGCTTTCTCCTTTATTTCACTGGACAGTTTTTTTATGACTTCTTAATACTCCTTGGATTCTTTGATGAAGTCTATGATTGTTCCTTTAAATACTGTGTCCTGAAGTTCATATAGATAATTCTCATTAACAAGGATTTCTAGAGGATTGGTAGGTTTGGGAGAGAAGATATTTAATCTTTCATGTTGTTATCTGTGGGATAATATCTGAGCATGTGGATTTTCTTTGCTAGCTCCTTGGCTAGTTAGTCTATGGATAAAGCAGTTTGGAGAAGAGGATAAGATGATGGTCTAGAGCTTAGAATGGTTTAGATGAAATGAAGTGAGGTGAACAGAGGGAACTGGGCTGATGTACAGGTTGGGCTTCCTGTTCCAAGGCAAGAATATGGAAATAGGCCTACCTAGTTGGAAAGATTGGATATGACATGAGAGAGTCCTGACATGGGAGGATGCTGACTGGCCCAAGCCTCTCTCTTTTCCAGTAAACACAAGGAAAGCTAGACCATGCTAGTGAACTGGTTGTGAAGTCCAAACCTAGTCTGCTCGGTTGCAGAAAATCTGTGAATAGGATGTCAGGGATATTTATAAGGCTGGACACTGGAAAAGAATTGGGAAGTCTGGATATTTAGTGGGAGTGATGCAGGCAACCTAGAATGAGTCTGTAGGTGGTTTTACATATGGCAGGTTCTGGCAGAAGCCTAAACATTGGCTTTGGCACTGGCAGGGGTGGTCAGACTCTAAACAATAGTTTGAATATTATTTTGTTACACATGGATAAGTAAAATATTTTAATGGATGAATTAAAATGAAATAGGCAGATTACAGCCACATAAAGAAACAATCATATCATGTATCTGAATAGACTTGATCATTCTAGAGCCTGGGTGACCACTCTTACTTCCCCTAAGAGGTTCCTCCCATGTAGTGTCCAGTGTTTTTCTGCGAGAAAAGTCAAAACCTGAGGACCAATGGACATGAACTGATATCTTGTTGGTATCTTGTTACAAAGCAAAAAGCATTTTTCTTTCTGTGCATTTGGATAGAAAAGATCACAAGATCAGGTAGAGGGAACAGGAAGAGCTCTGTCTTGGTGTGGCCTTTGGGAACTTCATATATTATTTGTCTTTTCTAATTTTTTTAAACCCATTACTACGTTAGAAACTCATTCTTACTCTTTTCCTCTTCTTCTTTGTCCTTATGCTCCTTCAGTCTTTTCCTTACTCTTTAAACCATTGAGCTACACAAGCATGAGGGGAAGGAGAGATCTATTTGTCACTTCTCAGTTCCAAATGTCTGTGACAACTTTTTTAACATGTTTCATTCATGCAGTCTCATTTAAAAGTTAAGAGAATTGGCCTAGAATATGAAAATAGAGAACTTGAGAGTCCATTAAAGGGAGTCTGACTCAGAGTTGCAGAGAGAAGTAGCAATGGTTTCTATGGAAAACTGGCATAGTGGATAGCAAGGTTAAGCATGACCTCTATATGAACTCTAAGATTCTTTAGGATGAAAGAAAGGTGTATGGACTCCAAAATGTCTCAAAAGATGAATGTTCTCCCAAGAGAGTGAAGAGTCTGAGCAGGGAAACCCCTTTCTAAAGTTGATCTCTCCTCTATAACCCAGGAGACCTGTTATTTACAGTTTGTATGGCTTTAATTGCTTACCATTTGTGTGATTTGTGCATTCAACTCTTTTTATTGCAACAAAGAAAATCCACATACACTTAAAAGGTTCTTGATCCACATCTGGCTCACTGCTGAAGGAGATGGAATACAACCTTGCAAACAATAAAACAATTGCTAAACTCAAAGTAGTAAGAAAATGAGATAGGAAAAAAAAGAAAGAAAGAAAATGAGATAGATGCTCCAGAACCTAGAAGTAGAACCATTTATTGGTCACTTCAGAATACCTGGGTGCATCACAAAGAAGGGGGAGTTAGATCACTAGAAAAGAAACCTTTGCAAAACTCTGGGGGAATCCCTTAGAGATTCTGTAACAAGGTAAGTCAAGTGGCTCAAATCCAGAGACATTTTTATAGATTTACAAATAACTTTATCTAATCATCCTTCAGCGCTAGGTTTCACTGTATTTGGTTTTGTGCAGTTTTTAACACAGCAATCAAAACTGTAGAGGGTTGATCTGAATATGTAGGCTGTGTGAATATATATTAGCATATGGGGAATGGGGACCAGATGGGTAGTCTGTAAAAAAAACCTTTCCTCCTTCAGTTGATGTTGAGGTCTGAGAACACGGACTCAGAATAAAAGCTGTGGATTGATTTTTGAGGCAATTAACCTATCTGATTTCTTTCATTGAAAAAAATTAAATTTATATAAACTGTTGTCTCCTACAGAGCAAATTTAATATATATTGATAAACATACTAGATTTGAAGTCAGAAAGCATCTCCTGCTTTGCTCTTCTTGTATAACATTGCTTTCACATGGTAGGTAGCAGTAATTTAGTGAGAATTTCAAAAGGGTGAAAGAAATTTCATTGAATATTTTCACAGTACAGAAATGATAAATACTTGAAAAATGAATATGTTTAGCCTGCTTTCAGCATTGTAAAATGCAAGATGTACAAATGAATTACATGGTCATGTAATTATTTTTTTTATGTTTCAATTACAATTTTTTAAATTCTATGCTCAAATTAGGAAGATGAAGAAGTTATAGGGTGGTTGTCATATAAGCATAAGGACCTGAGTTTGGATCATCAGCATCAATGTGATAAATCAAGTATTGTAACATGCACCTGTAATCCCAGTATTGGAAAGGCAGAGATAGGTGGATCCCTACAGTTCTCTGGCCAGTCAGTCTAGCCAAAGTGAAGAAGTCCAGACTCAGGAAAGAGACTGTCTCTCAAAAATTAAAATAGAGTAAATAAGCTAGACACCCAACATTAATCTGTGGTTTCTACATGCTTATGCACACAGATGTATATGTACACACATATTTGCATGGCCAACACTGAGTGACTTTTTCTGAGACAAGATCTCACTATGTTGTATAGATTGGTCGTAAGTATGTGAACTCAAGCAATTCGTTACCTTATCCTCGGGAGTGGTGTGGCTACTGGGATATACCACCAGATTGGGCTATGACCAACTTCTGAATATGTGACTAGGATTAGCAAAGTGAATAAAAAGAGTGGGCTAATCCATTTATCAGTGAGTGCATACTATGTGTGCTCTTTGGTGATTGAGTTACCTCACTCACAAATATATGATATTTTCTACTTCTATCCATTTGCCTAAGAACTTCATGAATTCATCATTTGTAATAGCTGAGTATTACTCCATTGTTAAATGTACCACATTATCTATATCCATTCCTCTGTTGAAGGACATCTGGATTCTTTCCAGCTTCTGGCTTTAGAAAATAAGGCTGCTATGAACATAGTGGAGCATGTGTCCTTATTACATGTTGGAGCATCTTCTGGGTATATGCCCAGGAGTGGTATAGATGGGTCCTCAGGTCCTATGTCCAATATTCTTGGGACTGCCAAACTGATTTCCAGAGTGGTTGTACCAGCTTGCAATCCCACCAGCAATGGAGGAGTGTTCCTCTTTCTACACATCCTCACCAGCATCAGCTGTCACCTGAGTTTTAGATCTTACCCATTCTGACTGGTGTGAGGTAGAATCTCAGGGTTGTTTTAATTTGCATTTCTCTGATGAGTAGAGATGTTGTACACTTCTTTAGGTGCTTCTCAGTCATTTGGTATTCCTCAGTTGAGAATTCTTTGTTTAGCTGTACTCCATTTTTTAATAGAGTTATTTCGTTCTCTGGAGTCTAACTTCTTGAGTTCTTTGTATATATCGGATTTTAGTCCTCTATCAGATGTAGGGTTGGTAAAGATCTTATCCCAATCTGTTGGTTGCCATTTTGTCCTATTTACAGTGCACTTTGACTTACAGAAGCTTTGCAATTTTATGAGGTTGAATTTGTCAATTATTGATCTTAGAGCATAAGCTATTAGTATTCTGTTAAGGAAATTTCCTCTGTGCCCATGTGCTTGAGGCTCTTCCCTTACTTACTTTTCTATTAGTTTCAATGTATCTGGTTTTATGTGGAGGTCCCCATCCATTTGGACTTGAGTTTTGTACAAGGAGATAAGAATGTATCGATTTGCATTCTTCTACATGCTAAATGACAGTTGAACTAGCACCATTTGTTGAAAATGTCTTTTTCCCACTAGATGGTTTTAGCTCCCTTGTCAAAGATCAAGTGACCATAGGTGTGTGGGTTCATTTCTGGGTCTTCAATTCTATTCCATTGATCTACCTGCCTACCTCTGTACCAATAACATGCAGTTTTTACCACAATGGCACTGTAGTACAGCTTGTTAGCCCAGAAGTTTGATATACCCAAGATACAATTCACAGACTACATGAAGCTCAAGAAGAAGAAAGACAACATTGTGGATACTTTGGTCTCATAGAAGGGGAATCAAAATATCCATGGGAGGAGAAACAGAGACAAAGTTTGGAGCAGAAACTGAAGAAAAGGCCATCCAGTGACTGTCCTACCTTTGGATCCATCCCATATACAGTTGCCAAACCCAGATACTATTGTGGGTGCCAAGAAGTGCTTGCTGACAAGAAACTGATCCTATCTCCCGAGAGGCTCTGCCTGTGCCTGACAAATGCAGAAGTAGATGCTCACCGCCATCCATTGGATTGAGCACAGGGTCCCCATTGGAGGAACTAGAGAAAGGACCCAAGGAGATGACAGGAAAGGAATAACAATATGAACTAACCAGTACCCCCAGAGCTCCCAGGGTCTAAACCACCATCCAAGGAATACACATCGAGGGACCCATGGCTTCAGCCTCATATGTAGCCTTGTGGGTCATTAATGAGAGGCAAGGCCTTTGTTCTTGTGAAGGCTGGATGTCCCCGTGTAGGGGAATGCCAGGACAGGGAAGTGGGAGTGGGAGGGTTAGTAAGTAGTCAGCAGAGGGAGGGGAAATGGGATGGAGGGAGTTAAAAGGGGAAAAGAGGAAAGGGGATAAAATTTGAAATATAAATAAAGAAAATGTCTAATGAAAAAAGAAAACTGATATAGAAACATAAAAGAAAAAGAAGACGGGAAAGTGGAAGAAAGAAGTGAAAAGACGAATCAATGCAGTACTTGGTCCTTTGAGATTAGTTCCATCTTCATCGTTCCTAATAGACAAAGTCCTTCATATTTTGTCTCTGACAATGGTTGGCTTTATCATGATTGCTTTTTCAATATCATCTAAGTAAATATTATGAAGGGCTGTCAGTCTGAAGTCTTTAAGGAAAGGAGAATATCAAGGATTTTTTTTTATGTTATCTTTCAATGTCCTTATCATTTTATTTGCTAACGACACTCAAAGGAAGGTAGAGTGAGGAAAGTATATGATACCAAAAAAAAAAAAAAAATGGTGAGAAAACCTAGGGCAAAGGAGCCAAGAAAAACTATCTGAGGACAAACAAAAGAAGAAAGATTAGGTCATTTTCATTAACAAGACAACTGGAAACAAGGCTTAGAAATAGCAATACCTAGTAGGGGGAGGAGAACAACACAAAAATATAAAAATACATCTGAGATCAGCAATATCATGTCCGGCTTAAGCCAGGCCTCTGTGTGGTTTGCCATGGCTATTTTCTTTCTTAGAGCTCAGTAGGTGCTGCTATGGAAAGCTGACTTCCAGGTTATCAATTACTACAGCCACTTTGAAAGATAATGTGTTGCCTTATAGTTTCTTCTTCTCCAAGGCGGACAATTTGCCCTCTCATTCATGGAGGGCAGGCAACAGCCCTGTTTTTATGCCCCATCCTGAGAGTTTATGTAATATGCAGAGGTTAGTATGAATGATTGTATGTGTGTGTGTGTGTGCCTGTGTGTGTATGTGAGACGTATGCATATGTTTTTGTGTATATGTGCGTGTTCATTTGAAGATATGTATAGAAGACAAATGTTAGGTATCTTTTTTGATAGCCATCCACTTTGGTGTTCATTTGTTTGATCTTTTGTTTCATAATTTTTTGACACAAATTCTCTCATTAAATATTGTCATGAATAGCTAGACTGGATAGCCAGTCAGCTGCAATATCTCCCTGCCTGCACTGCCCCCATATGCTCAGCTCTGAGGTTACAGAAGTACTCTGTGAGACCCTGACTTCTGTGTGGGTGCTGTTACCTGCATGAAGTCTCAGGTCCTCATGCTTAGTAACATGTACCAATAGAAGTGTCTTCTCAGCCCTCATTCACCTGTGGCTGACAGCATTTTCAATGACCTTCTCAATGCCCAGTTCATTTGTACAACAGTGTCTCTGAGATAAGTTCTCTAGATAAGGAGTTGTTTGAAGAGATATACTTAATTGCCACAAGTCTTTCAAGAGTCTACCTTTCTTCCTTCACATAACTGGTAAAAGCCCACAGGACTGTATCTCGTCACACTACACAGGGTTTCTTGAATATAATTATGTCTCCACAGGGATGTTTTACATCTTCCCTGGATAAAGGATATTTCATAGAATGCTTTGACTTATCAACTCACCAAAAACATTGTTTTCCATGCAACAAGTCTTCAATAAGAAAAAGCAAAGATTGATATTTTTTCTGAGAAACAATGAGACATGACACCCAACATTCTGGGGTGGAATAGGCTGAGGTGGGTGTTATGAGATAAAAAATAACATAACCTTCTTCTCTCACCTTTCCTCAGCAGATGATGCCAAGCACATCTGTGTTGGGAGATGGAAACCACACCTCTGTGGCCATGTTTGTCCTCCTGGGGCTCTTTGACCAAGCTGAGCTGCAGCTCATCCTTTTTCCTGTCTTCCTGGGGACCTACCTCATTACTCTGGTTTGGAACCTGGGCCTTATCATCCTCATCAGAATGGACTCTCACCTACAAACACCCATGTACTTTTTTCTCAGTTTCCTGTCATTTATAGATATATGGTATTCTTCTTCTATCAGCCCAAAGATGCTTTCAGACTTCCTAAAAGCAGAGAAAACAATTTCCTTCATTGCTTGTGCCACTCAGTATTTTGTTATGGCCTGGATGAGTGCATCTGAGTGCTGCTTGCTCGCTGCCATGGCCTATGACAGGTATGTGGCCATTGGTAGCCCTCTGCAGTACTCAGCCATCATGGCTCCCAGTCTTTGCTGGAGGATGGTTGCTGGTGTCTACGGGAGTGGATTCTTGAGTAGCTTTGTTCAAACAGTTGCTTGTTTTAATCTCGACTATTGTGGGCCAAATGTCATTCATCATTTCTTCTGTGACATTCCTCAGATCATTCCCTTGTCTTGCTCTGATCCCTTCATCAGCCAGCTGGTTCTTTTCCTGGCAGCTGTTTTTGTTGGGTTTGGTTCTTTCCTTGTCATTCTCTTATCCTATGTATTCATTGCAGTTTCCATCCTGAAAGTGACCTCATTCAAAGGCTGTGTCAAGGCATTCAAGACATGTGGCTCCCACCTGGCAGCAGTGACTCTCTTCTATGGGACAGGCCTCTCTGTGTACATGCACCACAGCTCTCAGCACTCCACAAAGCAAGACAAGGTGCTGTCTGTGGTCTACACCATCCTCATCCCCATGGTAAACCCTCTGATTTACAGTCTGAGGAACACAGAGATCAAGGAGGCCCTCAAGAGAGTGCTGAAGAAGGCAGCACATTTACCTCTGAAAGCATAGCATCTGAGCACGTGCCATCCTTAAGAGGAAGGCAGGAGTGAAAACATTGAGGAGACCTTCTGTAGACCTTTCAAATTAACAGATATAGTAATAACATGGTTAAGCAGACAGATAGAGTAATCACCTGGCTTACTTGGCACCTGGTATTACCTGGTATTAAAACCTAATTAGCTGTTTTTATGTGCTCTGTCTAAGACAATGATGTTGAAACTAAACAGTTTTCAAAGTTTGCTTCTCAGTGTCTTCTGGATATGACAAGATGTTTGCACTCATGAGCTTAGCATGTGTGGTTGCCTAGACAAGACCTACATAATATCAAACCAATCAACATTTTAGCATGGATACGGGAGGGGCACATGAGCCCCTAAGATGAGAAACTATTTGACAGTTGATGACTGTTATGGGATGGAACATTATTTTTAAGGGGATGGTCCCTCACAGGTGGATGACCACATACCTATGCATATATGGGCAGCTCTAATTAGACTCACTGGCTTATTTTTTAGTGGGTCTATTTACTAAGCGACTCAGGAAACTGCTAGCTTTGTGTGGAGCCTGGAACAGGAGGAGGCTCTTCAGCAGGTCTAAGCTGCTGTGCAGGCTGCTCTACCACTTGGACCACATGATCCAGCAGACCTGATGGTACTTGAGGTATCACTGACAGATAGAGATGCTGTTTGGAGCCTCTGGCAGGCCCCTGTAGGTGAATCACAGAAGAGACCTTTGACATTTTGGAGCAAAGCTCTACCATCATCTGCAGACAACTATTCTCCCTTTGAAAAACATCCCTTGGCCTGCTATTGGGCCTTAGTGGAAACTTAACTTTGGCAATAGGACACCAAGTTACTATGGGACCTGACCTACTCATCATGAGCTGGGTGCTATCAGACCCTCCAAGTCATGAAGTAAGACTAAATTCTGTGACTCTAAAGAACCCTGACTAGTACACTGAGCCAGGGGCTATTCATGAGATGTGTGTGCTGATCAGGCTGTGGCTGAAGAATCTGTTGTGATTAATAAGAAATCTGTACTATCAAAGTGAAATTTGTGCTTCTTGGGGACAAAAGGAGAATATATCACCATGATCTGCATGTAAAAACTCATACAATTGTGGTCCAAATGGGCCAAGCTACTCATAGAGCTTAAAGCAAAACTTGGAAGTAAAGAGTTGTCTACATGGTGCTGGTACTACAAGAATAAAGCAACTGTGGTTAAAAAAAAAAAAAAACAGCAAGCAAACAAACAAATATAGGCCAGGTATAGGGCCAGGGTCAGGGTGTGGTGGGACCAGGAAAGCCAGGCCTGAAGGAAGAGTTTAAATAGCCTTTATCTCACCCAACCTCCCCAGTAAATAAATAATCTGAAGCTGCTCCAAGGTGTGTATTCTTTGGCAGCAAATTCACCAAAGACCAAGATCCTCACAGCACCCACCCATGTACATCTAAACTTATCTCCCTCAGTCCAGCCTAGTTTGCAGGAAAGAGAAATATCAAAGTAACTCTCTTTGTGCAGGACCATATCCTATACACGCAGACCTGAAAACACCACCAAATACCTGATAAACACTTTCAGCAAAATAACAGGATACAAAATTAATCCCCATATATCAGTAACCATCCTATATACCAATAACACCTTGGTTTCTATCATATAACCACAGATTAAGGCTGGACTTTAACAACAACCACCAACAGAAACAACAGAAAGCCCACATACTCATGGAAACCAAAAAACTCTCTGCTCAGTGATCATTTAGTCAGGGAAGAAATTAAAGATTTTTTTCAGAATTCAATGAAAATGAAGGCACAGCATACTGAAACATATGGGACACAATGAAAGCATCACAAAGCTCATAACACTAAGTGACTCAATAAAGAAATTAGAAAATTCACATGCCAGCAATTTAAAGGTATATCTGAAAACTCTAGGGAAAAAAAAAAAAGCAAACAGAAAAGGAATGGAAGGCAAGAAATAATCAAATATAGGGCTGAAAGCAATCAATTAGAAACAAAGAAACAATACAAAGAATCAATGAAACCAAGAGCTGGTTCTTTCAGAAAATCAACAAGACAGACAAACCCTTAGCCAAACTAACCAAAAGACAGAGAGACAGTATCCAAGTAAACAAAATCAGAAATGAAATGAAAAGGGATACATAACAATAGAAACTGAGGAAATTCAAAAAATCATTAGGTCTTACTTTAAAAGCCTATACTCAACAAAACATGAAAATCCAAATGAAATGGATAACTTTCTAGACAGATACCACTTACCAAAGTTAAATCAAGACCAGGTAAACTATTTAAACAGCCCTATAACCCCTAAAGAAATAAAAGCAGTTATCAAAAATCTTACAACCAAAAAAAAAAAAAAAAAAAAAAAAAAGCCAAAAGATACATGGTTTTAGTGAAGAGTTCTACCAGACTTTCAAAGAAGAGCTAATACCAATATTCCTCAAACTATTCCACGAAATCCCAACACAGAAGGAACACTACATAATGCATTCTACGAAACCATAGTTACCCTAATACCTAAATCACACAAAGACCAAAAAAAAAAAGAAAGAGAACCAATTTTCTGCTTATAAACATTAACACAAAAAATAATGAATTTTGAGGCATGGGCCACACTTCCGCTTGGGTGTCAGAGGGTTGTTGGCCGCGGTCCTGGGCGGGGCGGCCGTGGGGTCGGCGAAGCTCCAGGGACGGCGCTCAGATTTCCAGGATCCACACAACTTCAACATAAATATAGATCAGATATGATCCAATAGGAGGACCAACCCCAGAACAGTGACAGCCTTGTCACTGAAGGCTGAACAGGGAGGAAGAATTCTTTGATGCCGTCATAGGACAGCCCTTCCTGTTCCCATGTTCACCAGAAGCGAAGAAACTGGAGATACGTGTATACTTCACTTCAAGCCTTGTGGGTTGTTTGGGAAGGAACTTCACAGAGTAGAAGGGTACATTCAAGACAAAAACAGGAAGAAGCTCTTTATAATGTATGGCAAGTGGACAGAGTGCTTGTGGGGCATAGATCCTGCTTCATACGACTCCTTTAAGAAGCAAGAGAAGAGAGGTGACCATGCCAGGAAGGCCAAGATGGATGATGGCCCCGAAAAAGCTAACGGTGATGTGCCTGACGATATGGCGGATGATGTTCCTGTGGCTCAAGAGACGGTACAAGTCATCCCTGGCAGTAAGCTACTCTGGAGGATGAACAGCTGGTCTCCCGACTCTGCTCAGATGTACTTCATCAGCTTCACTGTGAGTCTCAATGAGTTGGAGTCAGGCATGGAGAAGACTCTGCCACCCACAGACTGCCGCCTCTGTCCTGACATATGCGGCATGGAGAACGGAAACATGGATCTGGCCAGCCAGGAGAAGGAGCGGCTAGAGGAAAGGAGAGAGAGAGGCCAGAAAAGAACGTGCCAAAGAGGACGCAGAGTGGCGGACCAGGTGGTTTCTTCCCAGGCAATAACCCCTACACAGGAGCTCCTGACTGGCTCTACGCTGGCCATTACTTTGAGTGTAACTTCTCAGACTGCCCAGACATATACTAAGTAAGGCCTGTGAGCCCAGGAGCAGCATTGGAATCCTCAAATAGCATCTGAGCTTTATGGTGGCAGACACCACAAGTCGTGGAGATAGCCTCAGACATGACAGAGGCCCTCAGAGAGCCTCAGATTGCCCAGAACTTCACTATGTTGCAGCCCCTTCATGAAGCTCCAGTTGGGTCTTTCTAGTCACTGAGGCCTCATAACTCCACAGTCCTCTCCCAGGTGACAGAGTGCACAAGGCCAGCAGAGCTGGCAGCACACTCTGTTATAAAATGTGTAATGAAGGAAGACCCAGAAGGGCCTGTGTGTTCCACTCAAGGCTGTGGCGTGGGTTCTGGAAGACTTTCAAACCCAAATCCAAGAAGGACGGGAACATGAATCTTGAAAGTATCCTGTGGCCAGGGTCCACTTCTTTGTGGAAAGCACCGTGGAATGAAGTGACAAGCCTCCAGATTCTGTATTTTCTACCAATCTTGAATAAGGTAAAGATTACTTTAGAAAATATTTAAATTGAAACTACTTGAACGATCTGCTAAAGTGCAGCAAACACATAATCACCACTGTTTACTGTCCAAACAAAGTGTCCCCATGCCAGGCCAGAGTGGCAGGAACACTGTGACTTAGATGACGAACCCCCAGGGCCTCTCCAGCCTCGAAGGTCCTGCCTCAGCCACAGCACTCCACAGCTTCACTGTCACTGTGGACCACACCTGTCTCTAAGGTCATTTCTTCACTCACCTCGCCTGTGTGCCCTCCCTGCTCCCCCAAAGTCTTGTGTTTGGTTCCCCAGTGTGCATGTTTCAGTCCAGGCAAGTTACATTCGGTTGTGTGCAATAGAAAGTCAGAAGCAAGATCTACTTACCTGGTGTCAATAAAATTGTTTTAACACACACACACAAATAATAATAAATAATACCACTAATAATAATAATAATAAATTTCTCTTAATCCAAGAACACATCAAAAACATCACTCACCATTATCAAGTAGGCTTTATCCTAGGGATGCAGGAATGATTCAGTATACAAAAATCCATCAACATAATTTACTATACAAACAAATTGAAAGAAAAAAATTACATGATCATCTCATTAGATGCTGAAAACGCATTTGACAGAATTCAACACCTCTTCATGTTAAAACTATTAGAAAGATCATAGATTCAAAGCACATAACTAAACATAATCAAAACAATATACAACAAACCAGTAGCCAACATCAAACAAAATGGACAGAAACTTAATGAAATTTCACAAAAATCAGGTACAAGACAGGGCTACCCACTCTCTCCCTATCTATTCATTATAATACCTGATGTTCTAGTGAGAGCCATAAGACAACTAAAGGAGATCAAGAGGATACAAATTGAAGGAGTCAAAGTATTGCTATTTGCCAATAATATAATACTATACACAAGCAACCCTGAAAATTCTACTAGAGAACTCCTACAGCTGATAAACACCTTTAGAAAAGTGGCTGGAAATAAAATTAACTCAAACATATCAGTAGCCCTCCTTTATGAAATGATAAATGAGCCAAGAAAGAAATTAGGGAAGCAACACCCTTTAAAATAATCCAAATAACATAAAATACCTTGGTGTAACTTAACCAAGCAAGTGAAAGATCTGTGTGACAAGAACTTCAAGACCTTGAAAAAGAAAATTGAAGAAGATATCAGAAGATAGAAAGATCTCCTATGCTCATGAATAAGTAGGATGAACAAAGGGGAAAATGGCCATCATACCAAAAGCAATCTACAGATTCAATACAATCCACATCAAAATTTCCAAACAAGTTTTTGAAAGAGCAATTCTCAGCTTCATATGGAAAAACAAAAATCCCCAGGATGTCCAAAATAATCCTGAGTGATTAAAGAACTTCAGGAGGAATCACCATCCCTGACCTCAAGATGTACTACAGAACAATAGTGATATAAACTGCATGGTATTGTACAAAAATAGACACACTGATTGTGATGGTTTGTATATCCTTGGACCAGGGAGTGGCACCATCTGAAGGTGTGGCCTTGTTGGAATAGGTGTGACCTGGTTGGAATGGGTGTGTCACTGTGGGTGTGGGCATAAGATCCTCACCCTAGTTGCCTGGAAGTCAGTCTTCCACTAGCAGCCTTTGGATGAAGACATAGAACTCTCAGCTCTGCCTGTGCCATGCCTGCCTGGATACTGCCATGCTCTCACCTTGATGATAATGGACTGAACCTCTGAACCTATAAGCCAGTCCCAAGTAAATGTTGTTTTTTATAAGACTTGCCTTGGTCATGGTATCTGTTCACAGTAGTAAAACCCTAACCAAAACACTGATGAATGGAATCAAATCAAACCAAAAATAAACCCACCCACATGTGGACATTTGATTTTTGACAAATAAGGCAAAACTATACAATGGTAATACAAAAGTGTCCTCAACAAATAGTGCTGCTCTAACTAGATGTGTGCATATAGAAGAATGCAAACAGAACCATATCTATCACCCTGTGCAAAACTGAAGTCCAAGTAGATCAATAACCTCAACATAGAACCAGATACACTAAACCCCATAGAAGAGAAAGTGGTAAATACCCTTGAACACGTTGGTACAGAAGACAATTTCCTGAACAGAACACCAGTGACTCATGCTCTAAGATCAACAATTGATAAATAGGACTTCATGAAACTGAAAACCTTCTGTAAGGTGAAAGACACTGTTAGTAGGACAAAACAGAAGGCTATAGATTGGGAAAGGATCTATACCAACCCTTTATCTTTTAGAGGGCTAATATCCAAATCTGATAAAGAACTCAAGGTACATACTGTAGAACAGTGGACCATGCCAGGAAAATTGGTATGGTTGAGCGAGTTCAGAGTTCCTGGCATTTGGGCACCCACCTGAGAGAGTAGGCAGCTCCCTGCTCCCTGCTCCTTGCTGGAATCTTGGCCTGGAACACATGGCACACTTCTGTGGTCATGTAGCCACAAGACAGAGTTCTCCATGCTAATGAGGTATCTAGAGGCCCAGTAGGGTTTACCCAATATTCTTCCCTTCCCAGACATTTCTTCCTGCCAAAGATATTTAATCACTGGTTCACCCTGAGGAGTTGGTATGCATCCATTTTTCAGGATGAACTGTCAGTAAATGGTATAGATAAACATGGACTATCTCTTCCAAAAAAAAAAACACCATGAGGAGCATGGAGAAGGCCTTTACCTACAGAGCCTGAGCCTAAATCCCCTGTGGAAGGCCTCTTTGTGCTACAACAACTGCTGCCTAGCTAAGGACAATCTTTGATGAACTAAGTTAAAGTCTCCCAATTTCCTTTGCCCTAGGCTAGTCGATGTCCTCAGCCACAGGCCCCTGACTCTGCTGTTGCAGGAAATAGTAAAAAATGACCAGCAGGCTTCCCACAATACTGCCAAGCACTCTCTGTCCCAGCGTGGTCCTGTCAGGCTACTACTCTCTACCTGACAACTCTCAGGCAGGGCCAGAGCTCCCGAGTTCCCTTCCCTGCCATACTAGCCCCACACAACGACTGTTCCCCTCTCAGTCAGCCGCCACAACACCAAACAACCCAGTAGAAACAAAACTCTAGAAACTTATAATTAACAAGTCAGAGTTATATATCAATGAATTCTCAATTCACAAGATGCCAATACAATAATTTCAGAACCAATTGATAATGGTAAAAGTTGCCCAAGTAGATTAGACAAATTATTCCACTTATTCTAACCTTTATGATATCATAACTACCTGTGGCTATTTAAAGCCATGCTGGTTCAGGTTCTTCTCCTTGTCTGTCAGCCTCTATCTTGTCCTTTCTTTTTTCTCTTCTCCTGAGATGCCTCTGTTTCTGCAACTCTTCGCTCCCACTCCCTTTTCCCTGTACAATCACAGGCCTCCAGCTTCACTAATGTTTTAATGTAATTGGACAGGGAAATTCATGTCTCATTCTGCTCCCAACTCCTGGAGACTCAGCAGTGCCTGGATGTCCAGGAGTTTGAGAGCACCATGTCCCAGCCTTGCTGCAGGCCCATGGACCCCTAAACCTTTGTTCCCAACTCTGTGCAGTGCCCAAGCAGTGACTGGATACCTAGGAGTCAGGGAACCACAGCTTTAGCCTCCCACATCTGAGACTGAATCTTCCCACCCCGTGAGCAGTGTCTTGGCACTTCCCTAAAGCCCAGCACCCAATGGCAGTTGTACATGGAGATGTAATCAAGCAGCCCCTGAGTTTCACCCACCCAGCAGTATGTCCCACACCCCAGTGGTTGGGTGGAATTCAGACCCACAAGACACCAACAACCCAAATAGCCCAATTTAAAAATGGGGTACAAAGCTAAGCAGAAGTCTCAACAGAGGAATTTTGCATGGCTGACAAGCACTTAAATAAATGTTCAAAGTCCTTACTCATCAGAGAAATGTAAATCAAAACAACTCTGAGATTCCATCTTTACACCCATCAGAATGGCAAAGATCAAAAAACTAAAGAGACAGCACATGCTGGAGAGGATATGGAGCAAGGTGGTGGGAGTACAAACTTGTACAACCACTTTGGAAATCAATTTGGCAATTTCTCAGAAAACTGGGAATAATTATATAAGACTCAGTGTACCACTACTGCACATAGACCCAAAAGATGCTCTACCATCTGCCAAAGATATACTTTCAACTATGTTCATAGCAGCTTTATTCAAAATATCCAGGAACTGGAAATAACCTTGATGCCCCTTAACTGAAGAATGGATAAAGAAAATACGGTACATTTACACAATGGAATGTTATATAGCTGTTAAAAACAATGACATCATTAAATTTTCTGACAAATGAATTGAACTAGAAAATATCATCCTGAGTGAGGTAACCCAGACCCAAAAAGACAAACATGGTATGTACTCACTTATCAGTAAAACTTTGAGGTAAAGGCTAATCATGCTACAATCCGCAAAACAGAAGAGGTTAAGTAACAAGAGGGGCTTAAAATGGGATACATGGCTCTCCCTAGGAAGAAGAAATAGAATAGGTATTGTGGGTGAGCTGGGGTTGAGTGAAGACAATGGGAGTAATCAGATGGGGGAGAGGATCCAGGGAAAGAGTACTGGGCGATGGGATGACAATTGGGATGGAAGGGAAGCAATTCAGGGACAAGGAAGAAATCTAATACAGGAATCTATTAGAGTGACCCTAGAAAAGACTCCTAGTAATGGGGAATACAGAGTCTAAACCAACCATGTTCTGTAACCAGTCAGGACTTCCAGTGGGGAGTTTGGGACACCAACCCAGCCACATAACCTTTGACCAACAACTTATCCAGCCAGCATGGAAAAAAGGTGGCACAGAAATTGTGGGAGTGGCTACCCAATGATTAGTCAAACTTGAGACCCATGCCACATGAGAGAACCCACCGCTGACACTGCCTGGAGAAGGAGAAACCAGACACTGGATGGCTCAGATACCTAAGATATAACCAAACACAACTAGAAAAAAAATGTCAATAAAATGATTCCTAATGATATCCTGCTACACTCATAGATTTATGGCTAACCCAATTGTCATGAGAGACATACGTCCAGCAACTGATGGGAAAAGATGCAAGGACCCAAAGCCAAACATGAGGCAGAGTTTGGGGAATGCTGTGGAAGGGGTAAAGGAGGGTTGTAGGAGCCAGAGGGATCAAGGACACCACAAGAAAATCCACAGAATCAACAAACCTGGACTCATAAAGACTCACTGAGACTAAACACACAATCAGAGACTCTGCATGGGTCTAACTTGGGCTCTCTGCAAACATGTTACAGTTGCCTAGCTTGATGTTTTGTGCAGCTCCTAACAGAGGGAGCAGGCACTGATTTTGCTTGCTTTGGCACCCTTGTCCTCCTAATGGGTTGCCTTATCTAGCCGTAATAAGAAGGTTCCTGGACTTATTGCAACTTGATATGTCATGTTTGGTTAATATCGCTGGGAGACTGCACATTTAGAAGGGAAACACAGGAGGAGTGGATGGGAAGGGAGGAGGTGGGAGTGTTTGGAGTAGACAAGAAGCAGAGGGAGGGTGAGAGGGGAAATTCCTGTAGGGATATATGAGAGATAAATAATATAATTTTTAAAAAGATAACATGGAAATATAATGACACAGTTACCAAAACTTTTTCTCAAATCTAAGAAGAATGCTAAACCAGTGGCCACTATTGTTTACACCTCATGGTCCTCCTTTAAAACCAGAAAAATAGAACCACAAACTTATGTGTGACTTGAAATTACAGGCCAGAAAACAATGCAATTTGTATAATTATGGATAGCCTCACCTGGTTCTTTGAGCTCCTTGAATGTTGCAGAAATTTTCTTTGGAACATGTAAATAACTTACACACAATGTTCAAATAGAAAAGAGACTAACAGACTAAAGAAATGATTCCATCCAAGCCCATATTTGTGAACCAATGATTTTATTAGAGTTACTTACCAAAGAATGAATAACTCTTCACCAGCAACATTAACAATGATTACCCCTCTCCAGCATATTTAACTCAAAAGCAACTGCTTAATTGGAGAGTCCCAGCTACTAGTCAACCATGCACATCCTATATATGCCAAGAAAAAACAAATAAACAAAAGCAAAAACAACCACATGTACTATTACATGAAACTGTGAGAAAAGACTTGTGACTATCATCTCAGGTAAAGGTCTTAGGGTTCCCTGTTTCAAGAAGGGAGTTTGCTTGAATGGGTTTGTTTGTACCTTTGTTTCTTTGTTTCCATCATAGTCTCACACTGTAGCCCAAGTTAGTCTGAAGCCCTAGGAAATCCTCCAGCCCTATTAATGCTAGAATTAGAGGTGTAAATCATGAGTCTTGAATCTGGAGACGATAATAACATTCTATCATTTTCATTTCAGTGGCCATGCTTATCAATGTACTCATGTAAATATTTCATTCCCTAGGCTGTGAACCAGGTATTGTGTAAGGAAATCATTCCTGTTGCATGATGGTGAAGATTATGTGTACCTAGAGAAAACAGTTCCAATGAAATACTCGGGAAAAACCAGAGTAAACTTTTAGATATTCTACTACCACCATTACATCACTCACTTAAACCCACACAATACTAGAATTCAAGATACTGAACATGCATAGACAATAAGAAAGAACATTTCAGTCTGTCATGTGTTGGTATCTTAACAATATTTAATGTCCAGTGACTATTAGTTCATGGAAGTATTCCTTAGGTCAAATTTGAGAATCCAGAAATATCAAAATATATTTCATGGAGTGTTCTGATTGGTTCTAACAACTCAGGACAAACTTTCTGGTCTTAATGTAGACAAGAAAGAAAGATCAAGTCTCACCATCTCATGTATTTCTATTGACCCATAAGATAAGAAACCATCAGAAGTCTAAGGAAATGGCAATGAAGAAACCATGCCTTGCTCACCAGTTTTTTTCACAATTCAAACTTCCACTTTAGTGTTTGGCTTAAAACTTACTAAGTGATTTATTTTGGCAAAATCAAGCTTCCCATTAGTCATCCTAAAAGTCACAAAAAGCCAATGTGTGGCTTTGTTTCTTTCAAACAGGAAGTTTCCTTGTGATCATTCTCACCTGCTCAGGATCACAGAATAATCAATGGTGATGGCCCCGGGTCTATTACAATACATCAAAATACTGATGACACAATGGTAGACGACATGGGGATGAGAATCAATCAGAAATCTTCTGCAGAGGCTTAGCCAAGTAATTTAATAGGTCCAGGCTTTCACAATTTTCCCAACTTGATTTTTCTCAAATATTTATAGATAGATAATGGTGAGATGCCCACTTTGTAACATAGAATTAAGACCCTGCTATTCTTAAAACTAATGTGTTTCAATGATATTAAATCAAATGTTGGTTCATGTTGGCATACAGTCTGTTTGAAAGACATATTTATCTGAACTGCCATGAACTTTGTACCATTCCATCCATGTGCACGTGAGTGTGGATAGCAGTAAATCGGACATGGCATTTTGTTGAAATAATCTTATCTGCACCATTAGCTGCAGATTTTCTTTTTCTGCAACCGCTTCATGGCATCTTTGATTTCCTTGTTTCTCAGACTATAAATCAAAGGGTTCAACATGGGAATCACCACAGTATAGAAGACAGATGCAAATCTGTCAAAACTAGAGGAGCCACCAGAGCTGGATCGCAAATAGACAAAGATGCCAGTACTATAGAAGAGAGAAACAGCTGTCAGGTGAGAAGCACAGGTGTTGAAGGCCTTGGACCTGCCTTTAGCTGAAGTGATCTTTAAGATGGACAGGACGATAAAACCATAGGACAGCATGGTGGCTAAGGCATTTGCTATTCCAAAACACATTGTTAATATAGCAAGAAGGACCTGTACAAAGAAAGCATCACTACAGGATAGATTTAATAGCTGAGATATGTCACAGAAGAAATGCCTAATGACATTAGGTCCACAGAAATAGAGCTGCATCAAGGCACATATCTGAGATACAGAACCTGTGAGTCCTGCTGTGTAGCTTCCCATCACCATCTGAGCACAAAGTGTGGGAGACATGACTGATGAGTACAGAAGAGGGTTACAAATGGCAGCATACCTGTCATAGGCCATGGCTGTCATGAGGCAACATTCAGTCAGCCCCATTGTGGAAAGGATAAAGTATTGAACTATGCAGCCCACAAAGCTGATAGTTTGCTTTTCCTGGAAGAAGTTGTAAAGCATCTTGGGGGCTGTGGAAGTAACAAGGCAGATGTCTATAAAGGAGAGATTACTAAGGAAGAAATACATGGGTGTGTGAAGGTGGGAATCCATTCTTATTAAAGCAATAAGGGAAAAGTTCCAGGTTACAGCCAAAGTGTAGATCATCAAAAACATTACAAAAAGAGGTACTGTGATTCTGGGAAAATCTGAAAATCCCAGGAGGATGAACTGGGTGATCTCGGTAATATTTCTTACCCCAATCATCTCTTCAGTGCTAGTGCTCCTAAAATCAGAAAGGAAATGAGAAAATGCATTGCTGACTCCAGTGACATTAGATCATTATTTTGATGATAGATAATGACAAACATTTTAAACCTTAATGACAACTTCATAAAATATCTAAGAAATAAGTGATCACACAAACAAACATGTACAAACACACATATATACACACACACTCACAAGTCTTCATCACACTGTCACATTTGTAAGTCATGCATCTGAGGAGAAGAATACTAAGATCCTAGTAAAGTTATATTAGTCTTCTTATACAAGGGTCATATGAAGGACTTTAGAAGGAGGCAGGTAGTGCCTTGATGCCAAAGGGTCTGTCTCTTTTGTGAGAATGTTACCTCCTATAACAGACACTCAGAAGGATTTTATTGATTTCACAATTTAGTTCTGATTCTCCTTGCTGTATATTAAAATATCCCAGTGGCTTCCACACAATGACTTTGAAACCTTACCTAAAGAGAGGAAAGCAGAATTATTTGAATAGAATAGAATAGAATAGAATAGAATAGAATAGAATAGAATAGAATAGAATAGAATAGAATGGAATGGAATGGAATGGAATGGAATGGAATGGAATGGAATGGAATGGAATGGAATGGAATGGAATAGATTAGAATAGAATAGAATAGAATAGAATAGAATAGAATAGAATAGAATAGAATAGAATAGAATAGAATAGAATAGAATAGAATAGAAAGTTACTGAGATGATAGAACTAGTGACTAATGCATAGACTCAGCACACACTTGGGTACATGGTGATTGTCCATTAGATCTTGATTGTTACTGTTCATAATTGCTAACTATCATGACTGACAGCTGCATCTGGATAGAGTTGTGCAAGGTCTCCAGTGTTCCCAAGATGTCTTCACCTACCAGCAATGAGACACATTGGCTCCAGGCAGCTGTAGATTCAGAACCAGAATCCAGGCAGATCAAAATACCCAGGGACATTGAAACAACTGGGAAAAATGCTTATTCTTTGCAGATGCTTGACCATGTGTATAGAGAGTGTCTGTTAGTGAGAAACTTGAAGCAATTCCACTAAAATCAGGTACAAGACAAGTCAGACAATTCTCTCCCTATCTATTCAATATAATACTTGAAGTTCTAGCCAGAGCAATAAGACATCTAAAGTAAGGGATACAAATTGGGAAGGAAGAAGTCAAAGTATTGCTATTTTCCAGTAACATGATAGTATACATAAGCCACCCTAAAATTCTACCTAAGAATTCTGCAGTTGATAAAAAAAAATTCAACAAAGTGGTTGGATATAAATTAACACAAAGAAACCAATACCTCTCATATATACGAATAATAAATGGGCCAAGAAAGCAAAATCCTTTAAAATAGCTATGAATAATATAAAATATCTTGATGTAATTCTAATCAAACAAATAGAAGATCTGAATGACATGAACTTCAAGTTCCTAAAGAAAGAAATTGAAGAAGATATCAGCTATGGAAATATCTCCCATGCTCATATATAAGGTTAACATAGTAAAATGGTCATCTTTCCAAAAGCAATCTACAGATTAAATACAACCCTCATCAAAATTCTAAAACAATTTTTATAGATCTTGAAAGAGCAATTATCAACTTTATATGGAAAATCAAAAACTTAGAATAGCCAAAACAATCCTGAATAATAAAAAAATTCAGGAGAAATCACCATAACTGACCTCAAACTGTATGACAGAACAATAGTGATTAAAAACTTCATGATATTGGTACAGAAACAGACACCTTGATCACTGGAATTGAATCAAAGACCCAGAAATAAACCCACAATTGATCTTTGATAAAAAATACAAAACCATACAATGGAAAAGTGAAAGAATCTTCAACAAATGGTACTGGTCTAACTGGGTATCTACATGTAGAATAATGCAAATAGATCTATATTTATCACCTTGCACAAAACTCAAGGCCAAGTTGATCAAGGACCTCAACATAAAACAGGACACACTAAATCCCACAGAAGAGAAAGTGGGAAATAGCCTTGAACACATTAGTACAGGAAACAATTTCCTGAACATAACACCAATGGCTCAAGCTCTAAGATCAACAATTGATAAATGTGACCTCAGGAAACTGACAAGCTTCTGTAAGGCACAGGTCACTCTCAATAGGACAAAGCAGAAGCCTATAGATTGGGAAAGGATCTTCACCAACACTCTAGCTGATAGAGGTGCTGATATCCAAAATTTATGAAGGCCACAAGAAATTACAACTCAAAGAGCCCAATTTAAATATGGAGTACTAAGCTAAACAGAGAACTCTCAACAGAGGAATCTATAATGACTAAGAAGCTCTTAAAGAAATGTTCAAGGTCCTTACTCATCAGGGAAAGGCAAATCAAAACAACTCTAAGGTTACATCTTCCACACATCAGAATGGCTAAGGTAAGAAACCTCAAGTGATAGCACATGCTGTCGAAGATGTTGCAAAGGGAGACTCCTCCATTCCTGGTGAGAGTGCAAACTTGTACAACCACTTTGGAAATCAATTTGTCAGTTTCTCAAAACACTTGGAATAGTTCTACCTCAGAACCCCGCTATACAACTCCTGAGCATATACCCAATAGATGCCCCACCATCCCACAAAGACACTTCCTCAAGTATGTTCATAGTACCTTTATTCATAATAGCCAGGAACTAAAAACAACCTAGATATTCCTTGACAGAAGAATGGATAAAGAATATATGGTACATCTACATTAGGATACTATTTATCTATTAAAACAAAGACATCATAAATTTTGTAAGCAAATGGAAGGAACATGAGAATATCATTCAGAGTGAGGTAACCAAGGTCCAAAAAGACATTCATGGCATGTACTCACTTACAAGTGGCTATTACCAGTCCCTTCCAGTCAGCACAGGCACAGGGTCACCTGGGCGCAGAGTCCGCACACACCCCCAAGGTGCCTAGAGGACTCTCCACTCAATCTTAGGACCTCTGGTGAGTGGAACACAACTTCTGTTCCAATCCAATCACATGGGACGTGATACAGCATTAGGGAAGGAGAAAACCCGGCCTGATCAGGGTCACAAATCCCCTCCAGTCAGCGCCAGCACTGGGTCACCTTGTGCTTGGAGTCGGCAGACCCCCGCAGTCCATAGAGGACTCTCCAGCATCCTTAATCATCAGGGAAATGCAAATCAAAGCAACCCTGAGATTCTACCTCACACCAGTCAGAATGGCTAAGATCAAAAATTCAGGTGACAGCAGATGCTGGCGAAGATGTGGAGAAAGAGGAGCACTCCTCCATTGTTGGTGGGATTGCAAGCTTGTACAACCACTCTGGAAATCAGTCTGGCGGTTCCTCAGAAAATTGGACATAGTACTACCGGAGGATCCTGCAATACCTCTCCTGGGCATATATCCAGATGTTCCAACAGGTAGGAAGGACACATGTTCCACTATGTTCATAGCAGCCTTATTTATAATAGCCAGAAGCTGGGAAGAACCCAGATGCCCCTCAACAGAGGAATGGGTACAGAAAATGTGGTACATTTACACAATGGAGTACTACTCAGCTATTAAAAAAATGAATTTATGAAATTCCTAGGCAAATGGATGGATCTGGAGGGCATCATCCTGAGTGAGGTAACCCAATCACAAAAGAATTCACATGATATGTACTCACTGATAAGAGGATATTAGCCCAGAAACTTAGAATACCCAAGATACAAGATACAATTTGCAAAACACATGGAACTCAAGAACAAAGACCAGTATGGACACTTTGCCCCTTCTTAGAATTGGGAACAAAACACCCAAGGAAGCAGTTACAAAGTTTGGAGCTGAGACAAAAGGATAGACCATCTAGAGACTGCCATATCCGGGGATCCATACCATAATCAGACTCCAAATGCTGACACCGTTGCATACACTAGCAAGATTTCGCTGAAAGGACACAGATATAGCTGTCTCCTGTGAGGCTATGCCGGGGCCTAGCAAACACAGAAGTGGATGCTCACAGTCAACTATTGGATGGATCACAGGGTCCCCAATGGAGGAGCTAGAGAAAGTACCCAAGGACCTAAAGGGGTCTGCAACCCTATAGGTGGAACAACAATATGAATTAATCAGTCCCCCCCCCCAGAGCTCGTGTCTCTAGATGCATATGTAGCAGAAAATGGACTAGTTGGCCATCATTGGAAAGAGAGGCCCATTGGTCTTGCAAACTTTGTATGCCTCAGTACAGGCAAACACTGGGGCCAAGAAGTGGGAGTGGGTGGGTAGTGGAGGGGGGGCATGGGGGACTTTTGGGATAGCATTGGAAATGTAAATGGAGAAAATACCTAATAAATAAATAAAAAAAAAAAAAAACAAGTGGCTATTAGCCATAAAATACAGCATACCCATGCTACACTTCACAGACCCAAAGAAAGTAAAGCAGAAGGATGGCACAAGCAAGGATATTTTAATCTCGCATAGAATGGGGAATAAAATAGTCATGAGAGGCAGATGGAGGGAGGTAACTGGGTGGGAGAAGGGATATGGAGTAGATTGGAGGATTCAGGATTCAGGCACCTAAAGGGAAAGATAGGTGAGATGGCCAGAAGACCATGAGAATGAATGGAAATCTGCACCCACTGAAAGGGGTGGGGAGGTGAGGGACATCTAGAGGCTGTAACAGAGACTTGTGATAAAGGAAGCCCCCAAGAATAAATGGGGATGACCTTATCTGTGACTCATAACACTGGGGATAGAACCTAAAAAGGCTACCTCCTATAGACAGGCAGGAACCCCAATGGAGGTATAGGGACACCAACCCACCCACAAAATTTTTGACCCAAAATTTATCTTCTCTAGAAGAAATTCAGGGACAGGGGAAAGAACAGAGACTGAGGGGATGGCCACCAATAACCAGCCCAACTTGAGACCGAATCAATGGGCAAGCACCAATCCCTAACATTATTAGTCATACTATGTTATGCTTGCAGAAAGGAGTCTAGCATGGCTGTCCTCTGAGGCTCTACCCAACAGCTGACCCAAAAGAGATGGAGGGACCTACAGCCAAGCACTACATGGGACTTAGGCAGTCTAATAGAAGAGTTTGGGGAAGGATTGATGTATCTGAAGAGGACAGGGATTCTACAGGAAGAGCAACAAAGTCAACTAACCTGAACCCCTGGGGCCTCCCAGAGACTGAACCACCAAACAAAGAGTGAGCATGAACTGGACCTAGACCCATTGCACATATGTATCAGATGTGGACCTTGATCTTCATGAAAGTCTCCAAACAACTGGAGTAGTGGCTGGCCGTGGGTGTGTTGCCTGCCTGTGGCTCTTGTTCCCCTAATTGGGCTGTCTTGCCTGGCCTCTGTGAGAGAGGATGTACCTATGTGCCTAGTCCTGCAATGACTGATTTGCAAAGGGGAGGGGTTGTTGATACCCAGGGGGCATCCACCTTCTCAGAAAAGAAGAGGGGGGATATGGGGGAAGGAGCAGCAAAAGGTCAATTGAGAGATGGGGGAGTAACATTGGGATGTAAAGTGCATTAGTTATTTAATTAGTTTTTAAATATATAAAAATTAAGATAAATAAATGTTTGTAATGTAGTTTACCTTTGACCTTACAGCTGCTACCAATATGTGTCCAAGATATAAAACATTTCAACTCTAGAAAGAAAGGAAGGAAGGAAGGAAGGAAGGAAGGAAGGAAGGAAGGAAGGAAAAGAAAGAAAGAAAGAAAGAAAGAAAGAAAGAAAGAAAGAAAGAAAGAAAGAAAGAAAGAAAGAAAGAAAGAAAGAAAGAAAGAAAGAAAGAAAGAGGGGAAGGGAAGGGAAGGGAAGGGAAGGGAAGGGAAGGGAAGGGAAGGGAAGGGAAGGGAAGGGAAGGGAAGGGAAGGGAAGGGAAGGGAAGGGAAGGGAAGGGAAGGGAAGGGAAGGGAAGGGAAGGGAAGGGAAGGGAAGGGAAGGGAAGGGAAGGGAAGGGAAGGGAAGGGAAGGGAAGGGAAGGGAAGGGAAGGGAAGGGAAGGGAAGGGAAGGGAAGGGAAGGGAAGGGAAGGGAAGGGAAGGGAAGGGAAGGGAAGGGAAAGAAAAAAGGAAAGGAAAGGAAAGGAAAGGAAAGGAAAGGAAAGGAAAGGAAAGGAAAGGAAAGGGAAGGGAAGGGAAGGGAAGGGAAGGGAAGGGAAGGGAAGGGAAGGGAAGGGAAGGGAAGGGAAGGGAAGGGAAGGGAAGGGAAGGGAAGGGAAGGGAAGGGAAGGGAAGGGAAGGGAAGGGAAGGGAAGGGAAGGGAAGGGAAGGGAAGGGAAGGGAAGGGAAGGGAAGGGAAGGGAAGGGAAGGGAAGGGAAGGGAAGGGAAGGGAAGGGAAGGGAAGGGAAGGGAAGGGAAGGGAAGGGAAAGAAAAAAGGAAAGGAAAGGAAAGGAAAGGAAAGGAAAGGAAAGGAAAGGAAAGGAAAGGAAAGGAAAGGAAAGGAAAGGAAAGGAAAGGAAAGGAAAGGAAAGGAAAGGAAAGGAAAGGGAAAAAAAGAAAAGAAAAGAAAAGAAAAGAAAAGAAAAGAAAAGAAAAGAAAAGAAAAGAAAAGAAAAGAAAAATGAAAGGTTAATAGTAAAAAACTATACACAGGACAATACCTTCTACGTGATATTATATCTTCTATATCAACAAGGAATGAGCACCCATACATAGCTTTTAGGAACGTAAGGAATGCTCTCCTAATCTTGTATAAGTTTGCCTTCAATAATAACTCTCATGAATGGAATTTTTTTTTGCGCCATAAAAACTTTTTTACTCTTTAAGCCATTAAATTTATACAGTTTGACACAATGTCAGTAAGAAATTAATATAGCTTCCATCCAAAATAATTTTCTTGCACACTTCACCACTACGTTTTCATATATATTTACCAACTGATTTTGCGAAGCTGTTTTCAGGTGATACACATTTTGTTTTTTGTTTTTGTGTTTTTTTAATTATGTATTTTCTTCATTTACATTTCCAATGCTATCCCAAAAGTCCCCCATGCCCTCCCCCACTCCCCTACCCACCCACTAATTATTAAAACCAAATAAAAGACAAATTTTAAAAAGAAAGTGTAGGAAGGAAGGACCATCCAGAGACTGCCACACCCAGGGATCCATTCCGTAAACAACCACCAAACCCAGACACTATTGCATATGCCAGCAAGATTTTGATGACAGGACCCTGATATATTTGGCTCTCGTGAGGCTATGCCAGTGCCTGGCAAATACAGAAGTGGATGCTCACAGTCATCTATTAGATGGAACACAGGGCACCCAATGAAGGAGCTAGAGAAAGTACCCAAGGAGCTAGAGGGGTCTGCAACCCTATAGGAGGAACAACAATATGAAATAACCAGTACCACCCCCCCCCCGAGAGCTTTTGTGTATAGTTGAATATGTAGCAGAGGAGAGCCAAGTAGGCTATCAATGGGAGAAGAGGCCCTTGGTCTTGAGAAGATTATATGCCCCAGTACAGGGGTATGCGAGGGCCAGGAAACAGGAGTAGGTGGGTTGGGGAGCAGGTCGGGGGGAGGGAATAGGGGACATTCAGGATAGCATTTGAAATATAAATGAAGAAAATATCTAATAAAAAAAGAAAAGATGGTACTGTGATTTTTATTTTCATTTTTATACTTACCTGAGTTTCTACCATATTGTAGAGCTACTATATCTCAATAATAATTTACTGTATAGCCAGACAGTGGTAGTGCACGCCTTTAATCCCAGCACTTGAGAGGCAGAGGCAGGCAGATTTCTGAGTTCCAGGACAGCCAGAGCTACACAGAGAAACCCTGTCTCAAAAAACAAAACAAACAAAAAATTACTGTATATACTATGACAACACAGGTAGAGAGAAGGGAATCTGGCATTCACTTGCTGGTTGTGCATCCCCTCATCATGCTAACTTCACTCAGCCTCAGTAGTCTCATGTATAAATGGAGATGATGAAATTGCCCATCCTACAGAACTGCTCAAGAGACCAAAAGATATAAAGGGGATAACATAGCAGAGCTCCATTAATGTTAGCAATTATTCTGGCTGTCACCACCTCCCTCTGTAAAAAGAAGTTATTGTACAACAAAGATGAGATATCAAGGGTCCTTTGACAAACTAGGTCCTACAAACATTGTTTGAACTAGGTTTTAATAACAGTATTAAGAAATAGTTATGAGAATATAGATTTCTGTATCATATCATTATTCTAACTCCCATTATACTGCAGAACGGCATTGCTGCATTTGTTTTCCTCTACCAGGTGCCATCTAGAAGACAGCACTGAGGATGAGGGACTGGGCGAAGGCTTTCTTCTGAGTGTTAAGTGTTGTGTTCACTAACATGGCATCCATCCACAAATATAGGTTGAATGTATTATCAACTGGTCCTATTCAAATTTGCACTTAAAACTCAAAATCTTAGTCTTGCTGAATTTCCCTTATGGATTTATGAGCTTGCTAGACTTTCTGATTATTTTGAAAGAAAACTGAAAGAGTTAATTACTGGACACCTGAACTCTCCATGAACTCTTCAGCTCAGAGTTCTCTTACCCCTCCCATCCAGAGATAGTTCCCGGAGCACTCCTGAACTTTTTACCCCAAGGTACCCCCTCCCAATTGGAAACTGCTCCAGGAACATTTTTTAGATAAGGGGTCTCCTGGAAAAAACCTAGTCCTACCCCTCCCAACTGAAGACTATGCCAAGAACATTTTTGAGATAGGGGCCTCCTGGTACTGTCCCAGAATGTTCCAATAGATCGAGTACATTGCCAAAATATAGGACACGACCCCTTGGTTATGTAAAGCCCCTTGGCAGAACACCTTGGTGACGTAAAACTTGTACTTTTTACCTGGCTATTTCCTATAAAAGCTTGTGAAAAGTTTGGGCTAATTGCCGAATCTCCTCTGCACCTTGCAGGCTGCATGAGATCCGACCCCAGATATCTGGTATATGTGCTTTCTGTCTGCTTTATTGTCGTTGCTATATTAAATCTTACTCTCTATACATCTTAAGTTCGGTCTCAGTGTCTTCTTGGGTGCGCGGCTGACCCGAGGCTTGAGTAAGTGCCTCCCTTTGGGAGTTTTGGAGTCTTTCATTTGGTGCATTGGCCGGGAATCAGCGCGTTTACCCAGAAGTCCTGGACCCACTCAGAAGTAAGATTTACTGTTCTGCTTTGGTCTGGTGTCTGTGTTCTGTTAATTTCTGAGAGGCCAGGAAGGCCATTCTGTATGAGCGATCGCTGTTCTGGTTTTGCGTGACGCTCTGTGCTCAGTAGGAGCACCAGAGATCGCACTCCGGGAGGGAATGCGAAGTGGGTAAGGAGCAGACGTGCCCAGGTGCCCACCGTCCGATCTGCCCCTGGGAGACGTCCCAGGTGAGATAGGGGAGGACTAAGGACGCTTAGTGGACCCCTCTGTGCGAGATCGTGGGTTCGAGTCCCACCTCGTGCTTCAGGTCGCGAGATCGTGGGTTCGAGTCCCACCTCGTGCTTTGGTTTTTTCTTTTTGTCTCAGTCTCGTGTCTGCTTTTGTCGTGTCCACTCTTGTTGTGTCTGCTATTAATCTAGAAATGGGACAATCTGCTGGGTGTGTAGGTGTGGAACTGCTGCATTTGTGTATTCTGAGATTGTGGGTTTATTCTGGCAGTGGCTGTGAGAGGACGACTGTCTATGGCCTCACGGTCGGCACCCCAAAAGAGATGTTCCAAGGGAGACCCTGGAAGGAGTGCCCAGGGTACAGAACAGTCAAAAAGACCTGGCTGTTGCCTGGCAGAGTGAAAAAGAGAGAGAATGTTCTCTCTGCCAGAGCGAGAGTCAATGTGAAATCCGACCCCGTCAGAAAAAAGTGTTTGGCTGGTTGTGTAAGTCCAGGCGTGGACGAGTGTGCTTGTTTGTGGCCACATGACAAGACTGTGTGTGTGTGTGTGTGTGTTAACCCTTTGTCGACTGTAGACTTGGACTGACGTCAGGACAGAATTAGTCAGCAATGGTTTTAAAAAGGAAAAAAAAAAAAAAAAGGAGAAAAAGAACCATCAGGCCGGCCTTGCTGCGGGGCCATCGTGGGGCAAGACCGGCTGCCACCGGCCGACAGGGGCAGCGCACGGTCCGCACTCGGCTGGGGAGCCCCAGGCTGTTCAAAAGAGAATCTAGATGCAAAGCCGGCTTTGGCGGCGCAGTTATGCTGGTGGTGAGTGCGGCCGCCTGCCGGTCCCGGAGTGGCCGTGAAGCCTGCCACAGCTGGGGAGGGGCCGACTACAGCCGCCGTCCCTCCTTTGGCCCCCCCAGAGTCTACCCGCACTCCCTTGTGCCTGCCTGACTGCGTGCTCCCTCCCCAAAGACAGTGCAGAGAGCACAGGGCGTCTATCAGGTAGTTAAATAGTTAAATTGCTGCCTCTGCCTGCCTGCCAGCGTTTGTTTGCCACTCCCAGGAGTTTACACCGCATTCCGGCGCGCAGCGGAGACTCCGCTCTGGGCTCTTCGCATAAAAGGGTTTGTTTTCAGCCTTTGCCTGCCTCTTGGGTGGGAGAAAGGCTCATTCTCCTGCCCCCTGTATCCTGTCTCTTGTAAACAGAAAAAATTGTGTTCATTTTGAAATATCAGTGGTCTGATGTGAAAACTGCACTCCCTTCTCTGCCCCATGTGTTTTCTCTTCTCAGGCACTGCCCTGAGCTGTGTGAGTTTGTTCTAAGCTCCGGTGAGGGAGACATACAAGGTAAGGAGCACCTGACTGCCAGGCTCTGTTGAGGGTCTCATGTCTGTGGGACTAGAAAATGTCCCATTAATCTGACCCAGGTTATGAAAAGTAACAAAAGTTAAGAGAAAGATAGAGGTCTGCAAAGAAGAATTGAGAGCAAAGCTTCAGCAGACTCAAAAGAAATAGGTTAACAGTAAAAAGAGGTAAACTATGAAAAAGTTAAGTGACAGAATATAGATGTAATAATTAGATCCATTGCAGTTAAGAAACAGGAGCAAAGAGAGATAAATGACAAAGATTAGAACTTAGCACAGTGATACTTGCTAATAATACTAGCACTTAGAGATGATCTGTAGGAAATAGGGAGCCAGAAAATTTTCAAAAAAGATAAGAGAAATGAAATGCTGGTCACAAAAGTCAGGGAGACTAGAAAACTTAGTACCTGGCAACAAAAAAAAAAGAAGAAAGCTTTTGGCTAAAGATCAAAGTGTTTACTGTCCTAACAAAAAGAAGAAGAGCCCCCCCTCAAGACAAAACCCTTCACCTGTTTGTGGCTGAAAGTAAAGAGATAGCAGAAGGGGTGCTAACACAGAAGCTGAGTCCTTAAAAGAGACTGTGTTTTCATATTCCTCCACTAACCAATGCAAAGCAAGTTTAAAAGGTTCCTGGACACTACAGGTCCTTGCAAACTGTGGATTCCAGGTTTTGCTGCATTAAAAAGATAAACAGCCCCTCGTATAAGAAATAAAGAACAACCTTGGATGGCCTTGGATGCTATTGAGACTGCCCTAATGTTGTCCCCAACTTTGGGACTCCTAAATGTGACTGAGAACAAAAGTATTGCCAAAGAGGTTCTTACTCAGAAATTGGGACCCTAAAAGACCAGTGGCACTTGAAAAATTAGACCTGGTGACTGAGGGATGGCCTGCTTGTCTGCATATAGTGGCTTCTGGTCAGGGACACATGATTCAATTGTTTCCCTGGCTGATGGACACATTATTAGAGCTTTTTTGACAGAACAAGTGACTTTTGCTTCCCCTGCTAACCTGCTGAGTCTTCACCTACTCATCGAAGGAACTTTGGCTCAGAAGGCTGAACTCCTGGCGCTAACCCAAGCCCTGCGGTTGGCTGAAGGCAGAGACATCAAAGACAAAGAAAAAATTCTGGCCCTCCTAGAAGCTCCTGAATGAACTGGGTGAGTTGGGATATCGGGTATCGGCTAAGAAAGCTCAGCTATGTCGTACCGAGGTGCCGACGACGGAAAGCGGTGGCTCACCAAAGCCAAGGAAAAGGCTGTGATGCTGATCCCAACCCCCACCACCCCGCGCCACGTGAGTTTCTGGGAACGGTGGGCTTTTGCAGATTCTGGACTAAAGAAAAAGTCCCATTCACCTGGACTGAGGAACACCAAAAAGCCTTTGACAGCATAAAGGCAGCCTTGCTTGCAGCCCCCGCTCTGGCTTTGCCAGATCTGACTAAGCCTTTTACCCTACACGGATGGCAGTAGCCTCATGGTTAAAGGTAAGCGGAAGGCGGGGACAGCAGTGCAGCAGTGGACAAAAAGCAGGTGATCTAGGCCAGCAGCTTCCCTAAAGAGACTTCAGCCCAAAAAGCTGAACTTGTGGTTTTGATACAAGCTTTATAAATGACACTGACAGCGGGTATGCTTTTGCCACTGTATGGAACAATATGCAGACAAAGAAAGCTGTTGACATCTGCAGAAAAAGACGTTCTCAATATGGATAAATGATACTGCTCACATAGTCATCAAGAAGACTATTAAAGAAAATTTTTTTCCAAGGTTCAGAGTGCCAAAAGCAATAGTTGCCCAGGTAAGTCAGGGTGTGGCCAAGCATTTAGAGGTCAAATAAAAATTACATTGTGTGTATAGACCTCAGAGCTCAGGATAGATAAAAATTAGTTTAAAACTCTAAGACGGACCTTGACAAAATTAATCGTGGAGACTGGCATGGACTTGGTGTTCCTTCCCTATGCCCTATCTCTTGATTCAGTTTTACTCTGTTTAAGATCCTTTATGAAACTCCTATGCCCATCATAGTCTCAAATGATGTGTTTAAACCTATGTTGTTAATAATGCTCTGTATGCTAAGTTAAAAGGGCTTGCAGGTGATACAGAAAAAAGTCTGGTCACAACTGGTTACAGTGAACGAGCTGGATATCCCAAGGACATCTCACCAGTTCCAGCCAGAGATCTGATCTACGTGCACCTGCGTCATGCCCAGACCCTAACTAAATTAGTTATTGAGACTGGCGGTAAAGACTGGGTGACCCTCCTTCCCTTTGTGCTTCTCAGAGTCCGAAACACACCTGGACGTTTTACTTCTTTGACTGAGTCTAGCAGGATATTGGATCCCTGTGTTGACTCTTTCTCACCCTCTGCTCTGTTTACCCATTTAAAGGCCTTGGAGGTTGTCAGAACACAGATCTGGGACCAGATCAAAGAAGCTCATGCACCTGAGACTACAGCAGTTCGGTCCTTGTCAGATGACATCGCACCGGCACTCTTGAGCCTCGGTGGAAAGGACCATATCTGATACTGTTAACAACTCCACGCCTCCCACGTCAAGAAGGCTCCTAGCCAGGGTAGAGGCAACCATGAAGACAACTGGACGGTGGCAACTACTGACAATCCTCTTAAACTTCGCTTGTGTCGTGGGGGCCACCCTAAGCCTAGGGAACGACAACCCTCTTGCCCCGATTCAACAGTCATGGGAAGTGCTTAATGGGGAGGGAAACATTGTATGGGCAATCACTGCAGCACATCCCCCTTGGACTTGGTGGCCTGATCTCACACCTGACATTTGTAAGTTAGTAGCAGGATCTCCCAATTGGGACCTCCCTGACCATACTGATCTTAGTAACCCACCCCCTGAACAGCGGTGTGTTTCAGGTGGAATAGGGAACATGTATGGGTGTTCAGGGCAGTTCTACCGGGCTAATCTTAGAGCTGCACAGTTTTATGTTTGCCCTGGTCAGGGTCAAAACAAAGAGCTTCAACAAAAATGTGGGGGGGCATCAGATTACTTCTGTGGCAAATGGACATGTGAAACGACAGGGGATGCCTACTGGAAGCCTTCCTCTGACTGGGATCTAATCACGGTAAAACGAGGTAGTGGTTATGATAAGCCATATCAAGGAGAAAGAGATCCCCATAAATATCCAAACTATGGCGACCTCCATCCAGATGAGGCCGCCATAGGAGCTTATGGGTGTGCTACTGAAAACAGCCCCCCAGGACCATGCAAAGGTAAATACTGCAACCCCCTACTTATAAAATTCACTGAAAAAGGAAAACAAAATCGTTTAAGTTGGCTTAAAGGAAATAAGTGGGGTTGGCGTGTATCCAGTCCACCGAGAGACCCTGGGTTCATTTTTACAATCAGGCTGACTGTGACAGAACAGGGTCCCCCAATAGTACCAGCTCCCCCACAAGTCCCGGCTGTACCAGCTCCACCAACTCCACAGCCCAGAACAGTGAGACCTTCCCTATCGACCTTAGTTTCCCCACCGCCCCTAGATACAAAAAGCCGTCTGGTCAGTCTAGTTCAAGGAGCTTTTTTGGCGTTGAATAGGACTAATTCTAATATGACTCAATCATGTTGGTTATGCTATGACTCTAGGCCCCCTTATTATGAAGGAATTGCTCAGATCAGGACTTATAATACTACTTCAGATCATTCTCAATGCCTTTGGGGAGAAAACAGAAAGCTGACTCTGGAAGCAGTTTCAGGAAGTGGACTCTGTTTAGGCCAGGCACCTCAGGATAAACGGCACCTTTGTAATCAGACCCAGAACATTCAGCCTGGCAAAAGTGGTCAGTATCTGGTGCCTCCCATAGACACAGTATGGGCTTGCAATACCGGTCTCACTCCTTGTGTATCTCTATCTGTTTTTAATAGTTCCAAAGACTTCTGCATTTTAGTTCAGCTTATTCCTAGACTCCTGTATCATGATGATAGCTCCTTTTTAGATAAGTTTGATCATCGGGTCCGTTGGAGAAGAGAGCCCATTACCTTAACCCTGGCAGTACTTTTGGGATTGGGAGTAGCAGCAGGAGTAGGTACAGGGACCGCTGCCTTAATTCAGACCCCCCAATACTATGAAGAATTACGTACAGCTATGGACATTGATATTAGAACTATAGAACAGTCTATAACTAAATTAGAAGAATCTTTAACTTCCCTGTCTGAAGTAGTGCTGCAAAATAGGAGGGGATTAGACTTATTGTTCCTTAAAGAAGGAGGACTTTGTGCTGCCCTAAAAGAAGAATGTTGTTTTTATGTTGATCATTCAGGAGTAATCAAAGACTCTATGGCCAGACTTAGAGAACGCCTAGATATGCGTAAAAGAGAGAGAGAAAGCCAACAAGGATGGTTCGAAAGCTGGTTTAATAAGTCCCCTTGGCTTACCACTCTCCTCTCCTCCATAGCAGGACCCTTAATTATACTTATGCTTTTGCTCACTCTCGGCCCCTGCATTCTTAATAAGTTAGTGGCTTTTGTCAGAGAAAGAATAAATACAGTGCAAGTTATGGTATTAAGGCAACAATATCGGGTCCTTCAGGAAGCCGGTACCCAGCTCTAAGATTAGAGCTTGTCCCTAAAAGAAGGGGGGAATGAAAGAGTTAATTACTGGACACCTGAACTCTCCATGAACTCTTCAGCTCAGAGTTCTCTTACCCCTCCCATCCAGAGATAGTTCCCGGAGCACTCCTGAACTTTTTACCCCAAGGTACCCCCTCCCAATTGGAAACTGCTCCAGGAACATTTTTTAGATAAGGGGTCTCCTGGAAAAAACCTAGTCCTACCCCTCCCAACTGAAGACTATGCCAAGAACATTTTTGAGATAGGGGCCTCCTGGTACTGTCCCAGAATGTTCCAATAGATCGAGTACATTGCCAAAATATAGGACACGACCCCTTGGTTATGTAAAGCCCCTTGGCAGAACACCTTGGTGACGTAAAACTTGTACTTTTTACCTGGCTATTTCCTATAAAAGCTTGTGAAAAGTTTGGGCTAATTGCCGAATCTCCTCTGCACCTTGCAGGCTGCATGAGATCCGACCCCAGATATCTGGTATATGTGCTTTCTGTCTGCTTTCTTGTCGTTGCTATATTAAATCTTACTCTCTATACATCTTAAGTTCGGTCTCAGTGTCTTCTTGGGTGCGCGGCTGACCCGAGGCTTGAGTAAGTGCCTCCCTTTGGGAGTTTTGGAGTCTTTCAAAACAATATCGTTTCTCAGCTCATCCAAGCTCAGTTAAGATGAAAGAAACATTTTGAAATTAAGAACTCATGTGGGTAACATTCTTAAACACAAATTTAATTGGTCAATTCAATAAAAATGAGTGAAACCATGCTCCACTATGTTCATAGCAGCCTTATTTATAATAGCCAGAAGCTGGGAAGAACCCAGATGCCCCTCACAGAGGAATGGATACAGAAAATGTGGTACATTTACACAATGGAGTACTACTCAGCTATTAAAAAGAATGAATTTATGAAATTCCTAGGCAAATAGATGGATCTAGAGGGTATCATCCTGAGTGAGGTAACCCAGTCACAAAAGAACTCACATGATATGTACTCACTGATAACTGGATATTAGCCCAGAAACTAGGAATACCCAAGTTACAAGTTGCAAAACACATGAAACTCAAGAAGAACGAAGACCAAAGTGTGGACACTTTGCCCCTTCTTAGAATTGGGAACAAAACACCCATGGAAGGAGTTACAGAGACAAAGTTTGGAGCTGAGACAAAAGGATGGACCATCTAGAGACTGCCGCACCTGGGGATCTATCCCATAATCAGCCTCCAAACGCAGACACCATGGCATATGCCAGCAAGATTTTGCTGAAAGGACTCTGATATAGCTGTCTCTTGTAAAGCTATGCCAGGGCCTGGCAAACACAGAAGTGAATGCTCACAGTCAGCTATTGGATGGAACACAGGACCCCCAATGGAAGAGCTAGAGAAAGTACCCAAGGAGCTAAAAGGGTCTGCAACCCTATAGGTGTAACAACAATATGAACTAACCAGTACAACCAGAGCTCATGTCTCTAGCTGCATATGTAGCAGAAGATAGCCTAGTCAGCCATCATTGGGAAGAGAGGCCCCTTGGTATTGCAAACTTTATATTCCTCAGTACAGGGGAACCCCAGGGCCAAGAAGTGGGAGTGGGTGGGTAGGGGAGCTGGGGGGGGGGAGGGTAGGGGGGGAATTTTAGGTTAGCATTTGAAATGTAAATGAAGAAAATACCTAATGAAAAAATATTTTTAAAAAAGGCTCCTTTTAAAATAAAGGAATCACAGTTGAACACAGAAAAAAAAAAAAAAAAAAGAGTGAAACACCCAAGATGGTAGAAATTTAGGTGAATATCTCACAGCATTCTGGTGGGACGGGCAGGCACATTTAGGCATATTCTATATAGCCCACTATTCCCAGGAAAGAATGAAAACTTGCAGCCTGCTATTATTACACTTATTTATTTTTCAAATTAATTTATTTAAATGAATAACAGAGAAAATACATAAACATACTCATTCTTGTTGTTAATATTCTGTGTGTGTTCACTATCTCCCAAAACAGTTCAAAGTAGAAAAATATTTAATATTTATCTGAGCACATAGAGCTTACCAATGCTAATGTAATAAAAATGTGCTCAGTTTAATGAAATGCACTGGGAATAATAAGTTAAATGCAGGTTGCTGAGTAAGGAAAATCTGAGCAGGAGAAACTTAAAGGGCACTTAGACCAGCACTACTGTGCCTGAGTGAACACCTAGACCAGCACTACCTGTGACTTGAGTAGGCATCTCTACCTGTACTGCTAAATCTGGTCTCTCTAGGGACACTAAAGGTGACAGTGGAGAGGTATTTGAAGATGGTGAACAGTCTGGTGGAACTGTGCATGAGTACTCTGTCATATTATAAGGCTTGGTTCATCTCTTACAACTGAAAGTCATGAACCAAAGCTGTGCATCTGAATAAAATATAATTCCTATTATTTCAGAGACATAGCCCTGGTGAGCAATGATGGAATAAAGTGTTCCAGGGAAGGGAAGAGTGTAGATTTGTAGACAAGCAGGCTTTGATCTTAGGAAATCTGAAACTCAGCCAACTCTTACTGTTGATCCAGATCTCAACTTCTGGCTTTTCACATCACCTAGACTTTACAGATAATTAATCTCCTTTGGCCCCAGCTGACCTGATTCTCCCCATTTTAACACATAGAAGACAGAAAATAAGAGAATCCAAGGTACATACTTAAGAAGTCAACAAGAACCTCTCATCCCAGAAACTGACCTGAAAATTTAAATAAAAGATATATTCTTTCTCTGAACATCCAATCATTTGGGTAAGTACAAAGAGAAACTGAGGAGAAATTGTGCAGGATATGGAAGTTAGGAGAGGGGCTGGGAAAAAATGGGGGAGGTTACTCCCCATAAATCTTACTAGTCCTCCTGTAAAAATGAAGGACCTTGATTCTAACTGCAAGGCTTACCTCTGACTTTCATCCAGACACTGCAGGAAGACAGAGTTTGTGCCAAACATTGAAACTGCCAATATTTCAAGTAATTTTCCAGGAGGGGTACTAGTATATTCCTAACGGATGCTTTTGGCCATTAACCTGGCTGTCTGCTCACAGCAAGTGAGACAACAACACTGGGGAATACCCTAAGCATGCTGTTGAGAGCCAAAATGGAAAGAAAAGGCCAATTAAAGAAAATATACTACAGACACTTGTTCTTTGGCATCATGGTTGTCACGGGGATTTTTCTAATAATTAAAGGCCTAGTTTGCCATGTGCATCAATTCATAACTTCCCCTGTGATCCTATTATGACTTTATATGCCCCAGTACAGGGGAACACCAGGGCCAAAAAGTGGGAGTGGGTGGGTAGGGATATGGGGGGGAGGGTATGGGGGACTTTTGGGATAGCATTGGAAATGTAAATGAGGAAAATACCTAATTAAAAAAAAAAAATAAATATGCATACATAGTTTCTCAATTGTCTATTTTGAATCAATCAATACAGCAGCTCTAATAGACCTGCCATGTTTAGTATCAATAAGTGAAGAAATCAAGGCAGCAAGGTATCCATCAAGTTATAAAAAGAAACTGAAATTCAGGAAAAGCATGGTTTATCCTAATGACAAGCTTGGGTATTGTTATCATAAAATAAAATATGTGTTGAGGACTAACTGGCAAGATTCTTCATTCAGTAGGGTACTTGTATCAAGCTTATGGCATTAGCTTCTGGGCTCACATGGTGTACAGAAAGAGCTGAATCCCAAAGTCAGCCCTCTCCAACACAGACACACACACACAATTAAATGCAAATTGTACAAGTTTTGGTGGTGGATTTCTGTCTCGTCTATGTATTGATTTTGTCCTTGTATACATTTCCCCGAACCACAGTGTTTCCATCTGTTAAACAGCAATAAGAGTAATACATGAGACATAAAGTTTCTCTGAAAAGAAGAAAACATTATAAAAACTTTAAATTCATATTATACATCATAACTTCTCCTACTAATGAAATGTACATATGTGATTTAGAAATCTTTCTAACACTTGCTAAGTCTAACCCTTCATAAGAATTCTTCATGAAAACACTTTCACTAAATAGATAATAAGAAGTGAGAGGAGGGAGAGCATAGGGGATTTTAGGAGGGGAAACTAGGAAAGGGGATAACATTTGAAATATAAATAAAGAAAATATCTAATAAAAAATAGGTCATAAGAGCCAGGAGCAATGAGTGATTACAGCCAGACAGGGGCTTCCAGACACAGCAGAGCAATTGCACATGACACTCACAGGCAGTCATGACTATAGGCACAAAACCTTTACCAGATCAAGCCAGACAAAATCTCATCAAGTACTGGGAGGTACTAAGGAGTTCCCACCCCTAGATGAGGACCTATTGGAAAGGGAGAGTTAGTTGATTTTTCAAGTATGAGGCCCCTGAGAGGCTACCCAGGCTCCAGTAGGAGGCTCTACACCCATGTCTGTACTGGCATCACAAAGTGCACTCAGCAGGTTTCAAAAGGAATACATGAAATGTTAGAGAATGGTAGTGGAGGAGGTAAGGGACAAATTGGAGAGGAAGGAATAAAGAGTGATCCTCATCAAAATACTATATATATATATATATATATATATATATATATATATATATTCTCAGACAATAGACTTAAGAGTGCAGAGACCACAGAGAGCTATGCACCTCCCTAGGTAGCATCACCCTCCCTTAAAGGCCCCAGACACCCAAGGACCTCATAAAGCCCTGTGCATCTCACACAGGTTTCTGAGGGATTTGCATCAAGAGCCTGCTAACTCTACACAGGCTTTGTTACTGTTTTCAGAAGGTGTACCTAACCATAGCTGAGCCAGGACTGCCTGCTGGCCCTGGTGGTGTGGGCTCAGGAGAGCTTGTGGGCTGAACAGCACAGCCATCATCTAGGCCCAGATCCAGGGCTTCAAATTGGCCCACTCCAACATCTACCCCATCTATGAACTTCAGGAGTGCATGACAGGACCATTCTGCAGATCCAAAGTTGTAGAATCTTTATGAAACAGGGCAACAACAGGATTTCTGAGAAGAGTCCCTGTGCGGATTGATAGTGTAGCAGAAGCCAGAGGCCATGAATGATGCTTTGCAATTAACATTTGCCAGTAATGTTGTTTGGTTAAAAGGATATATTCTGTGACACACTGCAACACACTGAAACTTCCACAGCAATATTTTTGTTTGTTTGTTTGTTTGTTTGTTTGTTTGTTTGTTTTAACTTTTTATTGATTTTTTTTGTGAATTTCACATCATGCTCTCCAATCCCACTCAACTCTGGTCCCTTCATATCCATCCTGGCAATCTCTGCCCCCAAAAGAAAACAAAAAATATGAACAAACAAACAAACATGACCAGGAACCAGATAGCCCAGAAACTAGGATGGAACCAAACATGACTGGCAGGAAAAAAAAAATCAATGAATAATTCCCAATGACAGATCAGTGCTAGTCCAGTTGTCATCAAAGATGCTGCCTCCAGCAGCTAAGGCAGTGAATGTAAAGACCTACAGCCAAACATTAGAGAGATCCCAGGTTTAAAGTCTCCATCAGGTCCCTCCCCTCAGAGCTTGGGGAATCCCATGGAAGGGGAGATGTAGCCAGACTTCTGGCAAATTTATTGGATTCTTTTATCTTTCTCCCTTACAACGCTATTCCACCTTTCCAACTCCTCAACACTAGGTAGGAGACAAAGAAGATAAAAGGGGAAAAGGGCATTGATCATTTTAGACTACTTCCTGCTAGTTACGGCCATTAAGTTCCTTGGGGACAGTCTGATCTTCCTTGTCAAGATATCTCCAACCAGCAATCCAGCAATCATCCAACAATCTAGCAGTCCAGCAAACAACAGCAGCTGCTGCTGCCACCATGCCTCTCAGGGCTCTAGCATTTTTATACCCTCTGATGAGTCCCTAGAACTCCAAACATAAACTATCTTCAGCTGGCAATATTACACCCTTGCCAGAGCATGACACAAATCATAGTCACCTGCTGCAAAGCAGCTCTATATCCCACACCTAAAAATATTTGGAAAAGTCATATTGAAAACTATCATAGAAGCCTAATAAAATCTGCACATATACACATATAGTTTAATGGAGCTGCCAAGTATTGAGGGCACAGTGCCTCCCCCGCAGTGTCTAGCTTACCTTTCCACTGATTGTTTCCTTTCCTGTGCCAAAGCATGTTAGACCCACAGACTATGCCCTCCTTTTCTTGTCCTGTGACAAAGTTCTCCACACAAGCAACTTAGGGAGGGAAAGGTTCCCTTTAAATCATAGTTTCAGCACGTTGTGGTAGAGAAGACATGACAGACAGAGCATGAGCTCAGGTCACATGACAGTGAGATCCAGAGATTACCAGATGGCGAAACGCTGACACCATTGCATACACTAGCAAGATTTTGCTGAAAGGACCCAGATATAGCTGTCTCTTGTGAGACAATGCCGGGGCCTAGCAAACACAGAAGTGGATGATCACAGTCAGCTATTGAATGGATCACAGGGCCCCCCAATGGAGGAGCTAGAGAAAGTATGCAAGGAGCTAAAGGGAACTGCAACCCTATAGGTGGAACAACATTATGAACTAAACAGTACCCCAGAGCTCTTGACTCTAGCTGCATATGTATCAAAAGATGTCCTAGTAGGTCATCACTGGAAAAAGAGGCCCATAGGACTTGCAAACTTTATATGCCCCAGTACAGGGGAATGCCAGGGCCAAAATGTGGGAGTGGGTGGGTAGGGGAGTGGGGGGGAGTGTATTGGGGACTTTTTGGATAGCATTGGAAATGTAAATGAGGAAAATACCTAATAAAAAAATTAATTTAAAAAAAAAACAGTGCCGGGCGTGGTGGCGCACGCCTTTAATCCCAGCACTTGGGAGGCAGAGGCAGGCGGATTTCTGAGTTCGAGGCCAGCCTGGTCTACAGAGTGAGTTCCAGGACAGCCAGGGCTATACAGAGAAACCCTGTCTCGAAAAACCAAAATAAAATAAAATAAAATAAAATAAAATAAAATAAAATAAAATAAAACAGTTATTTGCTAAATTTCAAGGGAATATCAAAAGATCAAAACATATTTGTCTCTGTTTCCCAATTTCCGCTACCCAAAGGACACTTTTAATGTTTGTCCTTGGGGATTTTGCTTTGGAAATCATAGTAATTTCATTTCCACTTAAATAAAGAACCTTGGTTCATGACTACTGAAAACAAGAGACAAAATTGATCCATGATGAGATGGCAGAGTGCTCATACACATGTCAATTAGCCCTGTTGGAATACTGCAAACAGCCCCTGTTGTTCCAGCCCCAGAGTCTAGGACATAAGCCTTAGTAACTCCTGGAAGATGATGTAGGTAACCCAGGCATGGTAGATGCTCAGCCCTGGCAGATGGAACTGGTCTGGTAGTCCCTTTGAAGCTTTTTTGGTTTGAATTCTCACTGAACAGCAGCACCAGTTTTGCCTCACTGCAGCTGAACAGGTTTTTATTAGAAAAATGATTGAGAGTCTGCACAGGTGAGAGTGTAGACTACAGAAGCTAACAGCTTCTGGGACAGGCGGGAGCCATAGAGCTTCTGAGGCAGCCCCCTTTTCAGGCTACAGACATCCCGGAACCTTCCCGGCCAGAGGATAGGTGTCTGCCCAGCCGTGGAGGACTTTCACTTAAAATCAGCGAGAGACATCTTGGTTCAGAGACTCCTCCGAAAGTAATCTGCACAGGTGAGAGTGTGGACTACAGAAGCTAACAGCTTCTGTGACAGGCCAAAGCAACACAGCTTCTGGGACAGGTCCTGTTTTGGGCCTTCATCTTCGGCCAGGAGGGAGGTCCCAATGCCAGATATCTATGCACCTTCCCTGTAAGAGGAGAGCTTACCTTCAGAGAGTGCTCTGACCACTGAAACTCAGAGGAGAGAGCTAGTCTCCCAGGTCTGCTGATAGAGACTAACATAATTAATTGAGGAACAAGCTCTAACCAGAGACAACTATAACAACTAACTCCAGAGATTACCAGATGGCAAAAGGCAAACGTAAGAATCTTACTAACAGAGACCAAGACCACTCACCATAATCAGAACACAGCAATCCCACCCCACCCAGTCCTGGGTACCCTAACACACCTGAAAAGATAGACCAGGATTTAAAAGCATATCTCATGATGATGGTAGAGGACATCAAGAAGGACGTTAATAAGTCACTTAAAGAAATACAAGAGAGCATGGAACATCTAGAGACTGTCATATACACGGATCCATCCCATAATCAGCTTCCTAACACTGACACCATTGCATACACTAGCAAGATTTTGCTGAAAGGACCCAGATATAGCTATCTCTTGAGAGACTATGCCGGGGCCTAGCAAACACAGAAGTTGATGCTCACAGTCAGCTATTGGATGGATCACAGGACCCACAATGGAGGAGCTAGAGAAAGTATGCAAGGAGCTAAAGGGAACTGCAACCCTATAGGTGGAACAACATTATGAACTAAACAGTACCCCGGAGCTCTTGACTCTAGCTGCATATGTATCAAAAGATGGCCTAGTCGGCCATCACTGGAAAGAAAGGACCATTGGAACTTGCAAACTTTATATGCCTCAGTACAGGGGAATGCCTGGGCCAAAAAGTGGAAGTGGGTGGGTAGCAGAGTGGGGGTGGGGGAGGGTATGGGGAACTTTTGGGATAGCATTGGAAATGTAAATGAGGAAAATTCCTAATTAAAAAAAAAAAAAGAAATACAGGAGAACACTGCAAAACAAGTAGAAGACCTTAAAGAGGAAGCACAAAAAAAAAACTTAAGGAATTGCAGGAAAACACGACCAAACAGGTGATGGAATTGAATAAAACCATCAAAGGCCTAAAAACGGAAATCGACAAAATAAAGAAAACACAAAGTGAGGCAACGCTGGAGATAGAAACCCTAGGAAAGAAACCTGGAACCATAGATCGAGCATGAGCAACAGAATACAAGAGATGGAAGAGAGAATCTCAGGTGCAGAAGATTCCATAGAGAACATCGGCACAACAATCAAAGAAAATACAAAATGCAAAAAGATCCTAACTCAAAACATCCAGAAAATACAGGACACAATGAGAAGACCAAACCTACAGATAATAGGAGTAGTGAATGAAGATTTTCGACTTAAAGGGCCAGCAAATATCTTCAACAAAATTATAGAAGAAAACTTCCCAAACCTAAACAATGACATGCCCATGAACATACAAGAAGCTTACAGAACTCCAAATAGACTGGACCAGAAAAGAAATTCAACCCGACACATAATAATCAGAACAACAAATCCACTAAATAAATATAGAATACAAAAAGCAGTAAGGGAGAAAGGTCAAGTAACATATAAAGGCAGGCCTATCAGAATTACACCGGACTTTTCACCAGAGACTATGAAAGCCAGAAGATCCTGAACAGATGTTATAAAGACACTAAGAGAACACAAATACCATCCCAGGCTACTATAAACAGCCCAACTCTCAATTACCATAGATGGAGAAACCAAGTTAAATTTAAAGACAAAATTAAATTCACACATTATCTTTCCATGAATCCAGCCCTTCAAAGGATAATAACAGAAAAAAACCAATACAAGGACAGAAACCACGCCCTAGAAAGAGCAAGAAAGTAATCCTTCAACAAACCAAAAAGAAGACAGCCACAAGAACAGAATGCCAACGCCAACAACAAAAATAAGGGAAGATCAAGTGACCATAGGTGTGTGGGTTCATTTCTAGGTGTTCAATTCTATTCCATTGGTCTACCTCTCTGTCGATGTACCAGTATCATACAGTTTTTTTTTTTTTAAATCACAAATGCTCTGTAGTACAGCTTTAGGTCAGGCATGGTGATTCCACCAGAGGTTCTTTTATCCTTGAGAAGAGTTTTTACTATCCAAGGTTTTTTGGTTATTCCAGATGAATTTGCAAATTGCCCTTTCTAATTCTTTCAAGAATTGAGTTGGAATTTTGATGGGGATTGCATTGAATCTGTAGATTGCTTTTGGCAAGATAGCCATTTTTACAATGTTGATCCTGCCAATCCATGAGCATGGGAGATCTTTCCATCTTCTGAGATCTTCTTTAATTTCTTTCTTCAGAGACTTGACGTCCTTATCATACAGATCTTTCACTTCCCTAGTTAGAGTCACGCCAAGGTATTTTATATTATTTGTGACTATTGAGAAGGGTGTTGTTTCTCTAATTTCGTTCTCAGCCTGTTTATCCTTTGTGTAGAGAAAGGCCATTGACTTGTTTGAGTTAATTTTATATCCAGGTACTTCAATGAAGCTGTTTATCAGGCTTAGGAGTTCTCTGGTGGAATTTTTAGGGTCATTTATATATACTAACATATCTTCTGCAAAAAGTGATATTTTAACTTAATCTTTTCCAATTTTTTAACCCTTGATCTCCTGTTGTTGTCGAATTGCTCTGGCTAGGACTTCAAGTACAATGTTGAATAGGTATGGAGAGAGTGGACAGCCTTGTCTAGTCCCTCATTTTAGGGGGATTGCTTCCAGCTTCTAACCATTTACTTTGATGTTGGCTACTGGTTTGCTGTAGATTGCTTTTATAATGTTTAGGTATGGGCCTTGAATTCCTGATCTTTCCAAGATTTTTATCATGAATGGGTGTTGGATTTTGTTGAATGCTTTTTCCTCATCAAACGAGATGATCATGTGGTTTTTCTCTTTGAGTTTGTTTATATAATGGATTACGTTGATGGATTTCCATATATTAAACCATCCCTGCATCCCTGGAATAAAACCTACTTGGTCAGGATGGATGATTGCTTTAATGTGTTCTTGGATTTGGTTAGCAAGAATTTTATTGAGTATTTTTGAATCTATATTCATAAGGGAAATTGGTCTGAAGTATTCTATCTTTGTAGGATCTTTCTGTGGTTTAGGTATCAGAGTAATTGTGGCTTCATATAATGAGTTGGGTAGAGTGCTTTCTACTTTTATTTTGTGGAATAGTTTGTGCAGAACTGGAATTAGATCTTCTTTGAAGGTCTGGTAAAACTCTGCACTAAATCCATCTGGTCCTGGGCTTTGTTTGGCTGGGAGACTAGGAATGACTGCTTCTATTTCTTTAGGGGATATGGGAGTGTTTAGATCGTTAACTTGATCCTGATTTAACTTTGGTACCTGGTATCTGTCTAGAAATTTGTGCATTTCATCGAGGTTTTCCAGTTTTGTTGAGTATAGCCTTTTGTAGAAGGATCTGATGGTGTTTTGGATTTCTTCAGGATCTGTTGTTATGTCTCCCTTTTCATTTCTGATTTTGTTAATTAGGATGTTGTCCATGTGCCCTCTAGTGAGTCTAGCTAAGGGTTTATCTATCTTGTTGATTTTCTCAAAGAACCAGCTCCTCTTTGGTTAATTCTTTGAATAGTTCTTCTTGTTTCATTTGATTGATTTCACCCCTGAGTTTGATTATTTCCTACTCCTCTTGGGTGAATTTTCTTCCTTTTTTTCTAGAGCTTTTAGATGTGTTGTCAAGCTGCTAATGTGTGCTCTCTCCAGTTTCTTTTTGGAGGCACTCAGAGCTATGAGTTTTCCTCTTAGAAATGCTTTCATTGTGTCCCATAGGTTTGGGTATGTTGTGGCTTCATTTTCATTAAACTCTAAAAAGTCCTTAATTTCTTTCTTTATTCCTTCCATGACCAAGGTATCATTGAGAAGAGTGTTGTTCAGTGTCCAAGTGAATGTTGGCTTTCCATTATTTATGTAGTTATTGAAGATCAGCCTTAGTCCATGGTGGTCTGATAGGATGCGTGGGACAATTTCAATATTTTTGTATCTGTTGAGGCCTGTTCTGTTACCAAATATATGGTCAATTTTGGAGAAGGTCCGGTGAGGTGCTGAGAAGAAGGTATATCCTTTTGTTTTAGGATAAAATGTTCTGTAGATATCTGTTAAGTCCATTTGTTTCATAACTTCTGTTATTTTCACTGTGTCTTTGTTTAGTTTCTGTTTCCACAATCTGTCCATTGATGAAAGTGGTGTGTTGAAGTCTCCCACTATTATTGTGTGAGGTGCAATGTGTGCTTTGAGCTTTCCTAAAGTGTCTTTAATGAATGTGGCTGCCCTTGTATTTAGAGCATAGATATTCAGAATTGAGAGTTCCTCTTGGAGGATTTTACCTTTGATGAGTATGAAGTGTCCCTCCTTGTCTTTTTTGATAACTTTGGGTTGGAAGTCGATTTTATTCGATATTAGAATTGCTACTCCAGCTTGTTTCTTCAGACCATTTGCTTGGAAAATTGTTTTCCAGCCTTTCACTCTGAGGTGGTGTCTGAGTTTTTTCCCCTGAGATGGGTTTCCTGTAAGCAGCAGAATGTTGGGTCCTGTTTGTGTAGCCAGTCTGTTAGTCTATGTCTTTTTATTGGGGAATTGAGTCCCTTGATATTAAGAGATATTAAGGAAAAGTAAGTGTTGCTTCCTTTCATTTTTGTTGTTAGAGTTGACATTCTGTTCTTGTGGCTGTCTTCTTTTTGGTTTGTTGAGGGATTACTTTCTTGCTTTTTCTAGGGCATGATTTCTGTCCTTGTATTGTTTTTTTTTTTTTTCTTTCTGTTATTATCCTTTGAAGGGCTGGATTCGTGGAGAGATAATGTGTGAATTTGGTTTTGTCGTGGAATACTTTGGTTTCTCCATCTATGGTAATTGAGAGTTTGGCCGGGTATAGTAGCCTGGGCTGGCATTTGTGTTCTCTTAGTGTCTGTATAACATCTGTCCAGGCTCTTCTGGCTTTCACAGATTCTGGTGAAAAGTCTGGTGTAATTCTGATAGGCCTGCCTTTATATGTTACTAGAACTTTCTCCCTTACTGCTTTTAATATTCTATCTTTATTTAGTGCATTTGTTGTTCTGATTATTATGTGTCGGGAGGAATTTCTTTTCTGGTCCAGTCTATTTGGAATTCTGTAGGCTTCTTGTATGTTCATGGGCATGTCATTCTTTAGGTTTGGGAAGTTTTCTTCTATAATTTTGTTGAATATTTTTGCTGGCCTTTTGAGTTGAAAATCTTCATTCTCATCAACTCCTATCATCTGTAGGTTTGGTCTTCTCATTGTGTCCTGGATTTCCTGGATGTTTTGAATTAGGATCCTTTTGCGTTTTGTATTTTCTTTGATTGTTGTGCCGATGTTCTCTATGGAATCTTCTGCACCTGAGATTCTCTCTTCCATCTCTTGTATTCTGTTGCTGATGCTCGCATCTATGGTTCCAGATTTCTTTCCTAGGGTTTCTATCTCCAGCGTTGCCTCACTTTGGGTTTTCTTTATTGTATCTACTTCCCTTTTTAGGTCTAGTATGGTTTTGTTCATTTCCATCACCTGTTTGGATGTGTTTTCGTTTTTCTTTAAGGACTTGTAACTCTTTAGCAGTGTTCTGTATTTCTTTAAGTGAGTTATTAAAGTCCTTCTTGATGTCCTCTACCATCATCATGAGATATGCTTTTAAATCTGGGTCTAGCTTTTCGGTTGTTATTGGGGTGCCCAAGACTAGGTTTGGTGGGAGTGCTGCGTTCTGATGATGGTGAGTGGTCTTGATTTCTGTTAGTAGGATTTTTACGTTTACCTTTCGCCATCTGGTAATCTCTGGAGCTAGTTGTTATAGTTGTCTCTCATTAGAGCTTGTTCCTCAGGTGATTATGTTAGCCTCTATCAGCAGACCTGGGAGACTAGCTTTCTCCTTAGTTTCAGTGGTCAGAGTACTCTGTGCAGGCAAGCTCTCCTCTTGCAGGGAAGGTGCCCAGATATCTGGTATTCAAACCTGCCTCCTGGAAGAAGTTGTGTTCCACTCCCAGAGGTCTTAGGATCCCGTGGAGGATCCTGTGTGGGTCCTTGTGAGTGTCCAGAGACTCCCCGGGCCAGGAACCCCAGTGCTGCAGTGGACCGGAAGGGACTTGTGCTCCTGATCAGGCCGGGATATCTGCTTCCCTGGTTAATGCAGCCTCCTATCCTGAGCGATTGGATTAGAGCAGATGCTGTGTTCCACTCACCAAAGGTCTTGGGATCCCGTGGGGGATGCTGTGTCGGTCCTTGCGGGTGTCCAGAGACTCCCCGGGCCAGGAACCCCAGTGCTGCAGTGGACGGGAAGGGCTAATTGTGTTTTTCAATTCCATATTCATTACAGCATAAGTCTTCTTCAAAATTGCTATCTCCTGAATGAATTCAGTTCTCAAGTCTTGCACTGTCTTCGTCATTTCCATCTGCCTTATGCTTCTGTTTTCTCAGGCATTTATACTACTTAAGCTTTCTCCTGGATTTCACTGGATTGTTTCTTTATGACTTCTTTTTTTTTTAAGTTTTTTTTTAAGATGTATTTATTTATTATATGTAAGTACACTGTAGCTATCTTCAGACACACCAGAAGAGGGAGTCAGATCTTGTTACAGATGGTTGTAAGCCACCATGTGGTTGCTGGGATTTGAACTCAGGACATTCGGAAGAGCAGTCGGGTGCTCTTATCTGCTGAGCCATATCACCAGCCCTCTTTATGACTTCTTAATACTTCTTGGATTCTTTGATGAAGTCTATGATTGTTCCTTTAAATACTGTGTCCTGAAGTTCATATAGATAATTCTCATTAACAAGGATTTCTAGAGCATTGGTAGGTTTGGGAGAGAAGATACATAATCTTTCATGTTGTTATCTGTGGGATAATATCTGAGCATGTGGATTTTCTTTGCTAGCTCCTTGGCTAGTTAGTCTATGGATAAAGTAGTTTGGAGAAGAGGATAAGATGATGGTCTAGAGATTAGAATGGTTTAGATGAAATGAAGTGAGGTAAACAGAGGGAACTGGGCTCATGTACAGGTTGGGCTTCCTGTTCCAAGGCAAGAATATGGAAATAGGCCTACCTAGTTGGAATGATTAGATATGACATGGGAGAGTCCTGACATGGGAAGTTACTGACTGGCCCAAGCCTCTCTCTTTTCCAGTAAACACAAGGAAAGCTAGACCATGCTAGTGAACTGGTTGTGAAGTCCAAACCTAGTCTGCAGGGTTGCAGAAAATCTGTGAATAGGATGTCAGGGATATTTATAAGGCTGGACCATGGAGAAGAATTGGGAAGTCTGTATATTTACTGGGAGTGATGTGGGCAACCTAGAATGAGTCTGTAGGTGGTTTTACATATGGCAGGTTTCTGGCAGAAGCCTAAACATTGGCTTTGGCACTGGCAGGGGTGGTCAGACTCTAAACAATAGTTTAAATATTATTTTGTTACACATAGATAAGTAAAATATTTTAATGGATGAATTAAAATAAAATAGGCAGAATACAGTCACATAGAGAAACAATCATATCATTTATCTGAATAGACTTGATCATGCTATAGCCTGGGTGATCACTCTTACTTCCCTAAGAGGTTCCTCCCATGTAGTGTCCAGTGTTTTCCTGCGGGAAAAGTCAAAACCTGAGGACCAACAGACATGAACTTATATCTTGTTGGTATCTTGTTACAAAGCAAAAAGCATTTTTTCTTTCTGTGCATTTGGATAGAAAAGATCACAAGATCAGGTAGAGGGAACAGGAAGAGCTCTGTCTTGGTGTGGGCTTTGGGAAATTCTTGTATTATTTGTCTTTTCTAATTTTTTTAAACCCATTACTAGGTTAGAAACTCATTCTTACTCTTTTCCTCTTCTTCTTTGTCCTTATGCTCCTTCAGTCTTTTCCTTACTCTTTAAACCATTGAGCTACACAAGCATGAGGGGAAGGAGAGATCTATTTATCACTTCTCAGTTCCAAATGTCTGTGACAACTTTTTAAACATGTTCCATTCATGCAGTCTCATGTAAAAGTTAAGAGAATTGGCCTAGAATATGAAAATAGAGAACTTGAGAGTCCATTACAGGGAGTCTGACTCAGAGTTGCAGAGAGAAGTAGCAATGGTTTCTATGGAAAACTGGCATAGTGGATAGCAAGGTTAACTGTGACCTCTATATGAACTCTAAGATTCTTTCTAAATGAAAGAAAGGTTTATTGACTCCAAAATGTCTCAAAAGATGAATGTTCTCCCAAGAGGGTGAAGAGTCTGAGCAGGGAACCCCTTTCTAAAGTTGCTCTCTCCTCTATAACCCAGGAGACCTGTTATTTACAGTTTGTATGGCTTTAATTGCTTATCATTTGTGTGATTTGTGCATTCAACTCTTTTTACTTGCAACAGAGAAAATCCACATGCACTTAAAAGGTTCTTGCTCCACATCTGGCTCACTGCTGAAGGAGCTGGAGTACAACCTTGCAAACAATAAAACAATTGCTAAACTCAAAGTAGTAAGAAAATGAGATAGAAGAAAAGAAAGAGAAAAAGAAAGAAAATGAGATAGATGATCCAGAGCCTAGAAGTAGAACCATTTATTGGTCACTTCAGAATACCTGAGTGCACCACAAAGAAGAAGGAGTTGGATCACTAGAAAAGAAACCTTTTCAAAGCTCTGGGGGAATCCCTTAGAGATTCTGTAACAAGGTAAGTCAAGTGGCTCAGATCCAGAGACAATTTTATAGATTTACAGATAACTTTCTCTAATCATCCTTCACTGCTAGGTTTCACTGTATAATTGGTTTTGTGCAGTTTTTAACACAGCAATCAAATCTGTAGAGGGTTGTTCTGAATATGTAGGCTGTGTGAATATACATTAGCATATGGGGAATGGGGACCAGATGGGTGGTCTGTAAAAGCCTTTCCTCCTTCAGTTGATGTTGAGATCTGAGAACCCGGACTCAGAATAAAAGCTGTGAATTGATTTTTGAGGCACATAACCTATCTGATTTATTTCATTGAAAAAAAAGTTAAATTTATAAAAACTATTGTCTCCTACAGAGCAAAATCTAGTATATTTTGATAAACATATTAGATTTGAAGTCAGAAAGCATCACCTGCTTTGCTCTTTTTGTATAACATTGCTTTCACATGGTAGGTAGCAGTAATTTAGTGAGAATTTCAAAAGGTTGAAAGAAATTGGCATTTAATATTTTCACAGTACAGAAATGATAAATACTTGAAAAATAAATATGTTGAGCCTGCTTTCAGCATTGTAAAATGCAAGATGTACAAACGAATTACATGGTCATGTAATTATTTTTTTATGTTTCAATTACAATTTTTTTAATTCTATGCTCAAATTAGGAAGATGAAGAAGTTATAGGGTAGTTGTCATATAAGCATAAGGACCTGGGTTTGGATCATCAGCATCAATGTGATAAATCAAGTATTGTAACATGCACCTGTAATCCCAGTGTTGGAAAGGCAGAGATAAGTGGATCCCTGCAGCTCTCTGGCCAGCCAGTCTAGCCAAAATGAAGAAGTCCAGACTCAGGAAAGAGACTGTCTCTCAAAAATTAAAATAGAGTAAATAAGCTAGACACCCAACATTAATCTGTGATTTCTACATGCTTATGCACACAGATGTATATGTACACACACATTTGCATGGCCAACACTAAGTGACTTTTTCTGAAACAAGATCTCACTATGTTGTATAGATTGGTCATAAGTATGTGAACTCAAGCAATTCTTTACCTTATCCTCATGAGTGGTGTAGCTACTGGAATACACCACCAGATCTGGCTATGAGCAACTTCTGAATTTGTGACTAGGATTAGCAAAGTGAATAAGAAGAGTGGGCTAATCCACTTATCAGTGAGTGCATACTATATTTGCTCTTTGGTGATTGAGTTACCTCACTCACAAATATATGATATTTTCTACTTCTATCCATTTGCCTAAGAACTTCATGAATTCATCATTTGTAATAGCTGAGTATTACTCCATTGTTAAATATACCAAATTATCTATATCCATTCCTGTGTTGAAGGACATCTGGATTCTTTCCAGCTTCTGGCTATTATAAATAAGGCTGCTCTGAACATAGTGGAACATGTGCCCTTATTACATGTTGGAGCACCTTCTGGCTATATGCCAAGGATTGGTATAGCTGGGTTCTCAAGTCCTATGTCCAACTTTCTGGGGACTGCCAAACTGATTTCCAGAGTGGTTGTACCAGCTTGCAATCCCACCAGCAATGGAGGAGTGTTCCTCTTACTACACATCCTTGCCAGCATCTGCTGTCACTTGAGTTTTAGATCTTACCCATTCTGATTGGTGTGAGGTAGAAACTCAGGGTTACCTTAATTTGCATTTCTCTGATGAGTAGAGATGTTGAACACTTCTTTAGGTGCTTCTCAGCCATTCGGTATTCCTCAGTTGAGAATTCTTTGTTTAGCTGTACGCCATTTTTAATAGGGTTATTTCATTCTCTGGAGTCTAACTTCTTGAGTTCTTTGTATATATTGGATTTTACTCCTCTATCAGATGTAGGGTTGGTAAACATCTTATCCCAATCTGTTGGTTGCCATTTTGTCCTATTTACAGTGTCCTTTGCCTTACAGAAGCTTTGCAATTTTATGAGGTTGCATTTGTCAATTGTTGATCTTGGAGCATAAGCTATTAGTGTTCTTTTAAGGAAATTTCCCCTGTGCCCATGTGCTTGAGGCTCTTCCCCCACTTACTTTTCTATTAGTTTCAATGTATCTGGTTTTATGTGGAGGTCTCTGATCCATTTGGACTTGAGCTTTGTACAAGGAGATAAGAATGTATCGATTTGCATTCTTCTACATGCTAATTGACAGTTGAACTAGCACCATTTGTTGAAAATGTTGTCTTTTTCCCACTAGATGGTTTTAGCTCCCTTGTCAAAGATCAAGTGACCATAGGTGTGTGAGTTCATTTCTGGTCTTCAATTCTATTCCATTGATCTACCTGCCTATCTCTGTACCAATAACATGCAGTTTTTACAATGGCTCTGTAGTACAGCTTGTTAGCCCGGAAGTTTGAAATACCCAAGATACAATTCACAGACTACATGAAGCTCAAGAAGAAGAAAGACAACATTGTGGATACTTCAATCTTTCATAGTAGGGGAATCAAAATATCCATGGGAGGAGAAACAGAGACAAAGTTTGGAACAGAAACTGAAGAAAAGGCCATCCAGTGACTGTTCCACCTTTGGATCCATCCCATATACAGTTGCCAAACCCAGATACTATTGTGGGTGCCAAGAAGTGCTTGCTGACAAGAAGCTGATATAGCTATCTCCCGAGAGGCTCTGCCTGTGCCTGACAAATGCAGAAGTAGATGCTCACCGCCATCCATTGGATTGAGCACAGGGTCCCCAGTGGAGGAGCAAGAGAAAGGACTCAAGGAGATGACACGGAAAGAATAACAATATGAACTAACCAGTACCCCCAGAGGTCCCAGGATCTAAACCACCATCCAAGGAATACACATGGAGGGACCCATGGCTTCAGCCTCATATGTAGCCTTGTGGGTCATCAATGAGAGGCAAGGCCTTTGTTCTTGTGAAGGCTGGATGTCCCCGTGTAGGGGAATGCCAGGACAGGGAAGTGGGAGTGGGTGGGTTAGTGGGTAGTCAGCAGGGGGAGGGAAAATGGGATGGGGGGAGTTCAAAGAAGAAATTAGGAAAGGGGATAAAATTTGAAATATAAATAAAGAAAGTATCTAATGAAAAAAGAAAACTCATATAGAAACATAAAAAGAAAAAGAAGAGGGGAAAGTGGAAGAAAGAAGTGAAAAGACGAATCAATGCAGTACTTGGTCCTTTGAGATTAGTTCCATCTTCATCGTTCCTAATAGACAAAGTTCTTCATATTTTGTCTCTGACAATGGTTGGCTTAATCATAATTGCTTTTTCAATATCATCTAAGTAAATATTATGAAGGGCTGTCAGTCCAAAGTCTTAAAGGAAAGGAGAATATCAAGGATTTTTTTACGTTATCTTTCAATGTCCTTTTCGTTTTATTTGCTAAGTAAGCTCAAAGGAAGGTAGAGTGAGGAAAGTATATGATACCAAAAAAAAAAAAAAAATGGTGAGAAAACCTAGAGGAAAGGAGCCAAGAAAAACTTTCTGAGGACAAACAAAAGAAGAAAGATTAGGTCTTTTTCATTAACAAGACAACTGGAAACAAGGCTTAGAAATAGCAATACCTAGTGGGGGTAGAAAAACACAAAAATATAACAATACCTCTGAGATGAGCAATATCATGTCCGGGTTAATCCAGCCCTCTGTGTGGTTTGCCATGGCTGTTTTCTTTCTTGGAGCTCAGTAGGTGCTGCTATGGAAAGCTGACTTCCAGGTTATCAATTATTACAGCCACTTTGAAAGATAATGTGTTGCCTTATAGTTTCTTCTTCTCCAAGGAGGACAATTTACCCTCCCATTCATGGAGAGGAGGCAACAGCCCTGTTTTTATGTCCCATCCTGAGAGTTTATGTAAAAGGCACAGGTTAGTATAATGAGTGTGAGTGCGTGTGTGTGTGTGTGTGTGTGTGTGTGCCTGTGTGTGTATGTGAGACATATGCATATGTTTTTGTGTATATGTGCATGTTCATTTGAAAGTGTGTATAGAAGACAAATGTTAGGTATCTTTTTTGATAGCCATCCACTTTGGTGTTCATTTGTTTGATCTTTTGTTTCATAATTTTTTTGACACAAATTCTCTCACTAAATATTGTCATGAATGGCTAGACTGGAAAGCCAGTCAGCTGCAATATCTCCCTGTCTGGACTGCCCCCATATGCTCAGCTCTGAGATTACAGAAGTACTCTGTGAGACCCTGACTTCTGTGTGGGTGCTGTTACCTGCATGAAGTCTCAGGTCCTCATGCTTAGTAATTTGAACCAATAGAAGCGTCTTCTCAGCCCTCATTCACCTGTGACTGACAGCCCTTTCAATGACGTTCTCATAGCCCAGTTCATTTGCACAACAGTGTCTCTGAGATAAGTTCTCTAGATAAGGAGTTGTTTGAAGAGATATTCTTAATTGCCACAAGTCTTTCAAGAGTCTACCTTTCTTCCTTCACATAGCTGGTAAAAGCCCACAGGACTGTATCTCTTCACACTACACAGGGTTTCTTGAATATAATTACGTCTCCACAGGGATGTTTTACATCTTACCCGGATAAAGGATTTTTCATAGAATGCTTTGACTTATCAACTCACCAAAAACATCGTTTTCCATGCGACTAGTCTTTAATAAGGAAAAGCAAAGATTGATATCTTTTTCTGAGAAACAATGAGACATGACACCCAACATTCTGGGGTGGAATAGGCTGAGGTGGGTGTTATGAGATAAAAAAATAACATAACCTTCTCTCACCTTTCCTCAGCAGATGATGCCAAGCACATCTGTGTTGGGAGATGGAAACCACACCTCTGTGGCCATGTTTGTCCTCCTGGGGCTCTTTGACCAAGCTGAGCTGCAGCTCATCCTTTTTCCTGTCTTCCTGGGGACCTACCTCATTACTCTGACTTGGAACCTGGGCCTTATCATCCTCATCAGAATGGACTCTCACCTACAAACACCCATGTACTTTTTTCTCAGTTTCCTGTCATTTATAGATATATGCTATTCTTCTTCTATCACCCCAAGGACGCTTTCAGACTTCTTAAAAGCAGAGAAAACAATTTCCTTCATTGCTTGTGCCACTCAGTATTTTGTTATGGCCTGGATGGGTGCATCTGAGTGCTGCTTGCTCGCTGCCATGGCCTATGACAGGTATGTGGCCATTGGTAGCCCTCTGCAGTACTCAGCCATCATGGCTCCCAGTCTTTGCTGGAGGATGGTTGCTGGTGTCTATGGGAGTGGATTCTTGAGTAGCTTTGTTCAAACAGTTGCTTGTTTTAATCTCTACTATTGTGGGCCAAATGTCATTCGTCATTTCTTCTGTGACATTCCTCAGATCATTCCCTTGTCTTGCTCTGATCCCTTCATCAGCCAGCTGGTTCTTTTCCTGGCAGCTGTTTTTGTTGGGTTTGGTTCTTTCCTTGTTATTCTCTTATCCTATGTATTCATTGCAGTTTCCATCCTGAAAGTGGCCTCATTCAAAGGCCGGTTCAAAGCATTCAAGACATGTGGCTCCCACCTGGCAACAGTGACTCTCTTCTATGGAACCGGCCTCTCTGTGTACATGCACCACAGCTCTCAGCACTCCACAAAGCCAGACAAGGTGCTGTCTGTGGTCTACACCATCCTCGTCCCCATGGTAAACCCTCTGATCTACAGTCTGAGGAACACAGAGATCAAGGAGGCCCTCAAGAGAGTGCTGAAGAAGGCAGCACATTTACCTGAGAAAGCATAGCATCTGGACAGGTGCCATCCTTAAGAGGAAGGCAGGAATGAAAACATTGAGGAGACCTTCTGTAGACCTTTCAAATTAACAGATGTAGTAATAACATGGTGAAGCAGACAGATATAGTAATCACCTGGCTTACTTGGTACCTGGTATTACTTTGTTAGCTCTTTGTATGTGGTCTGTCTAAGACAATGATGTTTAAACTGAACACAGTTTTCAAAGTTTGCTTCTCAGTGTCTTCTAGATGTGACAAAATAATTACACTCATGAGCTTAGCACCTGTGGTTGCCTACACAAGACCTACATAATATCAAGCCAATCAACATGTTAGCATGGATAGGAGAGAGGCACATGAGCCCTCAACACTAAGATGAGGAACTATTTGACAGTTGACTGTTATGGGATGGAGCATTATTTTTAATGGGATGGTCCCTCACAGGTGGATGACCATATACCTATGCAGCACTAATCGGACTCAGTGGCTTAATTGTTTTTAATGGAGGACATGGAATTTAAAAAAGGAATGTGATGATGACAGGAAAGTTTTGAAGGACATGGGAGGTGGATATGAGCAAAACACACCATATGTATTGTCAGGAGCCATACATAATAGGACAAGCTAATAACTAGCAGGTGATCATCCTGAAGCTGCCTCGGATTACTAAATAATCTGCAAAAGGTAAGCCCTCATTAAGCAAGGCTGTAGGGGACTCATTTTAGGAAAGATTCCTGCTATTAATATGCTTTTCCTGTTGTTATTAAACATACATAACTAACACTAAGTAATATCATACCCCTTTGATGCAGATCTCTGCAGATCCACAAAGCTGTACTATCGTGGAGTGATGCTATATAATCAAATAGATGACTTAAATATTAATGATTATCCTATAAGAATTCCTAAAATTATATCTGTGATTATTAAGCTCTTTTATACTGGGACTGCTATTAGCTCCTTTTCTGATAATCAAAGGTGCAATGAGAACTCTGCCAGTCTCTCAGATGTCACCAGTTAATTGCTCTTAGATGGTAACCAGATTTTCTCCTACTCAGAGCACATTCCAAGAGGTTGTAAACCGGGCAGTGGTGGCGCATGCCTTTAATCCCTTGGGAGGCAGAGGCAGGCAGATATCTGAGCTTGAGGCCAGCCTGGTCTACAGAGTGCATTCCAGGACAGCCATGGCTATACAGAGAAACCCCCCTCTAGAAAAAAAAGAAAAGAAAAGAAAAAAACAACCAAGAGGTTGTAAAACAATTTACCAAAGGTCATAAAAAGGAAACTAATGACTTATTATAGGTGTTAGGACAGAAGATAAAATATCAACTGAGTTTATCTATACAAAACTTCACTAATAACATAGTTATGGTTTTAAACCTTCAATGAACCTGTGGAGCTGAGACAGGTGATGGATATTTAGCTAGATAATTATTCCTAATGGATATGCATGTAAACATTCCCTGTTGTAAACTTCAATTTAAATTTATGATTTGATTTTTTGTGTGAAGTTGTGATGAACCTTGTAACGTGTGATCATGTATTCTGAAAAAATGTATAAGTATTGAGGGCAAAGAGATGAACAGGATCAATAGAGGAGACTTTTTTGCCTTTCCCCACTTAGACTAACATTTTCCTTTTCCCCACTTAGAGAATTTTTCCCTTTCCCTGGTTACAACTAGTAATAAACTTTCCCTTTCCCTTTTTACAACTAGTAATAAACTCTATAATCACTTCTCTAGTGTCTTCTCTTCCTGTGACTACCAACTAGCTTGCTGAAAGTTTGAGCCCAGGAGTTCCTGCTGAGATAGGACAAAGGCTATTTACTTAATCCTTTGTGGCTTGAGGAAGAGGGGCTAAGTGCCAGAAACTGCAGTTTCCCACCTCAGAGAATCACAGAAGGCAGGTCAGCTACAATAGCATAGTAACTTAGACTTAGATAAGTAAACTTTTTATTATACAGCAGCCCTAAATTTTTTGTAAGACAAAGTCATACCCTCTGCCTACTCTCTTCCCCCTCCACTGCCTCAAGAAGAATGGACAAGAAAGAAGAGCCCCACACTGGGACTGCCTCCCCCCCAGCAATGTATATATGAAATTCTCAAAAACTAAAAAAAAGAAAGAAAGAAAAAGACACTAGTATTTGTGGTTAAATTCCAGAAAGATAAAACCTAAATATCACAATGATGTTTTTATAACATGCGTTTGAGAGCTAATGAACAGAGAGATGGCAAGAACTAGGAGTGGACACAGCTTTTCACTTCTTCAGATTGTAGTGATTTCAGTTAAGTGATTTTACATAATACTAAACAGAAAGCTGTATGATGCATAAATAAATGTATGAAAATTGAAAATGAGTTAAAATAAATATTTTATAATTTTAGGCCCCATCAGAAACACAGAATGAGAATAAATGAATAGTAAAAACAGAAGAAGGGGAAGAGAGAGAGAAAGGAAGGAATGGGGAGAAAGAGGGGAATAAGAGGAAGAGGAAAAGAAGGAATAGAGGAGAAGAGGTCAAGAGGTGGAATGGGAGAGAAAGGGAACAGAAGGGTGAAGAGAGAAGGGAAAAATTAGATGAGAAGAGGAAAAAGGAAAATAGGAGAAGAGAGGAGACAGAGTGGGAACATACAATATTGAGTTACTCCTCAAATAAATGTCTTTTCCCTCCTAGCTTTGTTGAAGCAGCAAGATCAAGAGTTCAAGGTCATCCTCACCTATTTAGTGAGTTGTAGGTCAGCCTAGATACATGATATCATAAATAAGCAGATAGACAGATGATAGATAGATAGATATTGATATATGATAGATAAGACATGATTGGTGTGTGTAATTTTAAATTTTTTCTAGCTCTTTCTCAAGAGCTCTGCCTGAGCTACCTCAACGTCTGAGTCCTGGCTCCACCAAGCCATCAAAGACTGCTCCCCAACCCCTGCCTGTGTCCTTTTGCCTGAGTTGCTGAGAATGGAAAACACTAGACAATTTTGATATTTTAAAACTAGCCAGATAACTCAATGGCTGGGCAAAGAACATCCTGCCCCATCCTCCTTGTCCACCCATGGTGGAGGCCACAAACTATATGTGCCCAGAAACCTATAAGTCGGCTGTTTTCTCTGCTCCACCACCTGCTCTGACTCCTCCCTCTCCTCCCCTTCTCTTCCTCCTGGGACCCGGAAATTTCACCTTTTTCCTTTCACTCAGCAATTGGCTTCTGCCATCTTTATTGACACAATCGAGAACCAATTAGGGAATCTACACCTCCACCTACACATAATCATGTTTATATTTGAAATCCTTTTAAAAAGAGAAAAAGATCAAATACAGAGAGATTTTTAAAAATGAATATGGGTGTGGAGTACACAGAGGAAGGATATCAATTAAAGATTGAACTCAAAGTAGAAAATAAGATGAAGCAAATCCTAAAATCTAATACACATCATGGAGATGTGATTATAAGTAATGTGTTGCATTAAGGGTGCAAATGCGGATGCATAATTTCCTCATCCATGTGATGTGATTGAACAATAAACCCTGCAAAGCAGATGGGGGATCATTTCCCATATGCATATGGGGAAAACAAGACACCAAGGAACACAATGGAACTTACTCAAGACAGAGCCATAACTTGTGATTCAAACTGAGAGCTTATAGTGGGGTTAAATTCTGACTCTGGCACTTAAAGCTTAATGACTCTAACCAAATCATTTCTCCAACTCTAAGTATTCTTACCTAATGTGTGGCTAACAAACTAATTAGCAGAATAACTCTTTAGTAGGAATTAACTTGGATAAAAATTACTAAGCCATAAATTAGACTACAAAGATGTAGTAATCAAAACAGTACAATAGTTACAAAAGCAGATGTAAACCTGTGAAACATGATACAGAGTCTCGTATTAGAGCCTGACAGCCTGACATAGGTGATCATCTGATGTGCAGCAAGAGCCCCAGGAAGACATAAGCAGATGATCATCTCTTCAATACAGAGCACTGGGAAATCCAATAAATGAGGTCCCCTCTCTTAAGAGACACCAAAAGTATATATATATATATATATATATATATATATATATATATATATATACACACACACACACACAATTCCAACTCCTAGACAATGACTTCTTGAAATTTTCATTAAAGTTCAGGTTCAAAAAAACAAAAATAAATAAATAAAAGTACTCTTTATAATTGAATCTAAACACACACCCCAATCATCACTTGTTTGAATTTTTTATTTATTTGTTTTGAGACAGTACCCACTGTAGACCAGGATGATCTGGAACTCGTTATGTAGACAAGGCTGCCCTTGAACTCACAGGGGTCTACCTGCCTGTGCCTTCAACTCCCAAGTACTGGTATTACAGTCTGCACAACCATGTCCAGCTATGCTTATGGGATTGAACACCTGTTTCAGCTTGTAGTGCTGTTTTGAAAGGTCATGGAACCTTTGGGACAGAGTGACATGCTGGCATATGTTAAACAATAGATAGTCCTTGAAGGCTATATCTGGGTCCTTCCTATTTCAGTCTAGCCTTCCACTCAAAGGCTTATCAGTCACTATGATGTGACCTGTGACCTGTACACCTGCTGACGTGCCTTCTCCACCATGATGCCTTGAAATCATCATCCAAAATAAAATCTCTTCCTTTACGTTGCTTCTGTTGGGTATTTTAGCACAGGGACAAAAAAAGCAGCTAATATACATCAACTGAAAAACACTTGCACAGAGAAGGAAACAGCAAAATGTAAGGCTAGATAGAGGCAGGGAACAAATATTTGCAAATTGCATATCAGTTACTGGATTAATAGCTAATTCCTGTAAAGAGTCTATTCAGCTCAAAAGCAAGAAAACATATAACGCAGTTAAAAGTGAACAGAAGTTGTTAGTAGGTTAGACGTTCATTCAAGGTAACTTTACAGTGACCAGCAGATTATGAGAAGGACATGAGCATCATGAGCTTGGATGAAAATGAAAAGAGCCTGAGATACCACCTTTTATCTCTTTGAATAGCTGTGATCAAACAAAACAAGAGACTGCAAGTGTGGGCAACTGAGTGGAAAAAATAGAATGGTATAAGAGGTTATACCATTGGGGAACACTATGGAGACTCCTTCAAAAACTAACAGAATTATCAAGTTATCCAGCTATCCTCCTTGTGTGCATATGAACAGGGGAAGTGAAACCAACACCTCCAAAAGACAGCTCACCAGCATGTTCAGTGCAACATCCTTCAAGTAGCCAAGAGGCAGAAACCATAGAGCTGTCCTTCAGCGGATGAGTAGATAAACACACACACACACACACACACACACACACACACACACATACACTCCACAAATTCAAACAAAAGAGATCATTAGAGAGTGTTAACTGATTGGCTTAAAACAATTGGGGTTTACCTCTGTGCCTTTATTTAAACCAATCCTATTTAAACAGTAATTCCTGAGAACAGAAAAGAAATCTCTCCCTTCCCCTACTTCTCCTCAGAAGATAGATCATTATGAAAGCTAGGCAACAATTACATGATTTCATGTTTTTGTAATTTAACGCTCAATATAATAAAAAATCAATTATATTCAATTCTAACAATCCAGTCATTTTGATACTTATAAAGAGAATAGAGTGCTGGTTCCATTGCCATATACATGTACACCTGCTGCTATCTTTAATTTAATTTCTATAAAGTAAAAAGAAGAGTAATATTCATGCTGGTGAGAGGGCTCAGGAGGTAAAGCTGCTTCCCAGCAGAGCTAATAACCTCAGCTCTACCCCTGGGGCCCACAAGAATCTCACCTCCACACACATGCCTTGAGAAGCCCTCTGATGCACACACAAGTGAAAAAATGTAAGTTATATTAATTTCTCTTTCAGCATCCCTACTATAATACGCTACACCAGAAGATCTGGACATTGTGTATTAAGACATATTGCTAAAAATACTTTGCACAAACTTCTAGATATGAACATTTTTATCAATAGTGAAGGTGTTCCATACTGTAGACAGATTGTCACTTACACTGAAAATTCATTAGAAAGCTTAACTGAGAAAAGGAAAATAAGCCATTCATGGTGTCTCAACTTCATATTATAATATTTGGGAGTCTGAGACGAAAGGATTGCTGTAAATTCAAGGGCATCCTCAACTATATAATGAGTTCTAAGTCAGCCTGAGCCATGTAGCAAAACTCATGTCAAAGAAATACAAGTAAAAAAGAATTCATAACTGCAATATCAAAGTAAAATGCTAAATACAGAAGAATCTTGAGGAACTTAGTCTGCACAGGTGAGAGTGTGCACCACAGAGGCAGACAGCTTCTGGGACAGGCGGGAGCCACAGAGCTGCTGAGGCAGCACCCTTTTGGGGCTGCAGACATCCGGCACCCTCCCAGCCAGAGGACAGAGGCCCCGCCCTGCACGGGAGCCCTCTGCCTCAAGAGCAGGAAGCACCATCTTGGATCCAGGACTCCGCCAAACTTAGGGACTTAGTCTGCACAGGTGAGAGTGTGCACCACAGAAGCTGATAGCTTCTGTGACCTGCCAAAGCAACACAGCATCTGGGAAAGGTCCTGTTTTGGGCCTTCTTCTTCGGCCAGGAGGAGGTCCAAACACCAGATATCTGTGCACCTTCCCTGTAAGAGGAGAGCTTGTCAGCAGAGAGTGCTCTAACCACTGAAACTCAGAGGAGAGAGCCTGTCTCCCAGGTCTGCTGATAGACAGTAATCAGAATCACCAGAAGAACAATCTCTAAACAGAGACAACTATAACAACTCCAGAGATTACCAGATGGCAAAAGGTAAACGTAAGAATCTTACTAACAGAAACCAAGACCACTCACCATCATCAGAACCAAGCACTCCCACTTGGCCCAGTCCAGGGAACCCCAACACACCTGAAAAGCTAGACCTGGATTTAAAAGCATATCTCATAATGATGGTAGAGGACATCAAGAAGGACTTTAATAACTCACTTAAAGAATTACAGGAGAACATTGCTAAAGAGTTACAAGTCCTTAAAGAAAAGCAGGATAACACAATCAAACAGGTAGAAGTCCTTAAAGAAAAACAGGAAAACACATCCAAACAGATGATGGAAATGAACAAAACCATACTAGACCTAAAAAGGAAGTAGACACAATTTTAAAAAAACCAAAATGAGGCAACACTGGAGATAGAAACCCTAGGAAAGAAATCTGGAACCATAGATGCGAGCATCAGCAACAGAATACAAGAGATGGAAGAGAGAATCTCAGGTGCAGAAGATTCCATAGAGAACATCGGCACAACAATCAAAGAAAATGGAAAATGCAAAAAGATCCTAACTCAAAACATCCAGGAAATCCAGGACACAATGAGAAGACCAAACCTACGGATAATAGGAGTGGATGAGAATGAAGATTTTCAACTCAAAGGACCAGCAAACATCTTCAACAAAATTATAGAAGAAAACTTCCCAAATCTAAAGAAAGAGATGCCCATGAACATACAAGAAGCCTACAGAACTCCAAAAAGACTGGAACAGAAAGAAATGCCTCCCGACACATAATAATCAGAACAACAAATGCACTAAATAAAGATAGAATACTAAAAGCAATAAGAGGAAAAGGCCAAGTAACATATAAAGGCAAGCCTATCAGAATTACACCAGATTTTTCACCAGAGACTATGAAAGCCAGAAGATCCTGGACAGATGTTATACAGACACTAAAAGAACACAAATTCCAGCCCAGGCTACTATACCCAGCCAAACTCTCAATTAACATAGATGGAGAAACCAAAGTATTCCACAACAAAACCAAATTCACACATTATCTCCCCACGAATCCAGCCCTTCAAAGGATAATAAGAGAAAAAAAACAAGGACGGGAACCACACCCTAGAAAAAAACAAGAAGGTAATCTTTCAACAAACCTAAAAGAAGACAGCCACAAGATCAGAATGCCAACTTTAACAACAAAAATAACAGAAAGCAACAGTTACTTTTCCTTAATATCTCTTAATATCAATGGACTCAACTCCCCAATAAAAAGACATAGACTAACAAACTGGCTACAAAAACAAGACCCAACATTTTGCTGCTTACAGGAAACTCATCTCAGAGAAAAAGATAGACACTACCTCAGAATGAAAGGCTGGAAAGCAATTTTCCAAGCAAATGGTATGAAGAAACAAGCTGGAATAGCCATTCTAATATCTGATAAAATTGACTTCCAACCCAAAATCATCAAAAAAGACAGGGAGGGGCACTTCATACTCATCAAAAGTAAAATCCTCCAAGAGGAACTATCAATTCTGAATATCTATGCTCCAAATACAAAGGCAGCCACATTCATTAAAGAAACTTTAGTAAATCTCAAAGCACACATTGCACCTCATACAATAATAGTGGGAGACTTCAACACACCACTTTCACCTATGGACAGATCATGGAAACAGAAACTAAACAGGGACACAGTGAAAATAACAGAAGTTATGAATCAAATGGGACTGGCAGATATCTACAGAACATTCTATCCTAAAACAAAAGGATATACCTTCTTCTCAGCACCTCATGGCACCTTCTCCAAAATTGACCACATAATTGGTCACAAAACAGGCCTCAACTTTTACAAAAATATTGAAATTGTCCCATGCATCCTATCAGATCACCATGGACTAAGGCTGATCTTCAATAACAAAATAAATAATAGAAAGCCAAAATTCACGTGGAAACTGAATAACACTCTTCTCAATGATACTTTGGTCAAGGAAGGAATAAAGAAAGAAATTAAGGACTTTTTAGAGTTTAATGAAAATGAAGCCACAACATACCCAAACGTATGGGATGCAATGAAAGCATTTCTAAGAGGAAAACTCATAGCTCTGAGTGCCTCCAAAAAGAAACTACAGAGAGCACACATTAGCAGCTTGACAACACACCTAAAAGCACTAGAACAAAAGGAAGCAAATTCACCCAAGAGGAGTAGACGGCAGGAAATAATCAAACTCAGGGGTGAAATCAACCATGTGGAAACAAGAAAAACTATTTAAAGAATCAACCAATCAAGGAGCTGGTTCTTTGAGAAAATCAACAAGATAGATAAACCCTTAGCCAGACTCACTAGAGGGCACAGGGAAAGCATTCTAATTAACAAAATCAGAAATGAAAAAGGAGACATAACAACAGATCCTGAAGACATCCAAAACACCATCAGATCAATCTACAAAAAGCTATACTCAACAAAACTGGAGAACCTGGATGAAATGGACAAGTTTCTAGACAGATACCAGGTACCAAAGTTGAATCAAGATCAGGTTAATGATCTAAACAGCCCTATATCCCCCAAAGAAATAGAAGCAGTCATTAATAGTTTCACAACCAAAAAAAGCCCAGGACCAGATGGGTTTAGTGCAGAGTTCTATCAGACCTTCAAAGAAGATCTGATCCCAGTTCTTCACAAACTATTCCACAAAATAGAAACAGAAGGTACTCTACCCAACTCATTCTATGAAGCCACAATTACTCTGATACCTAAAGCACAAAATGACTCAACAAAGATAGAAAAATTCAGACCAATATGCCTTATGAATATTGATGCAAAAATCCTCAATAAAGTACTTGCTAACCGAATCCAAGAACACATCAAAACAATCATCCATCATGACCAAGTAGGTTTCATCCCAGGGATGCAGGGATGGTTCAATATACGGAAATCCATCAACATAATCCAGTATATAAACAAACTCAAAGACAAAAACCACATGATCATCCCGTTAGATGCGGAAAAAGCATTTGACAAGATCCAACACCCATTCATGATAAAAGTCTTGGAAAGATCAGGAATTCAAGGCCCATACCTAAACATGATAAAAGCAATCTACAGCAAACCAGTAGCCAACATCAAAGTAAATGGTCAGAAGCTTGAAGCAATCCCTCTAAAATCAGGGACTAGACAAGGCTGTCCACTTTCTCCATACCTATTCAACATTGTACTTGAAGTCCTAGCCAGAGCAATTCGACAACAAAAGGAGATCAAGGGGATACAAATTGGAAAAGATGAAGTCAAAATATCACTTTTTGCAGATGATATGATACTATATATAAGTGGCCCTAAAAATTCCACCAGAAAACTCCTAAACCTGAAAAACAGCTTCGGTGAAGTAGCTGGATATAAAATTAACTCAAACAAGTCAATGGCCTTTCTCTACACAAAGGATAAACAGGCTGAGAAAGAAATTAGGGAAACAACACCCTTCTCAATAGTCACAAATAATATAAAATATCTTGGCGTGAATCTAACTAAGGAAGTGAAATATTCGTATGATAAAAACTTCAAGTCTCTGAAGAAAGAAATTAAAGAAGATCTCAGAAGATGGAAAGATCTCCCATGCTCATGGATTGGCAGGATCAACATTGTAAAGATAGCTATCTTGCCAAAAGCAATCTACAGATTCAATGCAATCCCCATCAAAATTCCAAATCAATTCTTCAACGAATTAGAAAGTGCAATCTGCAAATTCATCTGGAATAACAAAAAACCTAGGATAGCAAAAACTCTTCTCAAGGATAAAAGAACCTCTGGTGGAATCACCATGCCTGACCTAAAGCTTTACTACAGAGCAATTGTGATAAAAAATGTGTGGTACTGGTATAGTGACAGACAAGTAGACCAATGGAATAGAATTGAAGACTCAGAAATGAACCCACACACCTACGGTCACTTGATCTTCGACAAGGGAGCTAAAACCATCCAGTGGAAGAAAGGCAGCATTTTCAACAAATGGTGCTGGCACAACTGGCGGTTATCATGTAGAAGAATGCGAATCGATCCATTCCTATCTCCTTGTACTAAGGTCAAGTCTAAGTAGATCAAGGAACTTCACATAAAACCAGAGACACTGAAACTTATAGAGGAGAAAGTGGGGAAAAGCCTTGAAGATATGGGCACAGGGGAAAAATTCTTGAATAGAACAGCAATGGCTTGTGCTGTAAGATCGATAATTGACAAGTGGGACCTCATGAAACTGCAAAGCGTCTGCAAGGCAAAAGACACCATCAATAAGACAAAAAAAAACACCAACAGATTGGGAAAGGATCTTTACCTATCCTAAATCAGATAGGGGACTAATATCTAATATATATAAAGAACTCAAGAAGGTGGACTCCAGAAAATCAAATAACCCCATTAAGAAATGGGGCTCAGAACTGAACAAAGAATTCTCGCCTGAGGAATACCGAATGGCAGAGAAGCACCTGAAAAAATGTTCAACATCCTTAATCATCAGGGAAATGCAACTCAAAACAACCCTGAGATTCCACCTCACACCAGTCAGAATGGCTAAGATCAAAAATTCAGGTGACAGCAGATGCTGGCGAGGATGTGGAGAAAGAGGAACACTCCTCCATTGTTGGTGGGATTGCAAGCTTGTACAACCACTCTGGAAATCAGTCTGGCGGTTCCTCAGAAAATTGGACATAGTACTACTGGAGGATCCAGCAATACCTCTTCTGGGCATATATCGAGAAGATGTCCCAACCGGTAAGAAGGACACATGCTCCACTATGTTCATAGCAGCCTTATTTATAATAGCCAGGAGCTGGAAAGAACCCAGATGCCCCTCAACAGAGGAATGGATACAGAAATTATGGTACATTTACACAATGGAGTACTACTCAGCTATTAAAAAGAATGAATTTATGAAATTCCTAGCCAAATGGATGGACCTGGAGAGCATCATCTTGAGTGAGGTAACACAATCACAAAGGAACTCACACAATATGTATTCACTGATAAGTGGATATTAGCCCAAAACTTAGGATACCCAAGATACAAGATACAATTTGCTAAACGCATGAAACTCAAGAAGAATGAAGACCAAAGTGTGGACACTATGCCCCTTCTTAGAATTGGGAACAAAACACCCATGGAAGGAGTTACAGAGACAAAGTTTGGAGCTGTGATGAAAGGATGGACCATCTAGAGACTGCCATATCCAGGGATCCATCCCATAAGCAGCTTCCAAACACTGACACCATTGCATACACTAGCAAGATTTTGCTGAAAGGACCCAGATATAGCTGTCTCTTGTGAGACTATGCCGGGGCCTAGCAAACACAGAAGTGGATGCTCACAGTCAGCTATTGGATGGATCACAGGGCTCCCAATGGAGAAGCTAGAGAAAGTACCCAAGGAGTTAAAGGGATCTGCAACCCTATAGGGGGATCAACATGATGAACTAACCAGTACCCCGGAGCTCTTGTCTCTAGCTGCATATGTATCGAAAGATGGCCTAGTCGGCCATCACTGGAAAGATAGGCCCATTGGACTTGCAAACTTTATATGCCCCAATACAGGGGAATGCCAGGGCCAAAAGAATGGGAATGGGGAGACTTCCGGCACCCTCCCAGTCGGAGGACAGTGACCTGCCCTGCAGGGAACGCCATCTTGGCTCCGGGACTCCACCGAGCTTAGTCTCTACAGGTCAGAGTGAGGACCACAGAGGCAGACAGCTTCTGGGACAGGCGGGAGCCACAGAGCCGCTGAGGCAGCACCCTTTTGGGGCCGCAGACATCCGGCACCCTCCCAGTCGGAGGACAGTGACCTGCCCTGCAGGGAACGCCATCTTGGCTCCAGGACTCCGCCGAGCTTAGTCTCTACAGGTCAGAGTGGGGACCACGGGGGCAGACGGCTTCTGGGACAGGCAGGAGCCACAGAGCCGCTGAGGCAGCACCCTTTTGGGGCTGCAGACTTCCGGCACCCTCCCAGTCGGAGGACAGTGACCTGCCCTGCAGGGAACGCCATCTTGGCTCCGGGACTCCGCCGAGCTTAGTCTCTACAGGTCAGAGTGAGGACCACAGAGGCAGACAGCTTCTGGGACAGGCGGGAGCCACAGAGCCGCTGAGGCAGCACCCTTTTGGGGCCGCAGACATCCGGCACCCTCCCAGTCGGAGGACAGTGACCTGCCCTGCAGGGAACGCCATCTTGGCTCCGGGACTCCGCCGAGCTTAGTCTCTACAGGTCAGAGTGGGGACCACGGGGGCAGACGGCTTCTGGGACAGGCGGGAGCCACAGAACCGCTGAGGCAGCACCCTTTTGGGGCCGCAGACATCCGACACCCTCCCAGCCGGAGAACAGTGACCTGCCCTGCAGGGAGCGCCATCTTGGCTCAGGGACTCCGCCGAACTTAGTCTGTACAGGTCTGCAGACAGAGGATACTCAGAATCCCCAGAAGAACAACCTCTGAACAGAGACAACTATAACAACTCCAGAGATTACCAGATGGCGAGAGGTAAAGGTAAGAATCTTACTAACAGAAACCAAGACCACCCACCATCATCAGGACCCAGCACTCCCACTTCGCCCAGTCCAGGGCACCCCAACACACCTGAAAAACTAGACCTGGATTTAAAAGCATATCTCATGATGATGGTAGAGGACATCAAGAAGGACTTTAAAGAACTACAGGAGAACATGGCTAAAGAGTTACAAGTCCTTAAAGAAAAACAGGAAAACACAACCAAACTGGTAGAAGTCCTTAAAGAGAAACAGGAAAACACATCCAATCAGATGATGGAAATGAACAAAACCATACTAGACCTAAAAAGGGAAGTAGACACAATAAAGAAAACCCAAAATGAGGCAACACTGGAGATAGAAACCCTAGGAAAGAAATCTGGAACCATAGATGCAAGCATCAGCAACAGAATACAAGAGATGGAAGAGAGAATCTCAGGTGCAGAAGATTCCATAGAGAACATGGGCACAACAATCAAGGAAAATGGAAAATGCAAAAAGATCCTAACTCAAAACATCCAGGAAATACAGGACACAATGAGAAGACCAAACCTACGGATAATAGGAGTGGATGAGAATGAAGATTTTCAACTCAAAGGACCAGCAAACATCTTCAACAAAATTATAGAAGAAAACTTCCCAAATCTAAAGAAAGAGATGCCCATGAACATACAAGAAGCCTACAGAACTCCAAATAGGCTGGACCAGAAAAGAAATACCTCCCGACACATAATAATCAGAACAACAAATGCACTAAATAAAGATAGAATACTAAAAGCAGTAAGAGAAAAAGGCCAAGTAACATATAAAGGCAAGCCTATCAGAATTACACCAGATTTTTCACCAGAGACTATGAAAGCTAGAAGATCCTGGACAGATGTTATACAGACACTAAAAGAACACAAATTCCAGCCCAAGCTACTATACCCAGCCAAACTCTCAATTAACATAGATGGAGAAACCAAAGTATTCCACGACAAAGCCAAATTCACACATTATCTCTCCACGAATCCAGCCCTTCAAAGGATAATAACAGAAAAAAACCAATACAAGGACGGGAACCACGCCCTAGAAACACAAGAAGGTAATCCCTCAACAAACCTAAAAGAAGACAGCCACAAGAACAGAATGCCAACTTTAACAACAAAAATAACAGGAAACAACAATTACTTTTCCTTAATATCTCTTAATATCAATGGACTCAACTCCCCGATAAAAAGACATAGACTAACAAACTGGCTACACAAACAAGACCCAACATTTTGCTGCTTACAAGAAACTCATCTCAGAGAAAAAGATAGACACTACCTCAGAATGAAAGGCTGGAAAACAATTTTCCAAGCAAATGGTCTGAAGAAACAAGCTGGAGTAGCCATTCTAATATCAGATAAGATTGACTTCCAACCCAAAGTCATCAAAAAAGACAGGGAGGGGCACTTCATACTCATCAAAGGTAAAATCCTCCAAGAGGAACTATCAATCCTGAATATCTATGCTCCAAATACAAAGGCAGCCTCATTCATTAAAGAAACTTTAGTAAATCTCAAAGCACACATTGCACCTCATACAATAATAGTGGGAGACTTCAACACACCACTTTCACCAATGGACAGATCATGGAAACAGAAACTAAACAGGGACACAGTGAAACTAACAGAAGTTATGGATCAAATGGATCTGGCAGATATCTACAGAACATTTTACCCTAAAACAAAAGGATACACCTTCTTCTCAGCACCTCATGGTACCTTCTCCAAAATTGACCACGTAATTGGGCACAAAACAGGACTCAACAGATACAAAAACATTGAAATTGTCCCATGCATCCTATCAGATCACCATGGACTAAGGCTGATCTTCAATAACAAAATAAATAATAGAAAGCCAACCTTCACGTGGAAACTGAACAACACTCTTCTCAATGATACCTTGGTCAAGGAAGGAATAAAGAAAGAAATTAAGGACTTTTTAGAGTTCAATGAAAATGAAGCCACAACATACCCAAACTTATGGGACGCAATGAAAGCATTTCTAAGAGGAAAACTCATAGCTCTGAGTGCCTCCAAAAGGAAACTAGAAAGAGCACACATTAGCAGCTTGACAACACACCTAAAAGCACTAGAACAAAAGGAAGCAAATTCACCCAAGAGGAGTAGACGGCAGGAAATAATCAAACTCAGGGGTGAAATCAACCAAGTGGAAACAAGAAAAACTATTCAAAGAATCAACCAATCAAGGAGCTGGTTCTTTGAGAAAATCAACAAGATAGATAAACCCTTAGCCAGACTCACTAGAGGGCACAGGGAAAGCATCCTAATTAACAAAATCAGAAATGAAAAAGGAGACATAACAACAGATCCTGAAGACATCCAAAACACCATCAGATCCTTCTACCAAAGGCTATACTCAACAAAACTGGAGAACCTGGATGAAATGGAGAAGTTCCTAGACAGATACCAGGTACCAAAGTTGAATCAAGATCAGGTTAATGATCTAAACAGCCCTATATCCCCCAAAGAAATAGAAGCAGTCATTAATAGTCTCCCAACCAAAAAAAGCCCAGGACCAGATGGGTTTAGTGCAGAGTTCTATCAGACCTTCAAAGAAGATCTAATCCCAGTTCTTCACAAACTATTCCACAAAATAGAAACAGAAGGTACTCTACCCAACTCATTCTATGAAGCCACAATTACTCTGATACCTAAACCACAAAAAGACCCAACAAAGATAGAAAACTTCAGACCAATATCCCTTATGAATATTGATGCAAAAATCCTCAATAAAATTCTTGCTAACCGAATCCAAGAACACATCAAAACAATCATCCATCCTGACCAAGTAGGTTTCATCCCAGGGATGCAGGGATGGTTCAATATACGGAAATCCATCAACGTAATCCAGTATATAAACAAACTCAAAGACAAAAACCACATGGTCATCTCGTTAGATGCGGAAAAAGCATTTGACAAGATCCAACACCCATTCATGATAAAAGTCTTGGAAAGATCAGGAATTCAAGGCCCATACCTAAACATGATAAAAGCAATCTACAGCAAACCAGTAGCCAACATCAAAGTAAATGGTGAGAAGCTTGAAGCAATCCCTCTAAAATCAGGGACTAGACAAGGCTGTCCACTTTCTCCATACCTATTCAACATTGTACTTGAAGTCCTAGCCAGAGCAATTCGACAACAAAAGGAGATCAAAGGGATACAAATTGGAAAAGATGAAGTCAAAATATCACTTTTTGCAGATGATATGATAGTATATATAAGTGACCCTAAAAATTCCACCAGAGAACTCCTAAGCCTGATAAACAGCTTCGGTGAAGTAGCTGGATATAAAATTAACTCAAACAAATCAATGGCCTTTCTCTACACAAAGAATAAACAGGCTGAGAAAGAAATTAGGGAAACAACACCCTTCTCAATAGTCACAAATAATATAAAATATCTTGGCGTGACTCTAACTAAGGAAGTGAAAGATCTGTATAATAAAAACTTCAAGTCTCTGAAGAAAGAAATTATAGAAGATCTCAGAAGATGGAAAGATCTCCCATGCTCATGGATTGGCAGGATCAACATTGTAAAAATGGCTATCTTGCCAAAAGCAATCTACAGATTCAATGCAATCCCCATCAAAATTCCAAATCAATTCTTCAACGAATTAGAAAGTGCAATCTGCAAATTCATCTGGAATAACAAAAAACCTAGGATAGCAAAAACTCTTCTCAAGGATAAAAGAACCTCTGGTGGAATCACCATGCCGGACCTAAAGCTCTACTACAGAGCAATTGTGATAAAAACTGCATGGTACTGGTATAGTGACAGGCAAATAGACCAATGGAATAGAATTGAAGACCCAGAAATGAACCCACACACCTACGGTCACTTGATCTTCGACAAGGGAGCTAAAAACATCCAGTGGAAGAAAGACAGCATTTTCAACAAATGGTGCTGGCACAACTGGTTGTTAACATGTAGAAGAATGCGAATCGATCCATTCCTATCTCCTTGTACTAAGGTCAAGTCTAAGTGGATCAAGGATCTTCACATAAAACCAGAGACACTGAAACTTATAGAGGAGAAAGTGGGGAAAAGCCTTGAAGATATGGGCACAGGGGAAAAATTCCTGAATAGAACAGTAATGGCTTGTGCTGTAAGATCGAGAATTGACAAGTGGGACCTCATGAAACTACAAAGCTTCTGCAAGGCTAAAGACACCATCAATAAGACAAAAAAACCACCAACAGATTGGGAAAGGATCTTCACCTATCCTAAATCAGATAAGGGACTAATATCCAATATATATAAAGAACTCAAGAAGGTGGACTCCAGAAAGTCAAATAACCCCATTAAAAAATGGGGCTCAGAACTGAACAAAGAATTCTCGCCTGAGGAATACCGAATGGCAGAGAAACACCTGAAAAAATGTTCAACATCCTTAATCATCAGGGAAATGCAAATCAAAACAACCCTGAGATTCCACCTCACACCAGTCAGAATGGCTAAGATCAAAAATTCAGGTGACAGCAGTTGCTGGCGAGGATGTGGAGAAAGAGGAACACTCCTCCATTGTTGGTGGGATTGCAAGCTTGTACAACCACTCTGGAAATCAGTCTGGCGGTTCCTCAGAAAATTGGACATAGTACTACCGGAGGATCCAGCAATACCTCTCCTGGGCATATATCCAGAAGATGTCCCAACCGGTAAAAAGGACACATGTTCCACTATGTTCATAGCAGCCCTATTTATAATAGCCAGAAGCTGGAAAGAACCCAGATGTCCCTCAACAGAGGAATGGATACAGAAATTATGGTACATTTACACAATGGAGTACTACTCAGCTATTAAAAAGAATGAATTTATGAAATTCCTAGCCAAATGGATGGACCTGGAGGGCATCATCTTGAGTGAAGTAACACAATCACAAAAGAATTCACACAATATGTATTCACTGATAAGTGGATATTAGCCCAAAACTTAGGATACCCAAGATATAAGATACAATTTGCTAAACACATGAAACTCAAGAAGAATGAAGACCAAACTGTGGACACTGTGCACCTTCTCAGAATTGGGAACAAAACACCCAGGGAAGGAGTTACAGAGACAAAGTTCGTAGCGGTGATGAAAGGATGGACCATTTAGAGACTGCCGTACCCAGGGATCCATCCCATAATCAACTTCTAAACGCTGACACCATTGCATACACTAGCAAGATTTTGCTGAAAGGACCCAAATATAGCTGTCTCTTGTGAGACGATGCTGGGGCCTAGCAAACAAAGGAGTGGATGTTCACAGTCAGCTATTGGATGTATCACAGGGCTCCCAATGGAGAAGCTAGAGTAAGTACCCAAGGAGCTAAAGGGATCTGCAACCCTATTGTTGGAACAACATGATGTACTAACTAGAACCCCGGATCTCTTGTCTCTAGCTGCATATGTATGGAAAGATGGCCTAGTCAGCCATCAATGGAAAGAGAGGCCCATTGGACTTGCAAACTTTATATGCCCCAATATAGGGGAATGCCAGGGCCAAAAGAATGGGAATGGGTGGGTAGGGAAGTGGGGGGCTCTATGGGGGACTTTTGGGATAGCATTAGAAATGTAATTGAGGAAAATATGTAATAAAAATATTAAAAATTAAAAAAAAATAAAATAAAATTAAAAAAAAATAAAAAAAAAAAATAAAAAAAAAAAATAAAAAAAAAAAAGAATGGGAATGGGTGGGTAGGGAAGGAGGGGGGTATGGGGGACTTTTGGGATAGCATTGGAAATGTAATTGACGAAAATACGTAATAAAAAAATATTAAAAATTTTAAAAAAAAAAGAAGAATCTTAGATGGATATTGCTAAGTCAAAAAAAAAAAAAAAACCTAAGCAGAAAATACACTACTTACTGTATGATATTCCAGAAAGGACAAAATTATGGAGTCATTTAAAATATTGTTTTCCAGTGATCATTCAGACACCAGGGAGAGAAGGATGGGATAGAGAAATGTTTAGGACTGTAAGATATTGCAGTGTTGGCTGCCTATAATTATATCCTTGTCAGCCCCCACAAAGCACAGTACCACACACAAGCAGGGCATAAATGAAAACTAGTTATGAGTTAGGTGGTAATGTTCCTGTGAGAGTTTATCTCATAGGAATTGCAACAGGAAAAAAAAACCCCACATTATAATGCAATGTCTGTAATGAGGAAAGCTTCCTGTGTGTAAGGGGGTGGGCAGAATCTTTTTACTTCTTGCTCAACTTTGATATGAAACCAGACTTGCTTTTAAAAATAAAGTCTATCTTTTATAGACAAAAGCATGAAGGTTGGCATTTATGGTCATGAACTGTGGTTGACTGGGCTTCTGCTACTCATCCTACAGAGACTTGCAGTTGATCTGTGGAGCCCTGCTGTAGGCATCACTTGCTATTTTGTCTTGGGAAGTCTTGGCTCTGCATAGAAGCTTCCTGTCTCCTAGGATACTCTAACCTAGCTAGCAGTGTTCCAAAAGCTAATGGGATAGAATAGAATAAGTATGGTGAATAATGGGCTCCAGCAATTCAATGTATAGATATGATTTCATGCCTCTGTTTTAGATTTCCCATAGATATAATACATGGTCCTGAGCCCACAGAGCCTGGCCCAATCTCCTTGACTTTAGGCCTCTGTTTTGTTGCTGGAGGGATGATAGGTGGTGGGAAAGACAATCTGAACACAAGATGGAGGGAAGAACTGCCTACAAACCTAGTTCTTTTGTTTTTCTTTCTTTTTTGTTTGTTTGTTTGTTTGTTTGGAGTTTTTTTGACACGTTTTCAGCTGAAGGGTCAATGTTCATCCTGTGCAGGTTCCTACTGACTTAACTTCTAGAGCTGTTCAATGAGAATCAATTCACTTCTCTCTGACTTTTCCTACACACCTGTGTTAACTCCTTTGTTGTTGCTGTTGTTGCTGATGCTGATGCTGCTTCTGCTGCCGCTACTGACAGATCAACAGAAATAATTTGCTGCAGGAAAGATTTATTTTGCCTCACAATTTACCGGGATAAACACCACATTGTAGGGGAGATGGCCTGATGGCAAATGGCTCTGATACAGGGCAGTTAGAGACTGCCTTCGAGGGAAGGAGAACCAGGCTGCAATGATCCAATTCCCTCTACTAGCTCCACCTTCTGAAGACTTCAGAGCTTCTTAAAACTGTGATATCTGCTGGGAAACAAGAGTTTAATTGCATAAAACTTGTGGGGATGTTTCATATTCAAACTATAACAATTTTACACATTTTTTTATTCAGTGGCAGGTGAGACATATATCACAGCCCCACATGAGAATCTGAGGACAGCCTGCAGGACTTGACTCCCTCCTTCCACCATGTGGGTCCTGGAGTTTTGAACTCATGTCATGTGGCATGGCTACAAGCTCCTTTATATGCTAAGCCATCTCACTGGCCCACTTCTCAGTGGTTATACTTAACAAAAAACAAAAATAGTACCATTTGTAGGTGAGCTTTAGAAAGGTTGAAACCAGTATGGATTCAATGCAAATGTTTAGCATAAAATTAACAGTATTCTCCAATTTATAAAACCATTTTACATTTTCAGCATAAATAAATGACCAACTAATTATTGGTCATGTAGTGTTTCCAAAAATATGTAATATTGTATACTTTTAAATAATTTTTACATATTTTACTGCTCATCATTAGATTAAATTTTTTAATTTATATTTTTTTTACTCTTGAAATAGAAGTTTCTTGTTTACACATGTCTAGCCATATTTATTTCACCCTAATATTTTATTTAATACTTCACTTACAAAATTAACTAGCGTACACTCCTATCTTCGCATTTCTACAGTGAAGTGTTGTTCTTGGGTGGTAAGTATACATTTATGCATGAGCGTTTAAATTATGAAAGAATTCCATTTGTTCTCACTCCAAAATTATAATTAAAGCTTTAAAAAATTTAAATTTGAATCTGTTGGAGGAGACCACAAACCTGAAGAATTCTGTATCAAACATAGAAACAAAACTAAATATCTGTCCTTACATACTTTAATTGACCTGAAAAAGCAGGGCCTATCGATCAGTGTACTGTTTCTTTGTGTTTCACTTTCTGTCGACTTGGATTTTTTCAAAACCTACTTTATTTTGGGATCTTAAAGTCTTCAACCTCCCTTCTAAGCCACCAACCAGGGGTCGGAAGAGAAGGAGGTTAATAGGAAAACAATGTTGTGGACCTGTTTGGGGCGATTCCACACTTTGTTCTCAGGATACCAGCAGTCCAGTTTAATACCAAGCACCAAACACAAATCAACAGTGGCAACATAATCGAGCAGAAATGGCCATGCGCTGCCAAATTGGCACAAGTCAGCTAGAGGCCAGAATTAGCCAGAATAAAACAAGAAGTTCTTTGGCAAGTTTCTCTCTATGAAGCGAAGACCAAGGAAGACCAGTGAAGAGCAGCAAAGACCAGTGAAGCATTGTACAATGTAGAGTATAGCAATGCAAGAGAGTTCTCACTGTGAGATCTTCCAGGAAAACATCCCATGACACAACTGAGTTGTTAAGAAACCAGAAATTTCCACTTCAACTTAATAATAATAATAATAAAACAGTTCTTTAGTACCTCTTTAAAATTAGCAAACAGAATAATGGGTTTCACTATGGAACTTGTAAAAACCGACTCTTTAAAAAATGGGTTTAGGGGCTGGTGAGATGGCTCAGTGGGTAAGAGCACCCGACTGCTCTCCTGAAGGTCCAGAGTTCAAATCCCAGCAACCACATGGTGGCTCACAACCATCTGTAATGAGATCTGACTCCCTCTTCTGGTCTGTCTGAAGACAGCTACAGTGTACTTACATATAATAAAATAAATAAAAAGAAAAAAATGGATTTATATTGCTGCAATAGGATTATTAATTTATTAAATAGTCATAATAATCATATTTACCTGAGATTGCTTCCAAAAACTTTCTCCCTATGTGAGTCATTCATTTTAGGTGTTTTGTTTTTCTTTATTTTGTGTTGGTGTTGGTGGTGGTGATGTTGTTGTTGGGTGTGATGGTGGTGGTGTTTGTTGTTAGTTTGTTTCTTTGCTTCTTTTTGCCCAGAAATTTTTTGAGCACAGATAGCAAGACCATTTTAATATTAATAGTCAAATCAGTAACGTATTAAAATACTAAGATAAATTCACTCATTCAGCGATTGTAGATGAAGCTTGTCTGATGAGTGAAGCACTCCAGTGCCAGAAATCTGGAGAAAAATCACCTTTGAAAAATAGGATCCGGTCAAAAGTGCTTTTAAGTAAATAGGCTATATCAGTCAGCTATCCATTGCTCCAGTGAGATTTCTGAGGCAATTTACTTACAAAGACAGGTTACTTAGCCACAGTTCTGGGAATTGCAGTGAAAGACTGGACATTCCCAATGGTGAGAATGAAACACACAGAGTAACCCTCTCACACCCTGAGCCAGAGTAACATGGCCCCAGACTTAGCACACTGGCTCCATCATGGAAATGCCATTCAGACCATAAAACTCAACACATAGACAATACCACCTAGCAACATGTAAACAAAAAGCTACTCCATCGATGTCCATAGTTCTAGGAAAGTCTCTAAACCTTATTTTTTGCTTCTGTAGTTCAGTTTCTAACTACTTGTTCTTGTTAACTCAAGTCATGTCTTCTAGGTTAGGCTCACAACACACCTCCAACAGCAGCTCAGCCCATATAGAGTCTCATAGGTGATTGGACTGCAGGTTGAGGGTCAGAAGTCCCCTGCAAGACACTTCCTCAGCCCACAGAAATGAATTGAGAGTCGTTATATAGCTTTCCTTTTTCTGGGATCATGTGGATCAACTTTTCTTCTTAACAATTTCATGAGATAAAAAAACATTCAGATGGCCCATTTGTAAGACAAAGAAATTATTAGAACAAACACTGCTCTGTCATAGAATCCCAAACCACACTTTATACATGCTGGTTTTCCTGTGTGTGCAGACACTGAAGCAAAGTCTAACATCATAGCTTTATTTCAGGACTTGGCTGCTTTTTTACTTCTAGAATGTGCTCCATAAAAGTCTGTGGTCTGCCTGTCTTCCAGTTAGACAATGCCAGCTAGCCATCTGGCCTGGCAGCTCTGAAGAGAGATGCTTCCACAGCCAGTTTGTAAAAGTTCCAAGCCATGATTGTGAGCGACTGTTGTGGCTATTCCTGTGCTTGTGGGAAGAGGGGCCAGGGAACTGTACTAAGAGCATGGGTCTTGCCAGTGTTAGAAGAAGAATTAAAGAGATGAAGTTCCGATATAAACAGTTGGCTTATGTTTACAAAGATGAGACACTAGGAGTCAAGGAAAGTTGTGCATATATAATTCGTGGGGGTATAGAAAGCATCAGATATTCAGGATGGTTTCTCTTGTTCAGTTTTATATGTTCTATGAACACAGGTTAGTAAAGCACTCCTTTATGTGGGGTGATCACAGAAAAAAGTGAACACTACATTTCTCCAATTTTCTGCAATTAAAAATGTGTGTGCGTGTGTGTGTGTGTGTGTGTGTGTGTGTGTGTGTGCTGAGTGAAAATTCGCATGTGCAGTAGTCCATTCTCTCTCTCCCATTCTGTGCTGAGCTATACGTCAGCGGCCCATTTGTCCACTTTTAAGACTAAAGATGGAAAACTATTAATCTCGGAGCACAGATTAAAGGTCTCATGAGAGCCCATGCTGTGCAGCGTGCCCTTCTGGTGTGTCCAGCCTTTGACAATGCAGCTTAACGTGGCCATCTACAAGGTTCCCACTGAAGAACCAAGCATTCAGATTACAATACAAGTAGCAAAAGGACCTCAGAGTATTTTGAGTGAGTGTATGATTTTGTGTTGGACCAAATTAACAACTGTCCTCAGCCCCTTGTGTCTCATAAGGCATGGATTGGCCACATTTGATCAATGTGTGTGATCATGTATAGTACAAAGCATTAGGGGTAATTGTTAAATCATGGGAACAGCAACCAGGTGCCTACCAAATTCTATATATCCATGAAATTGACTTATGTAGGTAGATAAAAATGCATATTAAGGACATTGTAGTGAGAAAAAAAAAAGTTTCTTTGACCAAACACAAGGGAAGCTGCCTATTCACCAACCTATAAATAATGCATTGATATCAAAAAGGGTGGGTATTTGAGGACAGACAAAAGGGAATAGTTTTAGGGGAACTGGAGTCTCATGTCCCAGGACTTTGACCTTCCTTAGCCCTCTAGTTGGTCCCACCAGGCCCTGACACACATCGTCTACTTAGCTTTTATTCCTTTCTCCCCAAATAGCTTCATTTGTAATTTGTCTGTCTGTGTGTTTCCCTCAACAGATGGAGAATTGTAGCCCTGGTGCAATTGCAAATTTCTGCAGTTTTGTTCTTTGCTGGCAGCTAACACAGGCATCAAAGCTCATGCAAACATCTATTCTGAACTTAATTAGTTCCAGTCCATCTGGGAAAGATTTGGGGAGGCTGAAAAAATGAGAACACACCCTGTGCTAAAGTGGTTTTTCTGAAGTGAATTTCAGCCTCCACTCTCAGGCCCTCTTTAGAAGAAAGAGTTGTGGCTTGTCCTATTTTGAACAGCTCTAAAATGCTTCCTATGGTGTCCTAAACATTCTAATGTGTGTCTGCTTATTTGCCCATTAATAAATACAGTAGTCCAGGGAAGCCTAACCTATGATTGTTGTAAACCAGCACTAGTTTTGATTCACTCCAGTTTTTCACTACAAGGAATATTTACTGAGCTTCTTTGATAATTGAGCAAACACAAAAGTACTTTCTGTATTCTCAATACAAAAAGAAGGCCTGCATTGCCGATAAAATATGTACCTGACCACACAACAGAGATTTTGATAAAATTTTATCTTTACAAATTTGGTTCACCAGAAGGCAGCTACAGGTTGTTGGGAGAGCATGGCAGCAATTCCACAGAGCCCCAAAGCATGTGGTATGCTTTACTGAAAGAGTTAAGTAATTTGTGGCTGTGTTATTTCAATGACTTTTGGCATTAGGAGAACTTAAGGTTAATTTCCATCTTGAAAGTTGGCAAATCAAAGGATATGTGCTCATCAAACTGAAGTGAATGTAAAGAAAAACAGAAAAATAAATAGATTATTTGGGAAAAGGAGGTGGAAATCCTGGTGTGTTGGTACATGCCTGTTTTTTTTTTATTTCTATCTTTTATTTACTTAGTTTATTTACATTTCTTTTTTATTAGATATTTTCTTTACTTACATTTCAAATGTTATCCCCTTTCCTGGTTTCCCCTCCAAAAATCCCCATCCCTTCCACCCTCTCCCTGCTCACTAACCCACCTACTTACTCCTGCTTCCCAGTCCTGGCATTCCACTATACTGGGGCATTGAGCCTTCACAGGTCCAAGGGTCTCTCTTCCCATTGATGACCAACAAGGCCATTCTCTGCTACATATGTGGCTAGAGTCATGGGTCCCTCCATGTGTACTCTTTGGTTGGTAGTTTACTCCCTGAGAGCTCTGGGGGTACTGATTGATTCATATTGTTGTTCCTCCTGTGGGGCTGCAAACCCCTTCAGCTCCTTGGATCCTTTCTCTAGCTCCTCTATTGGGGACCCTGTGCTCAGTCCAATGGTGGGCTGAGAGCATCCACCTCTGTATTTGTCAGGTACTGGCAGAGCCTCTTGGACACAGCTATATCAGGCTCCTGTCAGAAAGCACTTCTTGGCATCCACAATAGTGTCTGGGTTTGGTGACTATATATGGGATGGATCTGCAGGCGGGGCAGTCTCTAGACTCAGGATGATATTTTCTAGTTCCATCCATTTGTCTAAGAATTTCATAAATTCATTGTTTTTTTGCTCCATTGTGTAAATGTACCACGTTTACACATTTCTGTATCCATTCCTCTGTTGAGGGATATTTGAGTTCATTCCAGCTTCTGGCTATTATAAATAAGGCTGCTATAAACATAGTGGAGCATGTGTCCTTATTACATGTTGGAGCATCTTCTGGGTGTATGCTCAGGAGTGGTATTGCTGGGTTCTCAGGTAGTACTATGTCCAATTTTCTGAGGAACTGCCAAACTGATTTCCAGAGTGGTTGTACCAGCTTGCAATCCCATCAGCAATGGAGGAGTGTTCCTCTTTCTCCACACCCTCGCCAGCATCTGCTGTCACCTGAGTTTTTGATCTCAGCCATTCTGACTGGTGTGAGGTAGAATCTCAGGGTTGTTTTAATTTACATTTCTCTGATGAATAAGGATGTTGAACATTTCTTTAGGTGCTTCTCAGCCATTCCATATTCCTCAGTTGGGAATTCTTTGTTTAGCTCTGTACCCCATTTTTAATAGGGTTATGTGTTTTTCTGAAGTCTAACTTCTTGAGTTCTTTGTATAATTGGATATTAGCCTTCTATCAGATGTAGGGTTGGTAAAGATCTTTTCCCAATCTGTTGGTTTCCGTTTTGTCCTATTGACAGTGTCCTTTGCCTTACAGAAGCTTTGCAATTTTATGAGATCCCATTTGTCAATTCTTGATCTTAAAGCATAAGCTTTTGGTTTCTTTACCGGAAAATTTCCCCTTTGCCCATGTTCTCAAGGCTTTTCCCCACTTTCTTTTCTATTGGTTTCAGTGTCTCTGGTTTTTTGTAGAGGTCCTTGATCCACCTGGACTTGAGCTTTGTACAGGAGATAAGAAGGGATTGCCTTTAATCCCAGAATTTGGGAGGCAAAGGCAGGCGGATCTCTGTGAGTTTTAGGTAAACCTGTTCTATATAACAAATTCCAGGCCAGGAAGAGCTACATGGTGAGACCCTGTCCCAGGAAAAGAACTAAGGAAGGAAGTGGGGCTACTCAGGCAGATGAGGTACATGAAGCATTCCTGTATAAAGTGACCTCCATCAGCTAGAGCCCTTCCCAGTTTTCTGTTGACTTCTGACATGCAGAAGACATCGCAGAGACTTATTTCTACTTCACTGTTATTGGGACCCACTTTCACTGTGATGAAAACAATTTGTTTTCTCTTTATGTCTGGGTGCTACTCCCAGTACTGTCCCTGCCTGCATGGTTCCCTGTGGGCATGTCAGTCTAGTCCTCTGGAGCTCAGCTAAGACAGCTCCCACCAGAGATCCCTCAGGCTCCTATTTTGAAACATAGTTCTCTTCCTTGCCCTTTCTTTCTTTCAAAATATTTTCTTTAGGAATATAGCTGACAGGAGAAAAGTTTTGCTCTACTTTATGGAAATCAAGTTAGCAGCAACAGTCTGAAAAGTAAAACAATTAATGAGATGACTCCATATCCACATGTACATGGGAAGCATTGATTGAACTGTGTAGGAATAAATAAATAAATAAATAAATAAATAAATAAATAAATAAATTTGAAAGGACAACATGGAGTTAGGAAGGAGATATGATGAGAAGTTCCGTGGGACTAAGAAATGTACTTGGTCAAGATACATATTGCATATATATACATATATACACACACATATATAAGAATTTTAAATTCTAAAAGTCTAGAGAGAAGGACAAGTCAACTAAACTATGCAAAAACTAAATAAATAAGCAAATTATGAGGATGTATCTTCTATATGCAGGAATATGATTACTGAGATTCTAATAGGCTTAATTTGGGGAAGAAAATTAAGTAACTAAAAATCACTGTGATCAAAATGAGAACTTGAAAAGCAAAGAAGCTCTTGATCAAGAATTATTTTTAGGAATGGAAGTAAACCAGCCTCCTGAAAGAGATTGTTAAATGGAGATAGTGAAACCAACTCACTAGGAAAGATTCTTGGTATTGGATAAAGATCTGAGTAGTTTAAAAGATAATTTCTGGATCAGCAAAACCCAGGCACGCAGGAACTCCACCTTTACCAGTAGCATGGGTTCCTTCCAGTCTGGGCCAGTGCCCTGAGAAGACCTTGGGCAAGAACTCTGCAGCCAGCCCAACAAATGCCCAGAGGAAGCTCCACTCCCCGGTGCTGTAACACTTCCAGGATCATAGCATCAGACATGAGGAGGACACTACATCTGTCCCAACACCAGGAGAAACTGGGACCAGCAGGATCCAGGGACACAGGAACCCTGCCTGACCAGTGGCACAGGTTCATTCTGGTCTGGGCCAGTGCCCGGAGCAGAACTTGTGAAGAACCTGAGCAGAACTCCACAACCAGTCCCACAACACCCAAGCTCCACTCCCAGGGGCTCTTACACACTCAGCATCACAGGATCACAGGAGCTCTGACATACCCAGGATCTCAGGATCACAGGATCACAGGATCACAGAATCACAAGATCACAGAGACAGCTGGACTCTGAGGAGTTCTGACACAACCAGGATCACAGAAAGGACAGGCTCCAGTCAGATATAGTGAGGGCAGGTAACACTAGAAGTAACCAGATGGCAGGAATCAAGCATAAGAACATAAGTAACAAAAACCAAGGTTACTTGGCATCATCAGAACCCAATTCTCCTACCATAGCAAGTCCTGGATACACCATCACACCAGAAAAGCAAGATCCAGATTTAAATCATTTCTCAGATAATGATGATAGAGGACTTTAAGAAGGACATGAATAACTCCCTTAAAGAAATACATATACATACATATACATACATGCATACATACATATGTATATACATACAGGCAAAACACTAGTATATATATAATAAATAATCTTTACAATATTTTAATGTATAAATGATATCATTGCTAATTTTGGGTGCTAATTTAAATAAATTAAAGAACATCTGTAGCTTGTAAGGTGCTTGCCCTCAGTATGTATGTAAGAATGTCCAACTGCCATTTGGGAACTGAGTAAGGATGGGAAGCAGGCACCATCTGGTCAGCTGCGGGTCCAGATGAACAAAAATGGAAGAAACTCAAAGCTCCCTTCTACCTGGAGCTGGTATCATTGTTCTGCCAGTCTTGAACATCATAGCTCCAGGTGTTCCCTCCTTTGGACTCTGCATTTCATACTAGTTGGCTCTTAGGTTCTCAAATCCTCCCCTCACACTGAGAGTTACATCACTTATTTGCCTGGTTCTGAGGTCTTCAGACTGCTACTGAGTCACAAGACAGACTATCTGATCTCCAAACTTTTGGACAACCTTTTATGGAAATGATTGGTGTGGGCTTGGGTACCAGAAGTTTTCCACGAAGTTCTCTGTCCAGGCCTGGTGTGAGGGTTCCAAAGAAGGGAAGTGAGTGCAGGCAGGGAGACAAAGTCTCTGCCATGCCTTCCAGGTAACTCTGAACTGAGCCGGGTCCAGCTGGGCCAACAAGAAGCCAACTATCCAGTGAGGAGTGTGGCAGGACCTCAGGTGGCTCTTCGGCAGAAAAGATCTCTTCCCAAGTGTTGCATACAGCTCTTAGAACAAAAGACTCAGACAAAGGAGTAGTTCTCGTGCACCTTTAATTTCCTGGATAGGATTTATATAGTTTGAGGGTGATTCAGGGTTCGACAGCAGGTACCTCTCATTGCCTTGGGGAAAACCTTATTTGCATGTGGGAAGTTGTTGGGAACAAAATAAAGGGGGAGGCCCAGGGGCCCTGGGGAGAGCCCTGGGGAAGAGGAGGAAAGGAAAAGGGGCCTAAAGTCTGGCCAGAGTTCCTGTGCTCTGGGCAGGTGGACGCAGGCATGGGGGGCTGCCAGGGCACTTTCCACATGGCCCCAGGTGAGCATCTAAGCATCTGACCCATGCTGTGGGGGATGGGGGTGGAGAAGGGGCAGCCCCTGACCTGGGGGCCCCAGGACCACACCCTGTAGCCCCAGGGGTATGGGAGAGAGGGATAAGGGAAGAGAGGTTCTCAACACTACTAGAGTGCGCAGTGGAACTTGAAGGAGCAGAGACTCTCTATGGTTTAAGAGCTTTATTAAAGAAATGCAGGGGGAAAGAGAGAAGGTAGAAAGAGAAAGAGAGAGTGTGGGGGGAGGGAGAGAGAGAAGGCTAGAGAGAAAGAGAGAGAAAGAGGAGAGGAAAGAAGAAGACAAAGAGAAAGGGAAGAGAAGAGAGAAGTGAGAGATGAGAGGACAAAGGAGTGAGAGAGTGAGGTGGGGCTGAGCACCCCTTTTATGGTCTTCACTGTTGCTAGGTAACTGGGAGGAGTTTAGCCTGAAGGTCAGAAGCTTGGGCCATTGCTTGCATGACTACTGACCATGCTTCTCTTGTGGGGACTGAGGGAGGTGGTACCTTAGGCAGGGGCCAGAGTTCCAGGAGCATGAGGGAACGCCTACCCTGTCATGTAGGTGAATTATGACCATCAGGGTTCAGACCTCAGCTCGACTGGATACCAGCCTGCAATTCCCCACCGGAAGGCATGGTACTGCTCCTATGTGACTGATAGCCACACACTTCTCCTGTGGGGGGGGGGGGGGGGCAGTAACTTTGACAGCAGCCAGGGGTCCAGAAGATGTGCCATCCATCCCATGTAGGTGGAAATCATCACCCACCGGGTCCCACTGGGGTTCAAGACCTATGCTCAGCTGGAGACCAGGCTGTCTGTGCGCAGCCCATTGCCCCACAGATTGGCATCCTTAATTACATGTAGAAATTCCCCTAAGAAATCCTGTCTCTGTGTACTATCCATCTATCTATCTATCTATCTATCTATCTATCTATCTATCTATCTATCTATCTATCTAAACACATCCTGTTGGTTCTCTCTAGAGAGTTCTCACGTTTATGGTTAATTTAATCTTATATAATTTTTACCACATTAAAAAAAAAATACAAAACCAGGCTTGGGAGTGCTGGCCCTGGCCCTCACTTCCCAGAAGACTAGAGCCGCCCCTGGGAGGCAGGGATGCAGGATAACTGGCCTCATCCCTCAACTGGGCAGTGTGGGAAAGCTGTCCCTGAGGGATAAGAGTTGTTGAGCTGGCACCTCCCCTTGCTGGCTGCAGTACTTGGAAGATCTGGCCCCACCCCTCACCTAAGCAAAGCAGGAGAGTTGGCCCTGGTGGTGTGGCCACAGGAGAACTGGTTGGCTGAAGAACTCAGCTTCCACTCAGACCCAGATCCAGGACTTTGAGTTGGCCCGCCCCAACATCCACTGCTGGAGCACTTGAAGGGGCATGTCCTGCAAATCCAAACGTGCAGGATCTTCATAACACAAGACAGCAACAGAAAGTTTGAGAAAAGTTCCTTTGAGGATCCAGTATTGATAGTGTAGCAGAAGTCACAGGCCTTGAACCAGACCCATGCCTCATTTCAATGAATATTGGCAATAAAGATGTGTGGACAAAAGAGAATACTGTGACACATACTGTGACACATTGCAGCTTCCACAATAGGATGTTTTTATGATTTGTTTGGGGGTTGTTTATTGTTTTTAATTCCTTCTTTTTATTTAATCTTTTTTTTACACTCCAGATTTTATTCCCCTCCCAGTCCACCCCCTGACTGTTCCACATCCCATACCTCCTCTCCACCCTGTGTCTCCACGAGGATGCCCCTAACCCCCAACCCCACCAGACCTCTAAACTCCTTGGGGCCTCCAGTCTCTTGAGGGTTATGTGCATCTTCTCTGACTGAACCCAGACCGGGCTGTATATGTGTTGGTGGCCCAAGTGTCTGAGAGATCTCAGGGGTCCAGGTTAATTGAGAATGCTGGTCCTTCTACAGAGTTGCCCCATATGAAATGTAAATAAAGAAAATATCCAATAAAAAATGGGGGGAAAAGAAAAGAATCTTAACCAATAGGTTTGTTTACTTTTTTTATTTTTGTTTTTTACTTTCTTTGGAGGAGGAGGTTGCAAGGACAGAGGGTGGATCCAAGGGGACAGGAAAGATGAGTGGGATTGAGGTACATGGTTTGAAGTTCAAAATGAATCAATAAAAAGCTAAAGAAAAATACAAAACCAAATAATACATGCAGACAAATTCCACATAGAATTTATAAATCAAAGTAGAAGACAATAATATAAAATTGAACTAAAATTTATCTCCCTAGCATATGATGTACACTGGATTGAATTCTCTGGTAGATTCTCTTAAAATATGATCTGATTTTATGCTTGTTTAGCATGGCTGTTTTAATGAGCATATTTGAAACAAGGCCCATAGAGAAATACAGAGGTACAAGTAAAACATCTTGTTCTCATAACAGAATTTGAAATGTTATTTCAGCTTACATTTCTTCCATGGAAACTAGCAAAAACTTCAACCCAACATAGGTCCAAAGTCTTGCATCAGACTTCTCTAATAAATCTAATACAAAGGTTCATCTAAAAGTTTTAGAGGACCTTGAAATAAATACATACATACATACATACACACATACATACGTGTGTGTGTGTGTGAGAGAGAGAGAGAGAGAGAGAGAGAGAGAGAGAGAGAGAGAGAGAGAGAATGGTATAGCATGGTTAGAAATCACAGGACCTGAATTCAATTTCCTAGTTTACTGTGGAAAATTATTCTATTATCATTATTCTATTATCTATTATTCATGATCTCAGATTTTTATGCTGGAGCTAAACAGCTATAGTGAACACACCTAACAACCCAACAAACATGATCATATCTAAGATAATTTTATCAAGAAACTATCAGCACAAAGGCCTACAAGGTTAGGCCCCTATGAGATGTTGCTGCCATCTATTGGAAGTGTGGCTAAATTGCACACAACTTTAAAAGGCCATGGTGTTTAGTGATAGAGCACTAGCCTGGTATGTATGCATAAGGTCCTGATTACACACCCATTACTGCAAATAATAATAATTTTCTAAAATATTCCACTTTAGGGCACTTACATAAGACAAGCACCTAGCAGTGCTTGTTACCTAGCAGTTACTAATCACCCTCAAACACAGTACATATCCTGTGCTCTACACACTGTACCAGGGTCTCTCCATGACAGAATTACTAAACAAATAGTATTGGATTCACACAACAGAAAGCTATACAACGACAAAAATGAGTGAGATAGTGATATTCATTAGCAACATAGATAAATGGCAAGCGCTTAGAGCTGATTGAAAAGAACCAGGCTCAGGTTGTGTTTCCTGCTACCTAAAGGGTTAACTTTCTTCACTCTGTCTCTGGAAGCTTAACATTGACACTGAACTTCATGTCAAGATCAGAACATCCGGTCAATGACAGCACCTACCACTGTCACCCTCACACTGCTTTTTAAAGACTGTGGTTCTTCCTCCCTTAACTATCCTCGATTAACTAAGGGACTTTCCTCTTCACCTCAAAGATATTTCATACAGACCACTCACAACAAACTCAAGTTAGTGTTCTTGTTTCATGAAACACTGCATTATTTGCTTTGAGTTGTATCAGAGGAGATCAGTCATCTTGGTCTATTGAACATAGATCACCATCTGATCCAGTAAACAGTGTTACATTTACTCCTAGATGGTAAATTCAAAATCCAGAATATTTGTTACCCAATCTAATTCTGTAGAATATCTTGCTTGATGACAGTTTTACAGTATGTTGCCCATATAGTCTCCAGGATACCTCCAAAACTATCTAGCAATATCATTCAAGCTTAAGAAAAACAATTTATCTTCCTCAGACTCATGCATTGCTCTCATCCTCCTGGAACATACTGATACAAGCTGGCAGCAATGGTGGCTAAATTTGGTGGACCTTCAGAGGGTAAATATCACTTTGCAAAACAATCAATTGATATGAACTTAAAAACATATTTATCAAGCAAGCATCTCCCTCAGACAGGTACTGTTGCCATGGCTACATAGAACCATAATCATTGAAGTTTCCAATCATTTGAGTGTACTCAAATGCCTTCATTCTAAGGATCATGGTCTTCTCCCCGAGTATATCAAGGACTAGGTTATAGGTCAGTTGATAAAGTACTTGCCAATCAAAATGAGAACCTGAGTTCGATTGCCAGTACCCACATTTTTAAAGTCAGATATGGCATAGCTCAGGAGACTGTCAAGTTTATCCTAGATACTTACTAGCCAACCAGTACAATTAAATCAGGGAGCTGCAGGCTCAGTGACAGACCTTGTCTCAAAAACATAGATGGAGATGGAGAGTGACTGAGGAAAGCGCCAGATATCAACGTCTGACCTACATACTCAGAAAGAGAGAGAGAGAGAGAGAGAGAGATTCATATTGTGCACTTCACTTGAAAAGCTCCATGATATACATAATTAAGTTTCCTTATGATTTTAAGTCTTATTAATGTACAAGAAATAAAATCATTTTTAGTGACTCCAAGGAGACAGTTGTATGACTGGGATGTGACTGAAAGTTTAAAACCTCCAAGTTATGATTATTTCTAGAAATACTCACAGCATCTAATAGTCACAGTAACCACAGATAATATGATAATAGTCAGGTGCAGCAGTTGCTTAGTTTTCCAAGGCTTGCCATAAATAGGACCTCCATCATAAGCAGCTTTGTTTAATGAGCAGCAAGAAAGAAAAATTCTTACAAGTTTATACCAAAAACCTACAGTCTTCAGTGAGGTGTAGACAAACTAAATTCAGCAGCACAGTCAGTAATTATTCACTGAGATCAAATAAATTTCATTTCTAGAACATAAATATATTCAATATAAATAAGGAAGTAAATCACAATAAATGAATGAAAAATAAAAACAACATGACTTAAAGAAACTTTAACTGGCAAAATTTATCATTTATCACTATGCACCTATGGACACTTGATTTTTGACAAAGAAGCCAAAAATATACAGTGGGGGAAAAATCATCTTCAATAAATAGTGCTGGTCTAACTGGCAGTCTGTATGTAGGAAAATGAAAATAGATCCATATTTATTACCTTGTACAAAGCTCAAGTCCAAGTGGATCAAGGACTTCAACATAAAGCCAGATACACTGAATCTAATAGAAGAGAAAGTGGCAAAGAGCCTCAAACTCATTGACACAAAGGAAATTTTCTAATGGCCCAGGCTCTAAGATCAACAATCGATAAATGGGACCTCATAAAACTGAAAAGCTTCTGTAAGGCAAAAGACACCAACAATCAGCAACCTACAGTTTGGGGGAAAAAAAATCCTCACTAACTCTACATCCAACAGAGGGGTAATATCCAAAATATACAAAGAACTCAGGAAGTTAACCTCCAAATAAACCAACTTTAAAGTGGAGTACAGAGCAAGACAGAGAATTTACAGCAGAAGGATCTCGAATGGCCAAGAAGCACTTAAAAAAAAATTGTTCAAAGTCCTTAGTCATCACGGAAATGCAAATCAAAATGACCCACCTTACACCAATCAGAATGGCTAAGATCAAAAACTCAGGTGACTGCACATATTGGCAAGGATGTGGAGAAAAAGGAACACACCATTGTTGGTGGGATTGCAAACTCTGGAAATCAATCTGAAGGTTCCTCAGAAAACTGAAAATAGATCTACCTAAGACCAAGCTATACCATTCCATACCCAAGCAAATGCCCCACCCTGCTACAGAGGCACATGCTCCACTATGCTCATAGCAGCCTTATTTGTGATAGCCAGAAACTGAAAACAGCTCAAATGTACCACAATGGAAGAATGGATACAGAAAATGTGGTTCATTTACACAATGGAATACTACTCAGCTATTAAGAGTGAGGACATCATGAATTTTGCAGGAAAATAGATGGAACTATAAAATATCATCCTGAATGAGGTGACTCAGACCCAAAAAGACATACATGGTATGTACTCACTGATTAGTGGATATTAGCCAAAAAGTACAGGATACTAGGATATAACCCAGACTGTAAGAAGTGTAACAAGTAGAAAGGCCCAAGTGAGGTTGTTTCAATTCCACTTAGAAGAGGGAACAAAATAATCACAGGAGGCAAAGGGAGGGAGGGACCTGGTGGGAAAAAGGAGGGGGAAGAGAAAGGGGGAATAGGATCAGGTTTTGAGGGGGACAGGGGAGAAGCCAAGAGGGCCAAAAGAATGAATGGAGATAAGCAGCATGGGAAGGGGAGGGGAGGGGGGGAGGGGAGGGGAGGGGAGGGGAGGGGAGGGGAGGGGAGGGGAGGGGAGGGGAGGGGAGGGGAGGGGAGGGGAGGGGAGGGGAGGAGGACCCTCTCGAAAGTATCGAGACCTGGGAGGTGAGAGACTCTAAGGACCCATTGGGGGTGACCTTAGCCAAAATGCTCAACATTGAGGAGAGGGAACTTGAAGAGTCCACCTCCAGTAGATAGACAGGGCCCCAAGCACAGGGTCAGCATTACTAACCCACAGTCAAAATTTCTCACCCAGAAGTGATCCTGTCTAAAAGAACTACAAGGACAAAAATGGAGAAGAGACTGAAGGAAAAGCATGTAACTAAAACCTGACATCGCCATGAATAGATGATTAAGGGTAAGAATGGTGAAGGATCAGAAAGAAAAGAGAGTCCTAGAGAAAGCTTTTCTCTTCTTAGAAAATACCTAATCAATTATGAACACAATGATAATAGAAACATTGTAGGTCTCGATGGAAATGGGGAGGTTATGGTCAGTGGTGTAAAGGATGTTCCTTTCTATAATATGGCAAATAATGTATCTGAATTATATTCATGTGTTAGTGTCTTATAGAAGGTGGATTTTCCCATGTGGGCACCCAGCTAACAACACTTCTAAGTAAATTGTTGAAAAAATAATTTGGTTCCCAACTCTATTTATATTAAAGTCTGAAGAGAGAAACAAAAAGGAGAAATGCCTTAAAGATGACATTATTAAGCAAACTAGAACTTGAAGATTCGATGTCTTAGTCACTGTTCCATTGCTGTGAAGAGACATTGTCTTAGTTAGGGTTTTTATTCCTGCACAAACATCATGACCAAGAAGCAAGTTGGGGAGGAAAGAGTTTATTCTGCTTACACTTCCATACTGCTGTTCATCACCAAAGGAAGTCAGGACTGGAACACAAGCAGGTCAGAAAGCAGGAGCTGATGCAGAGGCCATGGAGGGATGTTCTTTACTGGCTTGCTTCCACTGGCTTGCTCATCCTGCTCTCTTATAGAACCAAGACTACCAGCCCAGAGATGGTCCCACCCACAAGGGGCCTTTCCCTCTTGATCCCTAATTGAGGAAATGCCTTACAGTTGGATCTCATGGAGGCATTTCCTCAACTGAAGCTCCTTTCTCTGTGATAACTCCAGCTGTGTCAAGTTAACACAAAACTAGCCAGTACAGACATCATGACCAAGGTAACTCTTATTTAAAAATAATAATAATTTAATTAGGGATGTGCCTACAATTTCAAAGAATAGTCCATTATCATTATGTCAGGAAGCATAGCAGGACAAAGATAGGCATGATGGCATGATGCTGGAGAAGTACCTGAAAGTTCTACATCCTGAGCCATAGGCAAAGAGAAAGACTCTGGGCTCGGCATGGGCTTTTGAAGTTTCAATGCCCACCCTCAGTGGCACACTTTCTCCAACAAAGCCTTTTAATCCTTTCAAATAGTACCATTCACCAGTGACTAAGCATTCCAAATATAGAAGCTTTGGGGGGGGGGCATTTTTATTCGAACCACCACATTTGGAAAATTATCAACCTACCCATATTTCAAAAAGTGGAAGTTGTTCAGAAACAGCAGTAAGGGTATTGACAAGTTACATTTCAATGGTGAGACAAGTTAGAACAGGTGTGAACTAGGAGTACAGTCAGCCACTTCAGGGGGAACAGAACAGAGCTATTTGGAACACATACACTATTCTTTTGTTTTTCCACTTTTTATTAGGTATTTAGCTCATTTACATTTCCAATGCTATACCAAAAGTCCCCCATACCCACCCACCCCCACTCCCCTACCCACCCACTCCCCCTTTTTGGCCCTGGCGTTCCCCTGTACTGGGGCATATAAAGTTTGCAAGTCCAATGGGCCTCTCTTTCAAGTGATGGCCTTATGATACATATGCAGCTAGAGACAAGAGCTCCGGGGTACTGGTTAGTTCATATTGTTGTTCGACCTATAGAGTTGCAGTTCCCTTTAGTTCCTTGGGTGCTTTCTCTAGCTCCTCCATTGGGGGCCCTGTGATCCATTCAATAGCTGACTGTGAGCATCCACTTCTGTGTTTGCTAGGCCCTGGCATAGTCTCACAAGAGACAGCTATATCTGGGTCCTTTCAGCAAAATCTTGCTAGTGTATGCAATGGTGTCAGCGTTTGGAAGCTGATCATGGGATGGATCTCTGGATATGGCAATCACTAGATGGTCCATCCTTTCATCACACTTCCAAATTTTGTCTCTGTAACTCCTTCCATGGGTGTTATGTTACCTATTCTAAGAAGGGGCAAAGTGTCCACACTTTGGTCTTCGTTCTCTTGAGTTTAATGCGTTTAGCAAATTGTATCTTATATCTTGGGTATCCTAAGTTTCTTTAAGACAAGAAAGGAATGACCAAGAAGGTGATTGGAGACCATTAGGGCCTTCTCACCAGTTTCGAAAAGGAATAAGAATTCCTAGTTTTCACAGGTCATATGACCTCTGCCCAAAGCTGTTTGGGTTGGGTCATCTATGAGACCTATGATTACAAGACCTGTCCAATAAAGTGAGAGGAACAGGATCTTTACCTGAACTGGTCTAAAAGAATAAGCCACTGCCCAAATAGAGCTATACTATGATTTATATTTGAAATTCTAAACAAAGGAATAAAAAGACATCCAGTACTCTGACATAGACTAGATATATAAATGTAAAGTTATCTTTATCCTGAGACAAGAGATAAGAGATTTAACATATGAAAAATCCAAAGAACACACACATACAAATACAAGATGATAGAACTGATAAAGCAATATACTTTTAAAGAGTTATTTATTTTGTTTTATGCGTTTGAGTGTTTTGTCTGTCATGTATGTGTATGGACCACATGCATTCCTGATGACCATAGAGGTTACAAGAGAGCATCAGATACCATGGAAGCAGGGTTACAGATGGATGTGCACTGCCATGTGGGTGCAAGAGCAACAACTGCTATTAACTTCTGAGTCATTTCTCAAGCCCCAAATCAACATACTTTTTAGCTTCAAAGAGAATAACACCAAAAAGAATAGAAAACTCAGAAACAAAATTGTTTTATTCTTTTATTTATTAGGTATTTTCTTTGTTTACATTTCCAATGCTATCTCAAAAGTCCCCCATATCCTCCCCCCAACTCCCCTCTCCTCTCACTCCCACTTCTTGGCCCTGGCGTTCCCCCAAACTGAGTCATATAAAGTTTGCAAGACCAATGGGCCTCTCTTTCCAATGATGGCTGACTAGGCCATCTTCTGATACATATGCAGCTTGAGACACAAGATCCAGGGGGTACTGCTTAGTTCATATTGTTGTCCCACCTATGGCATTGTAGACCCCTTTAGCTCTTTGGGTACTTTCTCTAGCTCCTCCATTGGAGGCCCTGTGATCCATCCAATAGCTGACTGTGAGCATCCACTTCTGTGTTTGCTAGGCCCCGGCATAGCCCCACAAGAGACAGCTATATCTGGGTCCTTTCAGCAAAATCTTGCTAGTGTATGCAATGGTGTCATCTTTTGGAGGCTGATTATGGGATGGATCCCTGGGTATGGCAGTCTCTAGATGGTCCATCCTTTGATCTTAGCTCCAAACTTTGTCTCTGTAACTCCTCCACAATACCTCTCCTGGGCATATATCCAGAAGATGTTCCAACCGGTAAGAAGGACACATGCTTCACTATGTTCATAGCAGCCTTATTTATAATAGCCAGAAGCTGGAAAGAACCCAGATGTCCCTCAACAGAGGAATGGATACAGAAAAATGTGGTACATTTACACAATGGAGTACTACTCAGCTATTAAAAACAATGAATTTATGAAATTCCTAGGCAAATGGATGGACCTAGAGGGCACCATCCTGAGTGAGGTAACCCAATCACAAAAAAACTCACATGATATGTACTCACTGATAAGTGGATATTAACCCAGAAACTTAGCATACCCAAGATACAAGATACAATTTGCAAAACACATGAAACTCAAGAAGAATGAAGACCAAAGTGTGGACACTTTGCCCCTTCTTAGAATTGGGAACAGAAACAAAAATTTTAACTACATGTACCAGATAAGCTTTGATCAGGTTTATATGGTAGATTTGGCTGTGAGTTCAATATTAATGAAACAACAATATATGTTAAATAATATGCTTTAGTAGAAACACAAAAATACAGCTACATTGATAGATGCACAAATGTTGAAATCGGAGGTTTCCCCAGGAGAAAAATGTTCAACAACTGTCACTGAAAGTCTTGGGATATAGTTATCATTAATAGTGAATATTAACTATCTGTCAGTTTAATTAAATATTATCCACACACTCAAGAGATAATATATATCAAGATCTGCCAATTTGTTCAGCAAAGATCTACATAATAAATACTTTAGGTTTTGTGAGTCTTGTGCTTTCTTTTTTAATTGTTTGATTTTACAACCTTTTAAAATATACTTTTTAAATAATTATTATACACAACAATTGAAGGGCCAGGTTTGAACACTGGGCCATGGTTTAGTGACTCCTGGCATAGATTTAAAGTAAAAAGGCAGGTTAAAGAATTTTGTGCACATCCTGAGACGTGCATATCCTGGGTCTGGCCTGCAAATACAGATAATGAAGATGCCTGTAGCCTCTAAAGCCACCAAAGATGAGATCACTCACTGAAGGCTATGAGGAAATAAGGACCTGAGATAAAGGTATGAGCAACTTCCTGTGTGTGTGTGCATGTACAGGTTGATGTGTGTACTGCATGAAGGTGCACATGTCCCTGTATGCATGTGTGTGCAGAAGCCAGAGATTGACACTGGGTTTCTTCCTTTAATCAAATCCAACCTTATTTTTCGAGACAAGATCTCTCAGTGAAACAACATCTTCCAGTAAGTTTCAGAGATTTTCCGGTCTCTACCTACCCAGTACTGGAATTACAAGTGCCTGCTTCCATGCCTGGCTTTACTGAGATTACAAGTGCCCACCCACTTCTATGCCTGGCTTTTACATGAGTGTGGGGGCCCAAACCCAGGTCCTCATACTTGCTCTGCAAGTACTTTATGAAGTGAGCCATCTCTCCAACTCCAAGAAATAGGTTTGTTTATGGCATGAGGAACTTAATCCACAGCAGGCACTCCACCACTAAGTTAGGTTCCCAACTAAGCTACAAAAAGAAAAATACAGACTGTAAAAGGAAAAGGAGCTTACAAAGAGCCAGAGAGATGGAAGAAATGTAGAAAGAGAACTGCACCACAATAGAATCAAACAAGAGCTGCTACAAATAGTAGCTAGAAAGCAGGTCTCTGGATAGTGTTCATCAATTATAAGGACAGGAAGGTGACTTCTTACCTTAAAAAGCCAAGTATCAGTGGAGTAGAGACAGAATCAAATAAACCTCCAAGGCAAACTCACTGCCTTAGCATAACTTCTAAGTGGCTCTCGAGTCCACCTTCTCTAGTCCATCCCACTCCTCCCACTCACTACATCTCAGGTCTTCGGCTGTCCCTTCTGCTGCTATTTTTCTGTGCAGTCTCCTTTCTAAAATGGCTCTTCCACCTCCCAAAAAAAAATATGTAATTTATTTTATGACAACCTCCAGAGTAATGTTTCTGAGCTATAACACTGAGGAATCTGCTCAGAAAAAAAAATTATTCTCTGCCTCCTTCTGAATAAAATCCAAACCTCTATACATTACGTTCAATACCTTTCCCTGTTGGGTCTCAATAAGCATGCCCAGCTATATCAGCTACAATTTACACATCAAACTTTACTTAAAACAATGACATTTTAAAAATGCCCATGAGAAGTTACACCCATAAAGGCTCATCCACATGACTGCCTCAACATGAGCTGAACAAGAAACAACAACAATAGACATGCCAAAGTGATCAGGAAGACCATGAGGCCTCAACCCTACACAAACAACTACAGGCAACTAAGGAGTGCTGAGAGTGGGAGAGAGAGTCTTCCCAAGGGAGGAGCACACCAATTAGTTATCCAGTACCAAGTGGTCAGCCTTAAAAACATACATACAAGAAACACTATACAAACTGGGCTGGTTATATTTAGGAATATATATATATATATATATATATATATATATATATATATATATGCATGTAATATTGCAAGTGATGAAAATAGACCATGAATTTGAAAAAGGGCAAAGAGGGGATATAAGATGGTTTAGAGACAGAAGAGGGAAGGGAGAAAATATGTAATTATCTCAAATATTTTTAATTAAATTCATTTAAATTCAAGATTTGAATTATGAGCATTTGAATAAGAAGCTTGTTTAGTGTCCAAGCCTCCCACCAACACCTCACTTACCCATACCCCATCCTAGTCATGCTCAACCTCTCCACCCTCAATATTTCCTCTCTTTCATTTTGCCTCTATTTTATTTTGCTCCCCCCCCCCTTTAAAATGTCTTTCTTCCCTGAGTGGTCCACTTCTAGTTTTCTGGTTTTCATGTGTACTCCAGGTTAAACATACAAAACAACAAGTACCAAGCTAGAATTTACCAATCAGCAGAACACACAGCATTTGTCTTTCTGGACCAGGACAACTTCGGTATAATTTTTTCTGGTTCCATCCAGCTACCTACAAATTTCATAATTTGCTTTTCTTTAAAGCCCTGTAATACTCCATGAGGAAATGTATCATATTTTCTTTCTCCATTTATCAATTGATGAGCACCTTGGTATGCTCAATTTCCAAGCTTTTCTTTATTGAACCACAGTGAAAATGGATGTGTAAACATCCCAACAGAAGAAATTTCTAAGCAGAAAGCTTAGAGGGGCTGCACAATTATTCTTAACTAATTATTATGCTGGGATTCTGAGCAAGCAAAATGGTCTAAAGATAAAAGAGATAAGACAAGTCCCTTCCGGTTGGCGCCAGCACCAGTTCACCTTGGGCATGGAGTCGTTGGACACCCCCAAGGCCCCCCAGAGGACTGTCCACACGATCTTAGGACCACCAGTGAGTGGAACACAACTTCTGTTCCAATCCAATCGCATGAGACCTGAGACAGCATTACGGAAGCAGGAAACCCGGCCTGACCATGGTCACAAGTCCCTTCCGGTTGGCGCCAACAGTTGGTCACCTGGGTGCAGAATCAGTGGACAGCCCCAAGGTCACTAGAAGACAGCTTCTGAGACAGACCCCTTTTCTGGCTCCAAACATCCAGGCACCTTCCCTGCCAGAGGAGAGGTGTCCACTCTTTCCGGAAGAGTTTTGCCAGAGCTCCTGGAGGAGCCATCTTAGTTCCCTGATCCCTCTGAGACTGGTCTGTGCAGGTGAGAGTGTAGACTACAAAAGCTAACAGCTTCTGTGACAGGCCGAAGCAACACAGCTTCTGGGACAGGTCCTATTTCGGGCCTTCATCTTCTACCAGGAGGAAGGTCCAAATGCCAGGTATCTGTGCACCTTCCCTGTAAGGAGAGCTTGCCTGCAGAGAGTGCTCTGATCACTGAAACTCAGAGGACAGAGCTAGTCTCCCAGGTCTGCTGATAAAGGCTAACAGAATCAAAAGAGGAACAATCTCTCACCAGAGACAACTATAACAACTAACTCCAGAAATTATCAGATGGTGAAAGGCAAATGTAAGGCTTACTAACAGAAACTAAGACCACTCACCATCATCAGAACGCAGCACACCCCCCTCACCCAGTCCTGGGCATCCAAACACAATCAAAAAACTAGACCCTGATTTAAAAGCATATCTCATGATGATGGTAGAGGACATCAAAAAGGACTTTAATAACTCACTTAAAGAAATAAAGGAGAACACTACTAAAGAGTTACAAGTCCTTATAGAAAAACAGGAAAACACATACAAACAGGTGATGGAAATGAACAAAACAATACTAGACCTAAAAAGGAAGTAGACACAATAAAGAAAACCCAAAGTGAGGCAATGCTGGAGATAGAAAACCTAGGAAAGAAATCTGGAACCATACATGCGAGCATCAGCAACAGAATACAAAAGATGGAAGAGAGAATCTCAAGTGCAGAAGATTCCATAGAGAACATCAGCACAACAATCAAAGAAAATGGAAAATGCAAAAAGATCCTAAGTCAAAACATCCAGGAAATCCAGGACACAATGAGAAGACCAAACCTACGGATAATAGGAGTTGATGAGAATGAAGATTTTCAACTTAAAGGGCCAGCAAATATCTTCAACAAAATTATAGAAGAAAACTTCCCAAACCTAAAGAATGACATGCCCATGAACATACAAGAAGCCTACAGAACTCCAAATAAACTGGACCAGAAAAAAATTACTCCCAACACATAATAATCAGAACAGCAAATGCACTAAATAAAGAGAGAATATTAAAAGCAGTAAGGGAAAACGGTCAAGTAACATATAAAGGCAAGCCTATCAGAATTACACCAGACTTTTCTACAGAGACTATGAAAGCCAGAAGATCCTGGACAGATGTTATATAGACACTAAGAGAACACTAATGCCACCCCAGGCTACTATACCCAGGCAAACTTTCAATTACCATAGATGGAGAAACCAAAGTATTCCACAACAAAACCAAATTCACACATTATCTCTTCATGAATCCAGCCCTTCAAAGGATAATAACAGAAAAAAAAAAAAAATACAAGGACGGAAACCACGCCCTAGAAAAAGCAAGAAAGTAATCCTTCAACAAACCTAAAAGAAGACAGCCACAAGAACAGAATGCCAACTCTAACAACAAAAATAATAGGAAGCAACAATTATTTTTCCTTAATATCTCTTAATATCAATGGACTCAATTCCCCAATAAAAAGACATAGACTAACAGACTGGCTACACAAACAGGACCCAACATTTTGCTGCTTTCAGGAATCACATCTCAGGGAAAAAGACAGACACTACCTCAGAATGAAAGGCTGGAAAACAATTTTCCAAGCAAATGGTATGTAGAAAGAAGTTGGAGTAGCCATTCTAATATTTAATAAAATCGACTTCCAACCCAAAGTTTTCAAAAAAGACAAGGAGGAGCACTTCATACACATCAAAGGTAAAATCTTCCAAGTGGAACTATCAATTCTGAATATCTATGCTCCAAATACAAGGGCAGCCACATTCATTAAAGAAACTTTAGTAAAGCTCAAAGTACACATTGCACCTCAAACAATAATAGTGGGAGACTTCAACACACCACTTTCATCAAAGGACAGATCATGGAAACAGAAACTGAACAGGGACACAGTAAAACTAACAGAAGTTATGAAACAAATGAATTTAACAGATATCTACAGAACATTTTATCCTAAAACAAAAGGATATACCTTCTTCTCAGCACCTCACGGGACCTTCTCCAAAATTGACCATATAACTGGTCACAAAACAGGCCTCAACACATACAAAAATATTGAAATTGTCCCATGCATCCTATCAGATCACCATGGACTAAGGCTGATCTTCAATAACAACATAAATAATACAACACCGACATTCACTTGGAAACTGAACAACACTCTTCTCAAAGATACCTTGTTCAAAGAAGGAATAAAGAAAGAAATTAAAGACTTTTTAGAGTTTAATGAAAATGAAGCCATGACATATCCAAATTTATGGGACACAATGAAAGCATTTCTAAGAGGAAAACTCATAGCTCTGAGTGCCTCCAAAAAGAAACTAGAGAGAGCACACACTAGCAGCTTGACAATACACCTAAAATCTCTAGAACAAAAGGAAACAAATTCAAACAAGAGGAGTAGATGGCAGGAAATAATCAAACTCAGGGGCTAAATAAAACAAGTGGAAACAAGAACTATTCAAAGAATCAACCAAATGAGGAGCTGGTTCTTTGAGAAAATCAACAAGATAGATAAACCCTTAGCCTGACTCACTGGAGGGCACAGGGAAAGCATCCTAATTAACAAAATCAGAATGAAAAGGGAGACATGACAGCAGATCCTGAAGAAATCCAAAACACCATCAGATCGTTCTACAAAAGGCTATACTCAACAAAACTGGAAAACCTGGATGAAATGGATGAATTTCTAGACAGACACCAGGTAATAAAGTTAAATCAGGATGGAGTTAATGATCTAAACAGTCCTATATCCCCTAAAGATATAGAAGCCGTCATTAATAGTCTCCCAACCAAAAAAAGCCCAGGACCAAATGGGTTTAGTGCAGAGTTCTATCAGACCTTCAGAGAAGATCTAATTCCAGTTCTGCACAAACTATTCCACAAAATAGCAGAAGGTACCCTACCCAATTCATTCTATGAAGCCACAATTACTCTGATACCTAAACCACAGAAAGACCCAACAAAGATAGAGTACTTCAGACCAATTTCCCTTATGAATAAAATTCTCACTAACCGAATCCAAGAACACATCAAAACAATCATCCATCCTGACCGAGCAGGTTTCATTCCAGGGATGCAGGGATGGTTTAATATACGGAAATCCATCAACATAATCCACTATATAAACAAACTCAAAGAGAAAAACCATAGGATCATCTTGTTAGATGCGGAGAAAGCATTTGACAAAATCCAACACCCATTCATTATAAAAGTCTTGGAAAGATCAGAAATTCAAGGCCCATACCTAAACATGATAAAAACAATCTACAGCAAACCAGTAGCCAACATCAAAGTAAAGGGTGAGAAGCTGGAAGCAATCCCACTAAAATCAGGGACTAGACAAGGCTGCCCACTTTCTCCCTACCTATTCAACATTGTACTTGAAGTCCTAGCCAGAGCAATGCGACAACAAAAGGAGATCAAGGGAATACAAATTGGAAAGGAAGAAGTCAAAATACCACTTTGTGCAGATGATATGATAGTATATATAAGTGACTGTAAAGTTTCCACCAGAAAACTCCCTAACCAGATAAACAGCTTCAGTGAAGTAGCTGGATATAAAATTAACTCAAACAAGTCAATGGCCTTTCTGTACACAAAGGATAAACAGGACGAGAAAGAAATTAGGGAAACAACACCCTTCTCAATAGTCACAAATAATATAAAATATCTTGGCGTGACACTAACTAAGGAAGTGAAAGATCTGTATGATAAAAACTTCAAATCTCTGAAGAAAAAAATTAAAGATCTCAGAAGATGGAAAGATCTCCCATGCTCATGGATTGGCAGGATCAATATAGTAAAAATGGCTATCTTGCAAAAAGCAATCTACAGATTCAATGCAATCCCCATCAAAATTCCAACTCAATTCTTCAACGAATTATAAAGGGCAATCTGCTAATTCATCTGGAATAACAAAAATCAAAGGATAGCAAAAACTCTTCTCAATGATAAAAGAACCTCTGGGGGAATCACCATGCCTGACCTAAAGCTGTACTACAGAGCATTTGTGAAAAGAAAAAAAAAAAAAAAAAAAAAACTGCATGGTACTGGTATAGCAACAGACAAGTAGACCGATGGAATAGAATTGAAGACCCAGAAATGAACCCACACACCTATGGTGACTTGATATTTGACAAGGGAGCTAAAAGCATCCAGTGGAAAAAAGACAGCATTTTCAACAAATGGTGCTGACACAACTGGTGGTTATCATGTAGAAGAATGTGAATTGATCCATTCCTATCTCCTTGTACTAAGGTCAAATCTAAGTGGATCAAGGAACTCCACATAAAACCAGAGACACTGAAACTTATAGAGGAGAAAGTAGGAAAAAAGCCTCAAAGATATGGGTACTGGGGGGAAATTCCTGAATATAACAGTAATGGCTTGTGCTGTAAGATTGAGAACCGACAAATGGAACCTCATAAAATTGCAAAGCTTCTGCAAGGCAAAAGACACTGTCAATAAGACAAAAAGGCCACCAACAGATTGGAAAGCATCTTTACCTATCCTAATTCAGATAGGAGACTAATATCCAATATATATAAAGTACTCAAGAAGGTGGACTCCAAAAAATCAATTAACCCCATTTAAAAATGTGGTGCAGAGCTTAACAAAGAATTTTCACCTGAGGAATACCAAATGGCTGAGAAGCACATGACAAAATGTTCAGCATCCTTAATCATCAGGGAAATGCAAATCAAAGCAACACTGAGATTCCACCTCACACCAGTAAGAATGGCTAAGATCAAAAATTCAGGTGAGAGCAGATGCTGGCGAGGATGTGGAGAAAGAGGAACACTCCTCCATTGTAGGTGGGGTTGCCAGCTTGTACAACCACTCTGGAAATCAGTCTGGAGGTTCCTCAGAAAATTGGACATAGTACTACCAGAGGATCTTGCAATACCTCTCCTGGGCATATATCCAAAAGATGTTCCAACCGGTAAGAAGGACACATGCTCCACTATGTTCATAGCAGCCTTATTTATAATAGCCAGAAGCTGGAAAGAACCCAGATGTCCCTCAACAGAGGAATGGATACAGAAAAATGTGGTACATTTACACAATGGAGTACTACTCAGCTATTAAAAACAATGAATTTATGAAATTCCTAGGCAAATGGATGGACCTGGAGGGCATCATCTTGAGTGAGGTAACCCAATCACAAAGGAACTCACGCAATATGTACTCACTGATAAGTGGATATTAGCCCAGAAACTTAGGATACCCAAGAAATAAGATACAATTTGCTAAACGCATGAAACTCAAGAAGAACGAAGACCAAAGTGTGGACACTTTGCCCCTTCTTAGAATTGGGAACAAAACACTCATGGAAGGAGTTACAGAGATAAATTTTGGAGCTGAAGGGAAAGGACGGACCATCTAGAGACTGCCATATCAGGGGATCCATCCCATAATCAGCCTCCAAATGCTGACATCATTGCATACACTAGCAAGATTTTGCTGAAAGGACCCAGATATAGCTGTCTCTTGTGAGACTATGCCGGGGCCTAGCAAACACAGAAGTGGATGCTCACAGTTAGCTATTGGATGGATCACAGGGCCCCCAATGGAGGAGCTAGAGAAAGTACCCAAGGAGCTAAAGGGATCTGCAACCCTATAGGTGGAACAACATTATAAACTAACCAGTACCCCCTGGAGCTCATGTCTCTAGCTGCATATGTATCAGAAGATGGGTTAGTCAGCCATCATTTGAAAGAGGCCCATATTTCTTGCAAACTTTACATGCCTCAGTACAGGGGAAAGCCAGGGCCAAGAAATGGGAGAGAGTGGGTAGGGGAGTGGGGTGGGAGCGTATGGGGGACTTTTGGGATAGCACTGGAAATGTAAATGAAGAAAATACCTAATTTAAAAAAGAGGCAGATCAAAGGTTTACTTATAATGTTTTAGAAGAAGCTTTTTAACCATTTTGAATTTGTTTCCTCCTCTGAACTTTGCAGGGAGTCTTTAGGGAGGATTTGTGAAATGACACACAAAATCAAGAAGTACAAAGCTTAGTACATGGTCCAGCTCCCCAGGTTCCACTGCAGAGTAAAATGGGGTTAGTAAACATGTGTTCTTGTTTTCTTAGGCCAGCTGTATATGCTATTATTGTGTTCTGCTGCAACCCAAATCTGCTTCATCCATTACCAGAAGATATGATGATTGCCCTTTAGGGGGAGGACCTGGCTGTAGAGATGACATTTAATAATCATTGTCTTTGGTGCACTTATGTGAATTTTACTCTACACAACCCCAGAGAGCAATTAACTACAAAGCCTTCGACTGAATTCCTTTCTCTTTCATAAAAACTCTCTGGGGGAAACATAATGAAACTTCTCCAAGGAGAAAAGAAACAAACCCTTCCCATGTTCACCCCAAATACCAGTTTTCAAATACTTCCAAAACTGACCATAAATGTATATATCGGCTTAATCCGGTGGAACCGCTTAACAATCTCATGCTCTTCCCATCCTTCCCGTATCTTTTCCTCCATTTCTCTATCTGCACTCGTTCTGTGCACCAAGCAGATATTTCAGTCCTTGAATGCCAGCCTCAATTCCTTGTCTAAACTCATCAGCATGTTGGAGACTGGATGCAGCCACTGGAGTCTGGTTAAACTCATTCAAAAGAAGAATAACTCAAGACTGAGATCAGCAAAAGACAGAACAGGAGAGAGAGGGTGAGTGCAGTTGCTCATGGATCACTCTGTCTTCATAACTACATTAATCTTACTTACAGAGAACCCTAGAGACCTACAAGCCCAGATAGCACCCTCGGTTTGACTTACAGCTTTGTTCTTTGCATCATTCATTTTTATCTACCCTTCCTCAGATTCAACCAAATATGGTTTTGAAGTTTGGTTTGGTTTGGTTTGTTCTTATTTTTAAGGAACTTGCTTTATTTCTTGGAGCAGTATTATGTTGGCAGCAGCTATGAACTGATAATACAGAGGTTTCCACATGACCTCTGCTTCTTCTCCTAGGACCAAAATCATCCACCCAATGTTATAATTGATGAGCTTCCATTGTCATGGCAATGGTATCCAACATGCAATTTACTAATGCACCGAGTTCATGTTTGGCAGTGGACATGGTACAGGTTTGGGAAAACATCATACCAGGTATTCACCTCTACAGATAACTTCCTGACACAGCAGATTCTCCAAACACTGTAGACCCTCTAATCCCACACATAAACTCACTCCTGTACTTCTCTCTTTTCTTTTTTTTCCAATGGTTAAACTTTACTATTTCAAGCTGCATTGTTGGGTTAAAGTCTTGGCTTCTTTTGAACAATCCCTTTATATTCAACAGGACTCTTTGAGCTTTATTGATCACTTGCACACTGGATGAAAGCAAAAGTTGGAACAGCAAGGCTTTGAGGACTCCAGGTACCTGCATGGGAGAGGCATGAGTCACAGGAGTGAATGAAGGACAGAACTCAGATCTGGAAAAATCAGAGTGCTGCCAACTTTGCAGTGTGTCTGAGGTCAGTTTCAGTCTTTGTGCTTCCCTCCAAAATAACTTTGCATGCTAAGTCCAAACCAGGTTATTTTGGTTACAAATCATAAACCTTTCTTAGATGTTTACTAGACTTAAGTTAGAAAAGGACTCTACTGGGTGTGTTCTATGCACAGTGTTCTGTGTTAGGTGCTTGGCTTTACTGTGCTCTAAAAGGTTAATTCTGTTTACAAAGTTGAGGTTCTGGCAGAAGTGAACCTCGTGAGGTCTCTGAGCTTCTCCGAGTCTCCTTCTCCAACTGCGTGAGATTAGTATGGTGTTTACTGCACCTGAACTGCATAACTTTGGTCTCGATATTTTGTTGTTGTTGCCATGACAAACTATCTGAGACTGAATAACATCCAGAAAAGATATTTATTTATCTTATAGCTCTAGAGGTTGCAAGTCCATGGGTAGTCAGCCACATCTGGTGAAGGCTTTATGCTACATCACATCACAGAGGAGAAAGTGTAAAGGTAGACAGATGGTATGTGAAGAGAAAAACAAAGAAACCAACTTCTTATAAGCCTGCTTTTACATAAACTAATCCATTCCTGTCAGGACTAATTCAGTCCCAGAAGAAAGACACCAATGCTTTATCAAAGTTCCATTTCCCAATATTTGATGCCTTAGCAACCAAACTTCAGCATAAATTTGGGTATGGAAAAATGATATGAAAACTATAACATTCTGTGTCACCTTCCACAGAGCCCTAGGACAAGGACACAGTGACTCATCTGGAACGCACATCTTAATAACTGACTGACCACTTATTATGTGTTGGAATTTTATACATGGCACCTTAATTTTTTAAAGCAAATTCAAAAACACCTACTGCAACATAATTTAAAAATAGAGAACTTGAAACAAGAGATATTAGATAGCTTAGCAGAGTGATACGTGAGTAAATGGTGCAGACATGAATTGATTCCTGGGAGTCTCAGGCCATATGTAACATTTATCTCAGCTATAGTTTAGTGCCCAAACATTAGGACGATGATGCAATTGAAGGGAAGGTGTGTCTTTACATATATTTGTGTATGTGCATATTCGTGTGTGTGCAGGTGCACATGCATGTGGAGAAATGTCTTCATTGTCATTTATCAGACACCATCTAGCTTGATTTCTGAGATAGGTAATTAATGGCTTGGAATTTTCCAAGTAGCTTAGGATGGCTATCCAATCCCCTGAACTGACTTTTAACATTAGTTCTCCATATCTAACTCATACCCTCATGCTTACAAGCACTTGACTGAGTCCCAGGCCCCTTTTGTTTTTAGCCCTCTGTGATGTGCAGCTGTTCATGCATGTGTAACTACTTGTCCATAGCATCCATAATGTGGATGATTATTATTAACCCAGGTTTTCTCCTTGTCCTTGTGGTCTGTGTGAAACATGGCTCTAACCAACATGTGGAACAGCTCATCAGTAACCATGTTCATCTTCTTGGGATTCTCAGACCACCCAGAACTCCAAATCTTCCTCTTTCTGACTTTCTTGAGCATCTATCTCGTGACCTTGACCTGGAACCTGGCCCTCATCTTTCTGATCAGAGGTGACATCCATTTACACACACCCATGTACTTCTTCCTCAGCAATTTGTCCTTCATTGACATTTGCTACTCATCCTCTGTAGCTCCCAAGATGCTCTCTGATTTCTTTCGAGAGCAAAAGACTATCTCATTCCTGGGATGTGCCGCTCAGTTCTTCTTCTTTGTCGGTTTGGGCCTAACTGAGTGCTTCCTGCTGACAGCAATGGCATATGATAGATATGCAGCCATCTCTAACCCCCTGCTCTACACCACCATCATGCCCCAGGGTCTCTGCATGCGCATGGTGGCTGGGGCATATCTTGGTGGCTTCCTGAGTTCTTTTATTCAGGCTAGTTCCATATTTCAGCTCCACTTTTGCGGGTCAAATGTCATCAACCACTTCTTCTGTGACCTCCCACCAATCCTGGCACTTTCTTGCTCTAACACGTTCCTCAGCCAAGTGGTGAATTTCCTCATAGTGATCACAGTAGGTGGGACGTCATTTCTCATCCTGCTGATCTCCTACAGTTACATAGTGTCTGCTGTCTTGAAGATCCACTCTGTGAGAGGCCGGTGGAAAGCCTTCAACACATGTGCCTCGCACCTCATGGCAGTGACCATGCTGTTTGGGACAGCACTTTTCATGTACCTGCGGCCCAGCTCCAGCTACTCATTTAGCAGAGACAAGGTAGTGTCTGTCTTCTATTCGCTGGTGATCCCAATGCTGAACCCTCTCATTTACAGTTTGAGGAACAAAGAAATCAAAGATGCCCTGTGGAAAGTGATGGAGAGAAAGAAAGTGTTTCCTAACTTGTGAGTGAAAGCATACTCCTCTACTCTACTGGAGGCACACACGACCCTCAACATCACGTCTGCTTCTGCCTTGGGCAAAGAAGGCATTATGACAGAAGCCTGATATAGCTGTCTCCTGAGAGGCTCTGCCAGAGCCTGAAAAATACAGAGATGGATGCTTGCAGCCAACCATTGGACTGAACACGGGGTCCCCAGTGGAGGAGTTGGAGAAGGGACTGAAGGAGCTGAGGAGGTTTGCATCCCCATGGAGGGAGCAACAGTGTCAACCAGAAAGACCTCCTGAAGCTCCCAGGGATTGGACACCAACCAAAGAATACACATGCAGGGACCCATGGCTCCAGCTACATAAGTGGCAGAGGGAGGCCTTGTTGGACATCAGTGGGAGGAGAGGCCCTTGAGCCTGAGGGTGTTCGATGCCCCAGTGTAGGAAAATGCCAAGGAGAGAAGACAGAAATGGGTGGGTGGGGAGCACCCTCATAGAAGCAAGGGGGGATGGGATAGGTGGTTTCTAAAGGGAGACCTGGAAAAGGGAAAACATTTGAAATGTAAATAAAGAAAATATCCAATTAAAAACAAGAAAGGCATTATGTGTCCATTTTAAAGGGAATTATTAAAATAATCCCTAAGAGAGTATAGGGAAATATGACTGGAACTGGGGGGCATAGGACAGTGGTGTGAAAAGCTAGTATAGTGAAACTTCCCTGGGATCTACAAGGGTGACCCTAGAGAAGACTCCTAGTAATGTGGGATACAGAGTCTGAACCGGCCATCTTCTGCAACCAGGAAAGGCTTACAGTGGTGGAACTGAGACACCAACCCAGCCATAAAACCTTGTATCTACAGTCTGTCCCACCTGCAAGATGTGCTGCGGCAATGGTGGTGCAGAACCTTCAAGAGTGGCCAAGCAATGACTGATCTAACTAGGGGCCTACACCAGAGAGTAGCCCATGCTACTAGGCACTGCCTTAACAGCCAGGAAATGCTGGATAGCCCATCATCCAAAGATAGAACCAAACAAAACTAACCCCCAAAAAAATCAGTGAAATAATTCTTAATATTATTTTTCTATACTCATAGATCAACGCCTAACCCAACTATCATCAGAGAAGCTTCATCCAGCAGTTGCTGGATGTGAGCAGATGCACAGACTCATAGATAAACATTAGGTGAAGCTTGGGGAACTTCTCTGAAGAAAGCAAGAAAGGATTGTAGGAGCCACAGGGGTTGAGAATACAAGGAGAACATGGCCCACAGAATATTAGGAGCTCACAGAGCCTGCATGGGTCTAAGCTAGGCACTCTGTGTATATTATGGTTGTTTAGCTTGGTGCTCTTATGGGACTCCTAACAGTGGGATTTGCGGCAGTCTCTGACTCGGGCTGCCTCATCCAGCCTCGGTATAAGGATTTGTGCCTAGTCCTATTGTATATTGTTATGCTGTTTTGAGCTAATATCCCTGGAAGGCCTGCTTGTTCCTAAAGGGAAATGGGAAAGGAGTGGATGTGGAGGTTAGAGGGGAAAGTGTTGAGAGGAATGGAAGGAGGGGAACCTGCAGTAGGGATGTATTGTATCAGAGTAAAAACAAAATAAAATAAGAAAAAGAAAATGAGGCCCTTCCCATCAGATGTGTCTCTCCTTCATGCTCACTTGCTTGTTGCATTCAACAATCAAAGACAGGAGTGCAAGGAATTTCTTTATAAAAACAACTTTCATCATGGTAACCCACTCATTTAATCCCTCATTTAACTTTCTGCTTCTCAAGAAGCAGAAGCAGACAGACCTTTGTGAGTTGGCGCTAGCCTAATCTACATAGGAGTACAGGGCTACATGCTGAGATGCTATATCAAAAAAGTATAATAACATATTTTTATAATAATTGTGAGAACTATTTGTTATTAGGTAGAATATACCAAACACAAAAGTTATTTAATCAAACATTTGTTAGAATGATTTGGTTGTATCACACTGTATATAGGGTACAAAATGAAGAAACAAGATTTCAGCAAGAAACTGAATGCTCTCAGCATCACACCATAAATTAAAGCAGAACTCAGGTACACGAACAGATTTTCTGGAAATTCCTACTGTCAGATGGCAGAATTTGAAGAGATCTGTCATGCATAGGTTAAATAAATTATAAGAACAAAACATCTATTCCATTAAACAGGGTCTTCTTGTTAAATCCCCTGACTACTGAGCCATTCTTTAAGCAAATACTTAGGGGCACTTTCCTTTGCTATGGCTTCTCACCACCTCAGCTGTACAAGAACCTGACAAACCTGAGCCTGATGCTCCAATAGTTTTCTACTGTTAGTCATCTCTCTCCAAGTCTGTCATCTGGTGAGTCAGAATTGCCTAGATTTTAACCATGTTATCCTTCAGCAGTCTGACACTGAGAATGAAGTCCACTACAGCTTAATGTCTACCTCAATCACCATAACCATACCTATTATCTTCTCTCTAAAGAGATCTCTCCAAAGTCTCTTTTCCTCCCCTACCTGGTTAATACATACAGCTACATGAGGGGTACTGCATATTTTCCATCAACTTGGGGGTAATATAGAGCATCTTTCATATCCATATAGCTTTTCAGTGTGGTCACTCCCTGACCTTCTAGGAGAGATGGGGATAGAGTTCCACACATGCTGAGCTATCTAGGCTTTTTCCACCATCAATCACCAAATCCTGAACTACAGCATCATTCATGACTCCAAGGGTCTCCAGGCCAGAAGGGACCCACAAAGGGCAATCAGATTGCCAGGAATCCTCATATCTTAGCTTAAGGCTCTGTAATGATATTCCTAACCAATACCTGGATTCTTCAGGAGTGTTGAAAAACCAAGATAATTAAATGTTTTAGAAAATAATTTAATAGCTATCATAAATTTTTGATATCAAACATCTCACATACACACACACACACACATGTACACGCACATGCTGGTCTTTGCTGGTCTTCACTTCTTAGAGGAAAGATGCCAAAGGACTTCTCATGGTATTCCGGCTGAGTCTTCTTCCAATGACTCATGCTGATTCAGCAGAGTCTTGCTGTTTCTCTTGGATCATGCCACCACTGCTGATTTGTGTTTGCTGTTTGCCATTGAACTGGACTGCTGGTATCCTAACAGCAAAGAGTGGAGTCACCTCAAGGAACTACCTCTAAACAGGTCCACAATACCCTTTTCCTCTTAACCTTTTCCTCCTACCTCTGGTTGGTAGCTTAGAAGGGAGTTTGAAGTGTTTAAGAACCCTAAATAAAGTAGATTTTGAAATAACCTAAGACTACAAATCTCTGTGGCATTTTTCTCTATCCTTTGATCTACCAGAGAACCACATGTGATGTAATCTGTATCTGATTTTCCCCAGACAATGAACCCCATGAATGTAGAGGTCACTCTGCTTATCTGATACCCAGAACGTGCCAAATACATATTGTGATTGATCATTATCACTGACCTTTTAAAGAAAAACAATGATATGATCAAGTATCATATGGCAGTATGATAGCTGTCATATGGTTGTGGCATATTGTTGATGAAATGTCTACAAATGGGTGTGAATGACTTTACACAAAGCTTGATGCTGATCTAGCCAAGAGAAGTGGCTTGTGGGGATTTTTCAGGCTTTCTTGAATATACTTACATCACATCCTCACTGTCTTCTCATTGTGGAGGCAGGTTGGGAACAAAGGGACAGAGGGAGAAAACCCACACATGTGTGTTGCTTAGTAACACTTTTAATAACTCCCATTGCATCTGCAAGTGCTTGCCTTCACCATTGAAAATTACATGTGCTACAAATATCTGATACAAATCCCTATGCTGACTATTATATTAGACATCTAATTTGGTGTTTGAAGAACACTATAGGCTGTGCATGTGTTCGGGTGAAGAAGAGCAAAGCCTTGACAATGGATAAACTGGTATGCTTGCCAAAGGTAGGTAAGAGCATCCTGAAGACCTAATAAAATTTATTATTTATGTAGTGTTCAAATTTTAGTCTCTGAAATGTAAAATACCCATTAGTAATTTAAATATATCTCATTTTGAATTAAAAGTTAGAAACTCTTAGCTCCATGTGGTAGCACACATCTATGATTCTATGATCTATGATTCACTGGGGAGGCCAGCCTTGTCTACATAGAGAGCTTTGTGACAGCCAGAGCTACATAGTGAGATCTTGTCTCAAAAACTAAGATATATATATATAGAGATATATAGATATATCTATATATATATACACATAAGTTAAAGATAAGATTTATAGCATAAAACACTGTACTTCTGAAAACACATTTAAATTAAAAGGTTATTTTCTCTATGTCAAATTCTATTGAGTTTTTATGTTAAACTCTACTATGAACATCTACTGAGTATCTGTGATGTATATTAACCCTTATGTTTCCCTTCTATAAAAGATTAAATGCTAGCTGCAAGTGGGAAGAGAAACTTGAGTCATAGAGATGCCAATGTTGTAAAGACAATGGTGACCTACATTTGTATAACACTTTAAAGTCATAGTTTATACTCACAGGCAGAAGGACAGCTCGGGGACTCTCACAGTAATGCAAATGAAAAGGAGATGTAGAATAAGGTCTTAAATGGAGAAAAAGGAGAACTGTCACTTATTGGAGACCTACTGCACATTACACACTTAGTTCATACATCTGTTCCAAAAGAACTATTGAATAACTGGTGTATGTAGGAAGATGCTACTGTTTCAATAGAGATGAAATGAAATCTTGGCTCCAGAAATTTTGCATTTTAAGGGAAAGCAAAAATACATATAGAAGATGCTGGACTGCCATAAGCAAAGCCCTCTGTGAAGAAAACAGGCTTCTCATTTCATGGAATAGTATTCCAAACTTCTAAATAGCCAAGTTGCTCAGGGTTAGAGAGTCAAGATGGAAACTACTTAAACCTAGCTGCAATACTTGTGTCTTTTAAGCAAGCTGCCACTAGGGCTGATCATGCAACCATGAAGGGATCGTGTAAAATTCCTATCACTTAATTATGACCTGTTCTTGAGCCTGAGTCTAGAAATTTCCGAAGTGAATGGCTACAAAGCACAGATAAAATGCTAGTACTTCAAAGAGATGCAAACTGTCAATAGCTTTGATCTAAGTTCAGAGAGAACCGAATGGACAAGTCCCAGGCTCTTCACTGAGCCAGTGCCTCTAAGAGCCATAAGAAATGAAAAGAAAACCTAGAGCCAACTCCCCCACTCCAGGCCTATCTTCAGTAAGTTGTATTTCTTACAACTTTGCAGAAGGGGAAAGGAACATATACAATATCAGAGTTCAACTCATTAGAGAAAGTATTACATTTCAAATTATTTTAAAATCAGAAGCTATTTTAATTTTTAGCTAGATGTTTTTAACAAGACATAAGGCAATATACATTTAAAGTAAAGTTGCTTGAATCAGGTGTGGTAGGGCACACACACAGCTTTGGCGGCTAAGACAGATGATCAGGTCAGCAACAGCCTGAGCAACCTCACAAGACCCTATCTCCAAAAAATAGTAAAAAAGTTAATCACTGAATTAGTTCATTAATTTCTCAGAATTGTCTAAATAAAATTACTCATAGATAATGGCCACAACCATGGAGGTCTTCATCCTCTCAGATGTTTAGGCAGGTAGGGATTTTTCCCTAAAAATTATACAGCTAATGTATTGATTGTTTTAACACATCACTAACAGGGGCTCTTGTCACAATTCTGCACTGTCAGCAGGAAAGTTTGCACATTTTAAACTGTACATGATATACCACTTATTGGGCCAATTTTACATCAAAACATTAGCCTAAATTCTTCTTTCTTTGGCTGTGATGAGCCTCCACGGACCCTATGACACTAAGTATTTGGTTTATTCATTCTTTAACCTGAATTCCCAAAGCAGAATTTTATATTACTAACATTTACATACTTTCCAAAATGGCATGCCTCCAAGTTTTGTCCCCGGTATTGACCATCTTTGAAGGTATTTCTTTCCCCACATCCACATCTAAATAACAGGACTTTTCAACATTGGCCAATATTCTAAACAAAAATGATATCTGGCTGTAATTTTAATTTGCATTTCTTTCATTGGTAATATGAGTAACCATCTTTTCATATGTGGACTGATCATGTCTCTGTATGACTTATGACCCATTTTTTAAAGCTTATATCTGTGTCACATTGATTTATAAGAGTCTTTCATCAGAGACATTAGGAATAGACCAGGTATGGTGGTTAATCTCAGCACTTAGGAGGCAGGGCAGCCAGATCTTTAAATTTTTGAGGCCAACTTGTCTACATAGTGAGTTTCAGGCCAGCAAGGATACATAAGAGAGACCTTGTCTCACAAACAACAACAACAACAAAGATTAATTTGGGGGTGGGGTGGGGAGGCTGCAAATAGTTTCCCATTTTTCATTTATATTTAATTATTAATATTATAATACTTTTATTTTTCTATAATACTTTTAAAACCATAGTTATTACATATTGTCACTTAATCAACCCTAACTTTTTAATGTAATTTTCATGTACCTCAAAACATTTTTATTATTTAGTTATTTATTTATGTTATACGTATTAGTGTTTTGACTGCATGTATGTCTATGCATGACTCGTGTGCCTTGGTGCTCTCCTGGTGCCTGTGGAGGCATTCAGTTCTCTGACAATTGAATTAACAATGCTTGGAAGCCACCATGTGGGTTCTGGGAATCAAATCCAGGTTCTCTAAAAAGGCAGCCAGTGCTTCTAACCACTGAGCCATCACACCAACTCCTCCAAAAATTCTGTTCAAAACCTTCACTTCAATGTTATGCTAATGTTTTCACTGCTTTATTTGATATCTGTGGTTTTCTTTTTCTGTGGAAAAAAATATGTGTTTGTAACCTATTTCAGTTTTTAGTGTCCCTATGTAAAAAGAAGTCAAACATTCAAACACATTTAGAATGAGGCTCAGTCAAAACTAGAAGATTAATACATAATGTAATTTTGTAACCCTATCGATGGGAATTTGTCTTAAAGAAATTATAGATGCATGCAAAAATATCATTTATCAATTGTTCCACACTGCATTATTTGAAAATATTAATTAGAGCCCACTGGCCAGCTTAAGGGATGAACTTGAGGCTTATCTGGCCCCCTCAACCACCTTTCTGCTTTCAGAAAGCCTGACTCCCAATATCATCCATCACTGGCTTTCCAATCTCCCTTTCTCAGCTCCCATCTCCGAAGACTGCTTTCTCACCTGGCTAATGCCTTGTTCCTCTCAGCCCTTCATAACAAATGAAACTTCTATCTTGTCTGATTTACACTGCACCAGTGAAAGTCTCTGTCTTAACAGTATGTTGTCCATCAATCTTCAGAGGGCCTCGCAGATTTTATGGCAACAGCAACAAGATACATGTAATAAAATAAAATGTAAAAAGAAAAGAAAAAGAAGTATGACATGGTCACATATTTTTTAAATAGGATAAGTAATGAAGCCACACATATATTTTGAAAAGCATAAAAAATATACGGGATTAGTAATAGAATCCCAAATTTTCTAAGGTGAATTCAAGTTTTCTCCCTCCTACACATAAACACTTCCCCTTGAGGCTCAGCAGTGTCGTGCAGTAGATGCTCTTTCTTGCAGTTGCCTTTGAGAAAAGCAAAGCGTCAAGTGGATGTTATCACCTGTGTGGCTCACTGCTGTGGCTAAGAGGATGGATGCTGATGCTAATAGTGAGGATGGAAATTAATCACTTCAGAATATCAGTCACAGGGAAGATGCTGACACACTGAAGTAAGCATCCCTTCAAGTTGTGCACCTTAAACATACATCAATGAAAGATTGTAAAAGTGTTTTAGCTAAAAAGTATGTAACCTAAAATTTAAAAATAACAATTTCCTTTTCTGTTGAAACAAATTTTTAACAATAGGAACATCAAGGATCTAAGCTACCTCCCTGATTTCTATTTCATTTTTATGTGTATCCTAATTTCTCAAAGACATTAAAATTCACCCAATTCTAAAGTGATTTTGAACAGAAAAACAATTGATTGTCTATAGAATCTTCTAGTATGCTTTTATTTTGAGGGAAAATGTTTTATTTTTATCTTTATCCTCATCTTTATTATGCTGTCTTTTTTTTTTACAGTTGATTCAACTACTTCAAATGCCAACTGTGTACCTTGACTCCTGAAGTGGAATTTGGTCATCTGAGATGCTTGAATTATTTTAAATTTTTCTGAGATACAATTTTCTTATTAAATGCAGATGGTCTTATTGAAGATGATTTTATTCTCTACTGGCTTATTTCTGATTTGGAAACAAAAGCTATTTTTTTCTATGATATAGAAATAATACAAAGTCTCTTGAATATACACCAATAATCTGGCTAAATTTCTCCTTTACTAATTTGTAGTCTCATTATGGCCAAACTAACAACTTTCTCTTTTTACTCCTATAGTGAGGAGCACTAGGCCGAGCAACCTCTGATCTTCTGTGAAGCTCTAACGATTAGTTCTTCTGACCATCTACTGATCACTAAACAGCCCTGAACATCCACTGCTGGTCCTCGGTCTTCCAAGGACACTGTGAGTCCATGGTGAGATGAAGGGTCCCAGTTTGCTAAAGAACAGTATTTATACAACCTGACTCTTTTTTTCCTGTAAGTCAGGAAATGAGAGTTAAATAGTCAGACTACTTCAGGACTCTGATAATCCAAAATAATTCCCAGATATCAATCCAGCAGAGTGGGGCTGTGGTCGAAAAACCTCTGAAGACTGTTAAGTGGGTAGAGAATTAATAGCAGTGAGAAAGAAAATTTGAGCTCAACTCAAGATACAGCATGGATAGATGGGTGTTGGGAGAGGATCAATGGAAATTAAAGAAAACACTAAAAAGAGGGCATGAGACCAGGATGAGTCTCATTAAGCTGGCCAAAATGAACTCTTGCTACAAATAGGCCAAGCACTCAGAAACAAGGATTTTAGTATTAGAGATGAGAGATGAAGAATTTGACACCAAGGGTGTCGGGGGGGGGGGTCCCTCACTAAACAGACTTAGCAGGTTGTTTGTTGAAACTGGGCTCCAGAAGAAAGCACAGGGAGAAGGCTCAGAGAAGCCTAACCAAAATCTGGTCAAGGAGAATTATTTGAATTTGAGTCCTTGGCTGGCCATTTACTGACAGCGACTGTGTAAATGTAATGTAAATGTAACCAAGCCAAGGACTGCTCTAAGCTTCAAAGAAACTCATAGCCAGTCTGCAGACCACATAGACTTTAAGGTGAAAATCAAGATGAAATTGCAGGGTTCTGAAAGCCCTTGGTGAAATATGCAGAAGAGCCTCTATGTAAAGAAGCTATTCCTACAAGACAGAGGAGAAGTCATAGGTAAATGACTGCATTGTATGACTCTCTCCCTACCCAGAATCCAGGCTGAGACTATTATGGTTCTCCCTGCAAACCAGGGACCATCTGTATAAGGAATTTCTAAACCAAAAATTGAAGACTTGGGTCCAGTTTTCCTACATAGTCATGAGCAGTTGAGTACTTTAGAAAACCTTGTAACATAATGATGTATATAACAGATAGCACTTCAGCCTCATGCTACCATACTCCAAACCTTAACCTATCTCCTCCCTAGGTAGATAGACAGAAGCCTATCCCAGCCATGAGCCAGATAAACCACACCAATGTGAAAGAATTCGTCTTCCTGGCACTTACTCGCATCCGGGAACTGGAGTTCTTTTTGTTCTCAGTCTTCTTTCTTGTGTATGTAACAACTGTGCTGGGAAACACCCTCATTGTGGTTACCATCACTGCCGAGTCCCGCCTCCACACTCCTATGTACTTCCTCTTGAGGAACAAATCCATTCTGGATATTGTTTTTTCATCTATCACAGTCCCCAAGTTCCTGGTGGATCTTTTATCAGAAAGGAAGGTCATCTCCTATAATGGTTGTTTAACACAGATCTTCTTCTTCCACTTTGCTGGTGGGGCAGATATTTTCTTCCTCTCTGTGATGGCCTATGACAGGTACCTTGCAATTGCTAAACCCCTGCACTATGTAACCATTATGAGGAGAGAGGTATGGTTGGCCTTGGTGGTGGCCTCCTGGGTGGGTGGTGGTTTACATTCAATTGTCCAGATAATTCTAATGCTTCCACTCCCCTTCTGTGGCCCCAACACCTTGGATGCCTTTTACTGTGATGTACCCCAGGTGGTGAAGCTGGCCTGCACTGATACCTTTGCCCTTGAACTTCTCATGATCTCCAACAATGGCCTGGTAACCCTGTTGTGGTTCTTCCTGCTCCTAGGCTCCTACACCATCATTCTGGTTATGCTCAGATCCCATTCTGGGGAGGGCCGGAACAAGGCTCTCTCCACCTGCACCTCTCACATCATGGTGGTGACTCTCCATTTTGTGCCCTGTGTTTACATCTATTGCAGGCCCTTCACCACCCTGCCCATGGACACAGCCATATCTATCAATAATACTGTCATCACGCCCATGCTAAACCCCATGATCTACACTCTCAGGAACCAAGAGATGAAGTCAGCCATGAAGAGACTGCAGAGGAGGCTAGGGCCTTCTGAGAGCAATAAGCTAGGGTGAGCCATCTGGTAGAGTCCAGAAGTCTAAGGCTAATTCAGTTCTTTTCATCTGCTACTCTAAGAATAAGAGAAAGCTGGTTCTATATATCTTCTGTGATATAGATGTCACCATATGCCTTCTATGATACAAACATACAAATCCATTAGAGAGAATATGAAAATAAAATGAAGAGATGAGTCTAGACAATCTGCGCAATCTGACTGTGCACAGGGGGGAAGTCCATGCAAAATAATTGAAATCAGTCCCATAAGCACTACTACACTGTCATCTGTTGCTCTCCTGCCAACCCTTCCCTTGCTTCACCACCTCTGATGCAGGACAGCACTACTGTCCACAAAGTTATCAGAGAAGGAAGTATGGTCAATGTCATGAAGATGGCAGTTATAAAAGTCAGATGGCTGCCAATATGGATCAAGCATTCAATGTTCCCTGTTAGCTTTCCTTGCATTCCTAAATATGCATGTACACATTGGTCAATTATATTTTTTAAATTATTTTATTTATTTACATTCCAAATGTTGTCCCCTTTCCAGGTTGTCCCTGCCAGAGTTCTCCCCATCCCCCTCCCCTTTGCCTCTGAGAGGATGCTACTCCACCCACCCACCTGTTCCCCTCATTCCCCTAGTCCTCCTACTCCCACACACACACACACATGCCTGTCAGCATTCCCCTTTCTTGGAGTATCAGGTTTTTACAGGATTAGGTACATACTCTTCCACTTAGGCCAGACAATGCAGTCCTCTGCGACATATGTGCCAAACCAGCCCATGTATGCTCTTTGATTGGTGGTTTAGTCTCTGAATATTGATCAATTTTTAAAAATGATTTTGTGAGTGCAGTATTGTAAATTTATTTCATCAATTAATGAAAAGAGAAGGAATGATTTAAATTGGGTTAAATCTGGTGTGTGTCTGTGTATATAAAAAAAAAAAATCTATGTCTAAAGCCTGGCAGTGGTGGCCCCATGCCTTTACTCCCAATACCCTGGAGGCAGAGGCAGATGAAGCTGTCAGTTCAAGGCCAGCCTGGTCTACAGAGCTAGTTCCAGGATCTCCAGGACTACACAGAGAAACCTTGTATCAAAAAACAAAATGAGAGAAAACAGAAACCTCTATCTAATCCAGCTATTTCCTATTCTTCATTCCATTCAACTGATTTGTCCACTGAAATAATCTTGGAGTTACACAGGCAGTTTGTAGGCATACCTGTAACAAATCTATAATGTCACTGCCTCTCAACCACAACTTCCTTTTTCTCTCATCTGTGTTTCTTGTTTTAACAAAGAGCTGTGTGTGCGTGTGTGTGTGTGTGTGTGTGTGTGTGTGTGTGTGTGTGTGTGTGTGTAGGTCAAAGAACAACCTCTGGGATCAATCCCTCAGGAGCCATCCACCTTATTCATTGAGATAGTGCCTCTCACTAGCCTGGAGCTCACCTATTCAACTGGATCAGTGGCTGCTAGATTTCTAAGCTACAGGGATCTTCTTGTCTCTGCCTCCCCTGCACAGAGATTTCAGCCTGCACCCCCACTTCTCCCAGCTTTTTCAAGTGGAATCTGAAGATCAAACTTAATTCCTCATACTTGGGAGGCAAACATCTTACCAAGTGAGCCATCTTGCCAGCCCCTTCCAGGACTTTGAAATAAAAGGGAGGATTTTGTCTAAGTATTAGTAAACTACCCAAGACAGTCCATCACAATTCAAAACAAACAAGCAGACAAAAAAAAAAAAAAAAAACAGCTAAGAAATATCTTCTATCACCAAGACCTATTTTAATAATGATATTCTATAAAAAGACATGTATATGTAGGGTCATTTACAAATGACTATTAAATATTTGTTTTGGAGTTCACCCCTATACCACAGGAAATTTCAGCTTCCTGTGGATATGTAAAGACAATCTTCCCTCTGTGCTTGCTTCAAATTTCACCCTCTGTCTTCTTCAGTCATTCAAAATTGTGGGAGGGGGGAGGTGGCATATAAGAAAGTTCAAGAAATTAAAGCACATTGAACAACTTTTCTTACAAAGTACCAAATTAATATAATGCTTAAGATTTAGTCAAAAAGGTTCTAGAAGATAATATCCATAATATCCATAATAATATCCATATGTGGTTCTTCCTGACTCCCATAAGACAGAGCAGCTTGCAACCAAGACGTATAATCACAGGACAATGCTTCTTAGCTTTTCTTTTTTAATTATTGTTTCCAATTTTCATACACATGCCGTGTGTGTGTGTTTGTGTGTGTGTGTGTTCATGTATACATCAAAATCCTGTGTGTGTATGTGTGTATACAGTACTTTGACAATATCACACATATACATTATCCTCTCTTCTCTCCCACTCCTACAAATTCCTTCTTCTCAAGAATAGCTCCTCCGGGAGCTGAAGAGATGGCTCAGAGGGTAAGAGCACTGACTGTTCTTCCAAAGGCCATGAGTTCAAATCCCAGCAACCACATGCTCTCTTCTGGTGTGTCTGAAGAGACAGCTACAGTGTACTTAGATATAATCATAAATAAATCTTAAAAAAAAAAAGAATAGCTCCTCCTACTTTCATGCCTTCTTTTTTATAACCTACTGAGTTTGATTAGGATTGTTTATGTGAGTATAGGTGGAGTCACTTATTTGAGCAATACAAACTTACTAATAGCAACAACACCAAGAATAAGATTTCCCCATGCCCCAGTAACAATATTCATGGGCCCTGTCTTAAACAGGTCTTACACATGCATGTTAACCACAATGTTGTGTTCATGGGTGTGACAGCTGAGTCATGTCCAGGAGACAACATTTCTCAGCACTCTTTCCATCCTCCAGTTCTCACATTCTTTCTGTGGCCTTTTCTTTGGTGGTCCCTGAGCATTGAAGTGAGTGATATAGAAGTCTTATTTAGGGCTGAGTCCAACAATCTCAGGACTCTGACTTAGTTTTGAAACTTTCTTAAATTCCTTTCCCTTCATGAGTTTTGTTAAGTATTTTTCCTGATGACCTCCACAAATTACCCACCAAAGATACATTATGTATCTTTTCATATACCAATATTCATTGAAGAGACATGTCATTGAAATGGCTAGAATGGTTTTGCTTCCCATTCCCCACAAATAAATTGTGCCTTTGTCCCCATAAGAAATGAGTGGTCCTATGACATTAGATTCTAATAGATAAATCTTTCTCAAAAAGTCAAAGAACAGAAGGATGCATAGTTTTGTGCCTTCCACAGTCTTTGAACAATTTAAAAAAACAGCTGTCCTGATTAGTTTTAACAACTTGAAACAACTTAGAAATGCTTAGAAACAACTTAGAAATTGAGACGCTGTTATAAACAAATTGGCCTATGTACATATTTATTGGAGAGTATCTTGACTGCTAACTGATATAAGAGTCTCCAGCCGGAGAGAGAAATCCGGCATACATAGGGCCACAACCCTCTTCCGGTCAGAAAAGCACCGGGGCAGCTGGGGCGCAGGGTCGGCTGACACTCGCCAGCTACCCACAACACCCGCCACAGGATCTTAAGACTTCTGGTGAGTGGAGCACAGCTTCTGCTCCAATCCAATTGCGCGGGACCTGAGACTGCATTAGTTAGGGAAGCAGAAACCGGCCTGAGTAGGGCCACAGGCCTCATCCAGCCGGATCAGCGCCGGGGTAGCGGGAGCGCAGGGTTGCCTGACACCCGCCAGCTACCCACGACCCCCGCCGCAGGATTTTGGGACTGCTGGTGAGTGGAACACAGCTTCTGCTCCAGTCCAATCACGCGGGACCTGAGACTGCTCTGGTGGGGAGAGAGAAATCCGGCCTACATAGGGACACAACCCTATTTTGGTCAGAAAAGCACCGGGGCAGCTGGGGCGCAGGGTCGGCTGACACTCGCCAGCTACCCACAACACCCGCCACAGGATCTTAAGACTTCTGGTGAGTGGAGCACAGCTTCTGCTCCAATCCAATTGCGCGGGACCTGAGACTGCATTAGTTAGGAAAGCAGATACCGGCCTGAGTAGGGCCACAGGCCTCATCCGGCCGGATCAGCGCCGGGGTAGCAGGAGAGCAGGGTTGCCTGACACCCGCCAGCTACCCACAACCCCCGCCGCAGGATTTTGGGACTGCTGGTGAGTGGAACACAGCTTCTGCTCCAATCTTTAAACAGTGACAACGACAACAACTAACCCCAGAGATTACCAGATGGCGAAAGGTAAACGTAATAATCTTACTAACAGAAACCAAGACCACTCACCATCATCAGAACCCAGCACCCCCACTTCGCCCAGTCCAGGGCACCCCAACACACCGGAAAAGCTAGACACGGATTTAAAAGCATATCTCCTGATGATGATAGAGGACTTCAAGAAGGACTTTAATAACACACTTAAAGAAATGCAGGAGAACACTGATAAACAGGCAGTAGACAATAAAGAGGAAGCACAAAAATCCCTTAAAGAATTGCAGGAGAACACTGCTAAAGAGTTACAAATCCTTAAAGAAAAACAGGATAACATAATCAAACAGGTAGAAGTACTTACAGAAAAACAGGAAAACACATCCAAACAGTTGATGGAAATGAACAAAACCATACTAGACCTAAAAAGGGAAGTAGACACAATAAAGAAAACCCAAAATGAGGCAACACTGGAGATAGAAACCCTAGGGAAGAAATCTGGAACCATAGATACGAGCATCAGCAACAGAATACAAGAGATGGAAGAGAGAATCTCAGGTGCAGAAGATTCCATAGAGAACATCGGCACAACAATCAAGGAAAATGTAAAATGCAAAAAGATCCTAACTCAAAACATCCAAGAAATACAGGACACAATGAGAAGACCAAACCTACGGATAATAGGAGTGGATGAGAATGAAGATTTTCAACTCAAAGGACCAGCAAACATCTTCAACAAAATTATAGAAGAAAACTTCCCAAAACTAAAGAAAGAGATGCCCATGAACATACAAGAAGCCTACAGAACTCCAAATACACTGGACCAGAAAAGAAATACCTCCCGACACATTATAATCAGAACAACAAATGCTCTAAATAAAGATAGAATACTAAAAGCAGTAAGAGAAAAAGGCCAAGTAACATATAAAGGCAAGCCTATCAGAATTACACCAGATTTTTCACCAGAGACTATGAAAGCCAGAAGATCCTGGACGGATGTTATACAGACACTAAAAGAACACAAATTCCAGCCCAGGCTACTATACCCAGCCAAACTCTCAATTAACATAGATGGAGAAACCAAAGTATTCCACGACAAAACCAAATTCACACATTATCTCTCCACGAATCCAGCCCTTCAAAGGATAATAACAGAAAAAACCAATACAAGGACAGGAACCACGCCCTAGAAACAACAAGAAGGTAATCCCTCAACAAACCTAAAAGAAGACAGCCACAAGAACAAAATGCCAACTTTAACAACAAAAATAACAGGAAACAACAATTACTTTTCCTTAATATCTCTTAATATCAATGGACTCAACTCCCCGATAAAAAGACATAGACTAACAAACTGGCTACACAAACAAGACCCAACATTTTGCCGCTTACAGGAAACTCATCTCAGAGAAAAGGATAGACACTACCTCAGAATGAAAGGCTGGAAAACAATTTTCCAAGCAAATGGCATGAAGAAACAAGCTGGAGTAGCCATTCTAATATCTGATAAGATTGACTTCCAACCCAAAGTCATTAAAAAAGACAGGGAGGGACACTTCATACTCATCAAAGGTAAAATCCTCCAAGAGGAACTATCAATCCTGAATATCTATGCTCCAAATACAAAGGCAGCCACATTCATTAAAGAAACTTTAGTAAATCTCAAAGCACACATTGCACCTCATACAATAATAGTGGGAGACTTCAACACACCACTTTCACCAATGGACAGATCATGGAAACAGAAACTAAACAGGGACACAGTGAAACTAAGAGAAATTATGAATCAAATGGATCTGGCAGATATCTACAGAACATTCTATCCTAAAACAAAAGGATATACCTTCTTCTCAGCACCTCATGGTACCTTCTCCAAAATTGACCACATAATTGGTCACAAAACAGGCCTCAACAGATACAAAAATATTGAAATTGTCCCATGCATCCTATCAGACCACCATGGACTAAGGCTGATCTTCAATAACAAAATAAATAATAGAAAGCCAACCTTCACGTGGAAACTGAACAACACTCTTCTCAATGATACCTTGGACAAGGAAGGAATAAAGAAAGAAATTAAGGACTTTTTAGAGTTCAATGAAAATGAAGCCACAACATACCCAAACTTATGGGACGCAATGAAAGCATTTCTAAGAGGAAAACTCATAGCTCTGAGTGCCTCCAAAAGGAAACTAGAGAGAGCACACATTAGCAGCTTGACAACACACCTAAAAGCACTAGAACAAAAGGAAGCAAATTCACCCAAGAGGAGTAGACGGCAGGAAATAATCAAACTCAGGGGCGAAATCAACCAAGTGGAAACAAGAAAAACTATTCAAAGAATCAACCAATCAAGGAGCTGGTTCTTAGAGAAAATCAACAAGATAGATAAACCCTTAGCCAGACTCACTAGAGGGCACAGGGAAAGCATCCTAATTAACAAAATCAGAAATGAAAAAGGAGACATAACAACAGATCCTGAAGACATCCAAAACACCATCAGATCCTTCTACCAAAGGCTATACTCAACAAAACTGGAGAACCTGGATGAAATGGAGAAGTTCCTAGACAGATACCAGGTACCAAAGTTGAATCAAGATCAGGTTAATGATCTAAACAGCCCTATATCCCCCAAAGAAATAGAAGCAGTCATTAATAGTCTCCCAACTAAAAAAAGCCCAGGACCAGATGGGTTTAGTGCAGAGTTCTATCAGACCTTCAAAGAAGATCTAATCCCAGTTCTTCACAAACTATTCCACAAAATAGAAACAGAGGTACTCTACCCAACTCATTCTATGAAGCCACAATTACTCTGATACCTAAACCGCAAAAAGACCCAACAAAGATAGAAAACTTCAGACCAATATCCCTTATGAATATTGATGCAAAAATCCTCAATAAAGTTCTTGCTAACCGAATCCAAGAACACATCAAAACAATCATCCATCCTGACCAAGTAGGTTTCATCCCAGGGATGCAGGGATGGTTCAATATACGGAAATCCATCAACGTAATCCACTATATAAACAAACTCAAAGACAAAAACCACATGGTCATCTCGTTAGATGCGGAAAAAGCATTTGACAAGATCCAACACCCATTCATGATAAAAGTCTTGGAAAGATCAGGAATTCAAGGCCCATACCTAAACATGATAAAAGCAATCTACAGCAAACCAGTAGCCAACATCAAAGTAAATGGTCAGAAGCTTGAAGCAATCCCTCTAAAATCAGGGACTAGACAAGGCTGTCCACTTTCTCCATACCTATTCAACATTGTACTTGAAGTCCTAGCCAGAGCAATTCGACAACAAAAGGAGATCAAAGGGATACAAATTGGAAAAGATGAAGTCAAAATATCACTTTTTGCAGATGATATGATAGTATATATAAGTGACCCTAAAAATTCCACCAGAGAACTCCTAAGCCTGATAAACAGCTTCGGTGAAGTAGCTGGATATAAAATTAACTCAAACAAATCAATGGCCTTTCTCTACACAAAGAATAAACAGGCTGAGAAAGAAATTAGGGAAACAACACCCTTCTCAATAGCCACAAATAATATAAAATATCTTGGCGTGACTCTAACTAAGGAAGTGAAAGATCTGTATAATAAAAACTTCAAGTCTCTGAAGAAAGAAATTATAGAAGATCTCAGAAGATGGAAAGATCTCCCATGCTCATGGATTGGCAGGATCAACATTGTAAAAATGGCTATCTTGCCAAAAGCAATCTACAGATTCAATGCAATCCCCATCAAAATTCCAAATCAATTCTTCAACGAATTAGAAAGTGCAATCTGCAAATTCATCTGGAATAACAAAAAACCTAGGATAGCAAAAACTCTTCTCAAGGATAAAAGAACCTCTGGTGGAATCACCATGCCGGACCTAAAGCTCTACTACAGAGCAATTGTGATAAAAACTGCATGATACTGGTATAGTGACAGACAAATAGACCAATGGAATAGAATTGAAGACCCAGAAATGAACCCACACACCTATGGTCACTTGATCTTCGACAAGGGAGCTAAAAACATCCAGTGGAAGAAAGACAGCATTTTCAACGAATGGTGCTGGCACAACTGGTTGTTAACATGTAGAAGAATGCGAATCGATCCATTCCTATCTCCTTGTACTAAGGTCAAGTCTAAGTGGATCAAGGAACTTCACATAAAACCAGAGACACTGAAACTTATAGAGGAGAAAGTGGGGAAAAGCCTTGAAGATATGGGCACAGGGGGAAAATTCCTGAATAGAACAGTAATGGCTTGTGCTGTAAGATCGAGAATTGACAAGTGGGACCTCATGAAACTACAAAGCTTCTGCAAGGCTAAAGACACCATCAATAAGACAAAAAAACCACCAACAGATTGGGAAAGGATCTTCACCTATCCTAAATCAGATAAGGGACTAATATCCAATATATATAAAGAACTCAAGAAGGTGGACTCCAGAAAGTCAAATAACCCCATTAAAAAATGGGGCTCAGAACTGAACAAAGAATTCTCACCTGAGGAATACCGAATGGCAGAGAAACACCTGAAAAAATGTTCAACATCCTTAATCATCAGGGAAATGCAAATCAAAACAACCCTGAGATTCCACCTCACACCAGTCAGAATGGCTAAGATCAAAAATTCAGGTGACAGCAGATGCTGGCGAGGATGTGGAGAAAGAGGAACACTCCTCCATTGTTGGTGGGATTGCAAGCTTGTACAACCACTCTGGAAATCAGTCTGGCGGTTCCTCAGAAAATTGGACATAGTACTACCGGAGGATCCAGCAATACCTCTCCTGGGCATATATCCAGAAGATGTCCCAACCGGTAAAAAAGACACATGCTCCACTATGTTCATAGCAGCCCTATTTATAATAGCCAGAAGCTGGAAAGAACCCAGATGTCCCTCAACAGAGGAATGGATACAGAAATTATGGTACATTTACACAATGGAGTACTACTCAGCTATTAAAAAGAATGAATTTATGAAATTCCTAGCCAAATGGATGGACCTGGAGGGCATCATCTTGAGTGAAGTAACACAATCACAAAAGAACTCACACAATATGTATTCATTGATAAGTGGATATTAGCCCAAAACTTAGGATACCCAAGATATAAGATACAATTTGATAAACGCATGAAACTCAAGAAGAATGAAGACCAAAGTGTGGACACTGTGCACCTTCTTAGAATTGGGAACAAAACACCCAGGGAAGGAGTTACAGAGACAAAGTTCGTAGCTGTGATGAAAGGATGGACCATTTAGAGACTGCCGTATCCAGGGATCCATCCCATAATCAGCTTCTAAACGCTGACACTATTGCATACACTAGCAAGATTTTGCTGAAAGGACCCAAATATAGCTGTCTCTTGTGAGACGATGCCGGGGCCTAGCAAACACAGGAGTGGATGTTCACAGTCAGCTATTGGATGTATCACAGGGCTCCCAATGGAGAAGCTAGAGAAAGTACCCAAGGAGCTAAAGGGATCTGCAACCCTATTGTTGGAACAACATGATGTACTAACCAGAACCCCGGAGCTCTTGTCTCTAGCTGCATATGGATCGAAAGATGGCCTAGTCGGCCATCAATGGAAAGAGAGGCCCATTGGACTTGCAAACTTTATATGCCCCAATATAGGGGAATGCCAGGGCCAAAAAATGGGAATGGGTGGGTAGGGAAGTGGGGGGCGCTATGGGGGACTTTTGGGATAGCATTGGAAATGTAATTGAGGAAAATATGTAATAAAAATATTAAAAATCAAAAAAAAAAAGAGTCTCCAGCCCATTGTGAGCAGATCCATTCCTCAGGCAGGTTGCCCTGAAGCCAAAAAAAAAAAAAAAGAAAAGAAAAGAAAAGAAAAAAATCTATCTGCAGATAAGCATGCCAACCAGCAAACAAAGTATTACACAGCTACTGCTATACTTTGACTGTGGAGCACATTCTGTTATTAAAGGTATTGCTACATGGAATAACAAGTTGGCCTGCTATCAAGATTCTACCTTGACTTCCTCAGTGATGGACAGTGACCTAGAATCATTAGCTGAACAAACCCTTCCCTAGATTAAGTTGCTTTTGGTTGGGATGTTTTATAACAGGAAGAAAAATGAAACTAGGACAAGCCATATGGATTCTTACTACTTCATAAGCAAATTAAAATATGTTAGTTTAAAAAGGGAGAAGGGAAATATCATTTATGGCTAGATAATGGTACTTCTGGAAGCTATGAGTTATAAAAAAAAATTCAGTGCCAGGTGGCATACCTCCTTAGAATCTGTTTCTCAGAGAGCCACTGCCCACCCTCCAAAAAAATAGTACAGATTTATCATTCTTCTTCATAGTCTACTAGATGATAAGATTATATTGCTAAAGACATTTTACACTTTTGTTATAAGATATAAAAATAAAATCAGGCAGGAATTGTGCTGTGTAGTTCTCCACATTCTCTAGTTTTCATGTTAACAAAAGGTGGTACACAAGCTGCTGGGGGAGGGGGGGAGTCATCAACAGACTTACTCAACTTTGAACTCTATGAACTATGATACTAACCACCAGGAAAAATGACACCCCCCCCCTAGTGCAATAGCAGTACAACTGTTGTGGTGGGTAACCAACTGTTCTTGAAAAGCCACTGGCAACCCCCAAAAACAGTACAGATTTATCATTCTTCTACATAGTCCACTCCACAGGAAAGAAATCAAGCCTGGTACTGTAAACTTTGTCAAAAATCCAGGGCTTGGTGGGGCTAGAGTCTCATAATCCTATTGACATTAAAACTGTCTTCTAAATATTTACATTTATACACATAGACAAATACTACACCCAGCCATAGAGATGCTTCTTTTTGCCACAAATTGTACTAAGTGCAGAGACTTATGTCTGTTCAAGGTACTGAGGGTAAGTGACTGTTGAGTGCTCTGCCCTGAATAGAGCATTTATACTACCTTCCCTCTCAAAAGCTCATAGGACATCATGGAAAAATAAGAAGGACAACATAAATATCAGAGGGTCTGGAGAAAGGATATGAAGTACTATCCTCTTGGCACGACACAGCCATTCCAATCATGACCCTATGGGAGATAGAGAGGTCTGCACTAGTCCTGCACAAGACTGGACCTGTAATCAAATAGTCATAGATTGAGGAAAGGCTCATGGAACCCTACCTATCCCTTCTGAACTATTGGCTAGTGATGGATTCTGCAGCATGGGCAGTTATTGTCTTCAGTTGTATACCTAACAGTGAGCCCATCAGCTTCCACTGGATAATTCCACACTCATGCTTACACAGATGCCCTGGTTAAACTCAATGGATCGCAAATCACAGTGAAACATGTCATTATGGTAAATGGTGGGTAGTAGAAAGGAAGGAGAGTTGACAAGGGTAGAAGGGAGACTAGAAGTGGTGGGTATAAAAGTCATCAGAATGCATGTGTGAAATTATCAAAGAACAAACAATAAAAAATAATTTGGAGAGTAAAGAAATGGGAACACTTTTACATGGGTCCACATGAGTGATTTTCGAGTACTTAATTAGAAAGTCTCTAATAACTCCCCCTGGGACCATGGTACTCAGAAGAATGTCCATTCTATTTCAATGCTCACATGCAAATTCCCTTTGCTAATTTTCATATTAAGTTTGGGATTCATAAAACAGTGCCCGTGGCAATATTGGGATAGGAAGGGAAGTCACAAAGATGTGACTCCCAAGATCTGTCCTTCCAAGGTGAAGGCTAAAGAGATGACATTGAAGCCAGCCATGGCAAATCTTCATAAGGCCTTCACTTATGAACACAATGTTTCTCTCTACCATCTACATTGAGGTTTTAATGGTGTGCATTCATGGTTGGACTCTGAAGAATTTAGGTAAGGACACTGAACTGTCAGAGTGTGACATACCATAGGTTGTGCAGAATAACAATTGTGAATAATGTAGTTAAGGTGCTGCAGAAATAACTAAGAAGTCAGGCATGCCTTCAGGAGAAGGAGCAACAGACACGGGCTCAGCATAGCAAAAGAGAAGGAAGGATTTCCTAAGGAAACAATTAGTTGGAAAAAAAGGCATGTTTTGTTCCAGTTTAGGATTTAGGATGATCCTTTGGGATCATGAAACCTTTCTCTACAAAATAATTGCCTCTTTTTAAGACCCCCAAATTCTCTTTTAAAACTGGGAACATTTCAGAGGCAAATTTATATGCATACTTTGCCCATGGCTGACTGAGTCTCCTTGACTTAATCCATAAACAGAAATATTCTGAAGCACAAAGATCCAGCAACCAAACTTTTGTTCCATTTGACCAGTTCCCACAAATCTGTTCAAACAAAAAGAACAAGTTGGCTCAAAGAGAGAGAAGCATTTTACATTTTGCCAGTGTCTTTATATGCAATCCTTGCTTGTTAGGAAAAGAGGATTATATGTTATAATAAAAAGAAAAAAGAAAAAAAGGAAATATCCAAGTTAATTGGGAGCCTATGGCCTCCTGGAGACTTTACAAACATTATCATATTTATTCTTTACACAGCTTCATGTTATGTAAATGTTATGCTTTCCCAGATTTACAAAGGAAACTGGAAGAACCTAAAGGATTCATTCCAAGTAAGAACAAGAAGGAGGAAGAAACAGAATTCCAAACCAGTTATGTCCTGTTCTTAAGTCCTTAACTTTGTCCTGTAATTAATACAATCAAGAAGCCCAGTAAAACATGGTTTTCTCAAGATCAGAAAACTACTTTGTAATCTGCATCAGGAGAAAACATCTTTATCTTTCATCTTTAATACCAAGACAGAAAAATGAGCAAAATAAGTTTCTTAAAGACTGGGCCTGCAGCTCAATGATAGAGTACTTGACTTGAGTGCTTAAGGACCTAGGTTCAATGACTGGAGAGATAAGACAGGTAGACACAAGTTATTTCTCTATGTAATTTTTCAAGGTCACTGGTTTCCAAAGCTTGCCTAAGCATGCTTCTTAACTGGACACCGACCAGAAACTATATATATATGTCTGATGGTGGCAGGTAATTACATCAAATTCAGATGCTAAGAGTAAATATATCTCTCCACTCTTAGTAAATGTTTGTCCTGTTGTAACCATTGAGGGCCTCCTCCTTGGACATTGTTGAGAAATTGAAAGTCAAAGATGACTTTACAACTCACTTGTTAAGTGATGTACTGCATATCAAGAATTATTGTCTTTCTATACTTTATCTTTAAAGCTAGAATAGTCCTGACTGACCTGATCAGTCCCAACTGATCTGAGAAAATACAGCAAAGGAAAATTCCTCTCAATCATAATAAAAGAATAGACAAGCTATCAAGGAATATGTGGTAGCTGTCATTATGTCCACCTATGGTAGAGTGAATGCCAGAAATTATAAATTCAAACTTGAACAGACATTATTTGATATTTCTTCACTGGAAGGGAAAAGAAGGAAATTTACCTTACCAATTGTCAACATTACTCCAGTGATAATAGGTTTGGGGGTTCTGAGAAAAAGGGAGCGTTGTCCTTCAGACAAGAGAACTACGCATACTTTAGCAGAGCAGTGTGGTAGAGGTCTGAGTGAGAAGCTTCAGTCCTGCCAGACAAAGAAAGATGTCTGATCTTAAAGGTTTCTTTTGCAAGATTTCACTTTATTTTTTTTAACTCTGTGTATATGTGGAGGCAGTCTGTCCTCACATGAGTGCAGGTGCTTGGAAAGTCCAGAACAGGACATCAGATCTCTGGAGCTGTAGTTACTGGGAGTTGTGAGCTGTCTGGCCTCGATACTAGAAACTAAACTTGGATCAAGTGTTCTTAGTCTCCAAGTCATCTCTGCAAATCCTGACTGTGGTGGTTTCAATATGCTTCACCCAGGGAACGGAACTATTAGAAGGTGTGGCCTTGTTGGAGAAAATGTGTCACTGTAGGGGTGGACTTTAATATCCTCCTCCTGGCAGCCTGCAGATGATGCCAATCTTTTTCCTGTTTGTCTTCCGACAAAACCATAGAACCATGAGAATCCATGGAATTCACCAGAGCCATGCCTGCCTGGATGCTGCTATGCTTCCTGCCATAATGATAATGGACTGAACTTCAGAACCAGTAAGCCAGCCCCAATCAATTGGCATCCTTTATAAGAGTTGCCTTGGTCATAGAGTCTCCTTAGAGCAATGGGAACCTAAACTAAGACACTGACCTTAAGGGTTTCTTCAGGAAAAAAAATCATGCAATTAAAGAATCAGATCTACTTAATATATGAATAAAACTGTCTCTACTGACATTCTTTGTCATCTTATTATTGTTGTTGTTTAAATGCCATCATTTTCCCCCAAACTGTGAGAATCTATGAAATGAAATTTTAAACTTAAAGGGTATCATTTGTGTGACATAGCATGTAAGAGGTGAAAGAAAGGTGATGGACTCAAATTCCATTGTGACAGGAGATAAGAATGGTAAAATTCACCCTTGGAAGTGCTTGGGAAAAGTTAGGAAGGAGTTCCTTACATAAATCAGTTTTAGATTTGTGTGTCCTAAAATTAATAGGAGGAGGGAGGTAGTAAAAGACTGAGGAATGAAGATCCAGGAGAAATTTGTCCTATTTCTACTTAGCCACTGACTTTCTATATTACCTTGGAGTTTTTATTTTCTTTCATTGTGCTGAATTTGGTATCACCAAAGTGAGATAATAAAATCTATCCCTTGAGCCTCAGAATGATATTTTTTTAAAAACCACTGTATTTAAACCTGTGGTGGTTCCAAAAATAATAACCTCTATCCGTGTGGATCCATATTATGTTATTAGAGAGTGGTAATTCATTTCAGTGGCTGTAAGACATACAGACATACAGACAGACAGACAGAGCACACATATATGAGAGTACATACATGACACTGGCAAGGTATGGAAGTCAGAGAGCAGCTTGTAGGAGTTTGTTCTCTCCTTCCACCATGTAAGTTCTGAGAAATGAACTCAGGTCTTCGGACTTGGCAGAATATGCCTTTACATGCTGAGCCGACTCATCGAACCCTCAGTGGCTTTTAAACTTTAGAAACAAAATGTAGTAAAATTTGGCTATTTGGATTTTCAGAGCTAAATGTAGCCTAGAAGTTTGGCTCATAAGGCTCTCTAGAGTTTCTAGAGGTAAGTTGTAGCAGACTTCCCAAGTCCCCACTAAGTACAATATGAGAACAAGTGGCCTAGTCTAAAGAACAACGTGTGCTACTAATAGAGTGATCAAGTGATCAAGTGCTTTCCCTAGATAACAGCAAGTTCCTAAAGAACATGCTGCAATTGCATACCTGTGCATGTTCTGTCTCTAGGGGATGCAAGTCATACTTTATTGCTTCAATAATACTAGCATTTCCTTCAAAGGTGTAGACAGAGGAGGAAGTAACATTCAATGGAGCTGGGAAATCACACTAAGGTGACTGAATTTATTTTTTGTGGCCTTACCCAATCTCAAGAACTGAGCTTACTCTTATTTTTCTTTTTATCTATTGTTTATATAACAACGGTGTTTGTAAATGTCACCATCATGGTCACTGTGACCTGGGAGTCCCGCCTCCACACGCCCATGTACTTCCTGCTTCGAAACCTCTCTGTGTTGGACATTTGCTTCTCCTCCATTACTGTTCCAAAGGTCTTAGTGGACCTTCTCTCAAGAAGAAAGACCATCTCTTTCAATGGCTGCTTCACTCAGATCTTTTTCTTCCATCTGCTTGGTGGGGCGGATATTTTTTCTCTCTCTGTGATGGCATTTGATCGATACATGGCCATCTTCAGGCCTCTACACTATGTGACCATCATGAGTAGAGGGCGGTGCACAGCCCTCATCGCAGCCTCCTGGGTTGGAGGCTTTGTCCACTCAATTGTGCAGATCTTTCTCTTGCTCCCACTTCCTTTCTGTGGACCCAATGTTGTTGATAGTTTTTACTGTGATGTCCCACAGGTCCTCAAACTTGCCTGCACTGACACCGTTGTTCTCGAGCTCCTGATGATCTCAAACAATGGCCTGATCACTACGCTATGGTTTGTTCTTCTCCTTGTATCCTACACAGTCATCTTGACAATGCTGAGGTCACACACAGGAGAGGGCAGGAAGAAAGCCATCTCCACCTGCACCTCCCACATCACTGTGGTCACCCTGCACTTTGTGCCCTGCATCTATGTCTATGCCAGGCCCTTCACTGCCCTCCCCATGGACAGAGCTGTCTCAATCACCCTAAATATAATTGTTCCTGTCCTGAACCCAATGATCTACACCCTCAGGAACCAGGAGATGAAGTCAGCCATGAAGAGACTCAGGAAAAGACTCATACTTTCTGAGGTAGAATAGTTCCATTATTTATTGTGGAAAAGGGAAACATATAATTGAGTCTTTTCAGGTTGGGACTCAGCTATGTATAATTAACTATAGTAATATGGTGTGCATATGAAGAATATGACACATAAAATTGTTTGTAAACATAGACATCAATAGAAAGTTAAGCAAGAAGAATATAACCTTTGACGAGCAAAGAATAAACGAACTATAATAGAAGCAGCTGAGTTGCCTATCAATGGTCTGTAGAACGGGGTTTTGATTTTGAGACATACAAGGGTCATCAGAGTCATCTGTCTCAAAATTATAAGTCTCTAGCACCTATATCTCCATTTATTAGCCATTATTCTATGACTTGGGGGGTCTTCTATGAATTGAACAGTTAGTGATTTCTTCCTTCCTTTTTAAATCAACAAATGCTTGTTATAAGTGGTTTTAAAAGATTCCCTGCTGTTGTGCATTCTCTGTGACTCTGTCAAAAGTAACTGTGCACTTGACTTACAGTCTGCCTTTGTAAAACCTTTATATATAAATACATAAAGAGCAAGAATCTGAAACTAGTTGCCTTACACTTAACATCCAACTTGTACATAATTGATTTGAGTGTTTGAAAAATAAAAATTTATATCTGACACAATAAATAAATATTTTTGTCATGGTTATGTATACTGTTTTGCAGCTTCCTTTACTGTGGTATGTTAAAATACAATAAAGTTGTCAAATTAACACATCTAATTCCCCTTTATAGTTTAAATGTCTAGATAGAACCCTGTCCATTTATTCATAGTAAATCTCACTTGAATCCAGGATGAGAGAAACAAAGACATGTAAAAATTGATTCCAAACTCAAATCAGTCTTAACCTTTTCCAATTTTGAGGATTGGGGTTGATTTTTTTTTTTTTTTTTGGACACTGGGTATCATTTGTAGTGCAGGGTGGCCTAGAACTTACTACAGGACCCAAGCTGCCTTCAAACTCACAGCCTCTCAGGATTATGGGTATCAAAAAAAAATTCACAAACTTTGTTAGAACCTGTGTACACAATATTGTGATTACAACAGGGACAAGTAGTATTTGCAGAAACATCTTCACTTCAACTTCCGATCTCTCTGTGTGAGTACAGAGAGGTCTAGAAACTAAACTCCCAGTAATCATATACAGAAGAGCAAAATCATTTCCTATGTCCTCCTGTTCCAATGTATCGAGGAAGGCTGAAATAAAGGATCCACTCAAACGAACCTAATAATTAATAATAGGATCATAACTAATAATAATACACATTCCATATCTAATTTATTAATGGAAGATAGGTTTTGGAAGTTATAAGTTGTAAGAAAAATAATTCTGTGAGCATAGTGCATGGCACATTGTTTCCTTGTGAAGTAGACGAAGCCCAAACACATTGATATTTCTATAGGAAGGCATGGACTAGTCCTAAGATGGGCAAAAGTATATCCAAAGACTATGTGTGAATTCGTGTTAACTCAAACAAAATCATGCCGTAAACTTAGGTCAGATAAGGACAAGCTTTACTAGCAAGAAACTGTACGTTAGAGGAAAAATAGAACATAATGTGAAAGCTTATGCATAGCTTTTTCAAATATGAGTAGAAAATGAAACTGAAAGCTGAAAGCAGACTTATGACCAGAATAAAGCATCTAGAAGTGGAAATTATAATGAACTAAGAAGAAATACTGGGCTTCATCCTGCCTCGCCCCTGGAGTGCCCAAAGCACTGATAGCACGCTGCTTAGAGGAGGCAGACCATAACGGGTGTCCTCAGTCCATGATTTCCTGGGTGGGAAACAGCTGAGTGTGGGACGATTGCTGTGCTTCTCTGTCTCCTGTGTACCCAGGCACCACTGACAGAACCGCTGGCACCACTGACGGAACCGCTGGGAGTTGGGAACTGGGTCCCTGGCCTGAGCGTCCACTCGGAAGAGGAAGACAGAGCCAGGGACGGGTGGAAGCAGCTAGTTTGGTTCCCAGTGAGTGCTGATAGTGCCAAAGGGCGAGGAAAGAAAATCTCCAGTAGACTTAGGCTGAGCTCTTTACAAGCAAAGCTTCCCCTTTTGGTGATCCTTGATGAAGAGATAGTCCTTGCTTTTTCAAGCTGCTTGATTTGAGGGTGGATGTGAATGCAAACACCTTACTCAGGGTGAACTAGGGAATAAATACCTTTTGCAGAAAGGAATGCCCAGGAAGGAAAGCTCACTGCTTAAACACTGGGGCCCATCTAGATACCTTATTAGCACGAAGAACTACAGGTTGTCCTCTCAGTGAGGTGTCATGGTTACCGTGTTCCAGAGCAGGCAAAGTTAGACAAATTGCTGGTCCCATTCTACCAGTCTGAAATTTGAATTTCATGAACTTTGGTTTCACTCAATCTTACCAGTTCTTCGGTCTGGTGGCAGGGTCATTTGCCCCACACAAAAATACCAGTTTAGGAGATAATAGTTGAGAAAAGTCCATAATTGATTAATTAGACAGATGCTCAGATTCAAAACATATCAAAATGGAATATAGAGTGTGAGCTAAGCATATGTAGCAGAGGATGGCCTTGAATGGGAGGAGAGGCCCTTGGTCCTGGGAAGGCTCAATGCCAGTGTAGGGGAATGCTAGGGCAGTGAGGAAGAAGTGGGTAGGGGGGCACACCCTCATAGAAGCAGGGGGAGAAGGAATGGGATAGGAGATTTCTGGGGGGGGAAACCAGCAAAGGGAATAACATTTGAAATGTAAAATAAATAAAATATCCAATTAAAAAAAAGTGAGCCGAAATGAAAAATTCCCTGAGGACTCAATTGTACAATTAACCACGCAGAAGAAAGAATAAAAAAAATTGATGACCACTGAAATTATCTGACCTGAGGTAGATGGGGAGAGGGAACTGGATGGGAGAGAGGACAGGAAAGGAATCTGAGGTAGAGAGCAGTGTGTGAAGAGTGGGAAGTGGGCTTGGAGGGAGAATGAAAACAGGTATGTCATCTCTGGGACAAGCCTGAGGTCTTGGGCAGATGGGGGCACTCCCAGGAGGCTATGTGAAAGACCCTAAGACTTCCAGCAACTAGGGATAAGGAAACTGAAGGAGCCATCTTGTGTAGCCAGGTGGTATTTCCAGTAGAAACACCCACAAAATTTGTCCTTCAACCCAAAATTTGTCCTGCCTACTAGATGTATACAGGGATAAAGATGGAGCAGAGATTAAGGGAATAGACAACCAATGACTGGGCCCAACTTTAGGCCCATCCCATGGGAAAGAACTAACCCCTGATGCCACGGCACTCCATTCGAGTCAGCTTGGCAGGCTGTGAAGCCTTAAAAGCCTAAAGAGTTTCAAGGAAGCTCTCCTCCTGGAGTTTTGGCATTCTCATTCTCATTACTCTATTCCCGCGTTAGTCTGGTGTATGGATCTACGAGCTCTCTTTTAATATTTTATTATAAATGCCTCTTAAGATTAAATTCTGTTATAGTTAGTTTGCCAGTGTTCCAAGATCCCAGAAGCCGCTGAGCTTAGAATCCTGTGAGAAGGCAGCAAGGAAGTTAACCTATTCAGTACCTAATTAAGCATTACAATAGACGGAGCCAGTGGCTCAACTGGTCTGCAGAAAGAGCCAGGGAATCTCACAGGGATAGAAATCTTTAGTACAGGCTACATTGCATAGCAAAAGCAAGTTGGTATACTCTCCTGACAAATGGAGATTCTCCAGATAAGATAAGAATTTAGCAAGGCCTAGGAAATTAGGGGTTTATGATAGCGCATTATTCTTGAGGCCTGCCAAGAGCAGAACCCCCTGGTGCTATCAACACTAAAGTGTGAAATTCTTGCCTGTCATTAAACTGATCCTAGGCAGGACTGCTTTATCTTTATTGTAAACATTTACCTGGTTCCTGCAACTCCTTTTGAGTCATTCCTTTGTTTTGTACCTGGTAACTTCTATGTACCTTGCCTGATATGACTTCCAACCCCTTGTATTCTCTGTACTATAAAAGTTTGATGCTCGACCTGACAAATACATTCAGATTCTACACAACCTCTCCTGTGTGCATCTGTCTGTCATCTCATCCACGCTTTGCCCACCTGCGACTAGAGACCCGTTCCACGCAGACATAGGGACCCAGAGGGTCTGTGGCACCCTGACACTATTAATGATACTCTGCTATGCTTGTAGATGGGAACCTAGTATAACTGTCTTCTGGAGGCTTTATCCAACAACTGATGGAAATGGGTTCATGCACCCACAGCCAAACATTAGGTGGAGCTCCAGGAACTTTTTGGAAGAGTCGGGGAGCAGGGGGGACTGAGGAAGCCAGAGGAGTCCAGAACATCACAAGAGAGAAGTGGGTAGGGAACCCACTCAAGAACCCAAATCCAGAGACTCGGGATTACTAGGCAGATGCTCTGCCAACTAGGCCCCTTTCCCAGCTCCTGTAATAGCGTTATTCCTATTCTGCAACAGAATCAAATTAGGCTTCTAAAACCCACACTAGGACAGGAGTGTAGCTCAGCCATACAGCATCTATCCATCACATATGAAGCCCTCAGTTTGATCCCTAAAGTTGAGAATAAAAACAAAGAGTTGTAAGTTAATCTTCGTGTTCTCCACAGTCTAATGGGTTCCTCTGACTGATCTGTGCTGCTTCCCACCAGCTCACTATACTAACTCTGCTTTGGTCAAAGTGCCCAAAGACTTCCAAAGACTTGTCAGTCTCATAGCTAGAGAGGTGGGCAAGCAGTAAAGAGCACACACTTGCCCAGAACCTGAGTTTGTATCCTGGATTCCATGTTGTCCAGGGGGACCCAAGGCTTCTAGTATCCATAGGTACCTACACACATACACACACACATGAAACACTGTAGCTAAATAAATATTTATAAAACTCGGCACTCTCTCATTAGATTTTTAGAGATAATCCATCATAGGGGCAAGCAAGATGACATGGTGAAGGGTAGTGTCTTAGTTAGGGTTTTACTGCTGTGAACAGACACCATGACCAAGGCAAGTCTTATAAAAAACAACATTTAATTTGGGCTGGCTTACAGATTCAGAGGTTCAGTCCATTATCATCAACGTGGGAGCATGGCAGCATCCAGGCAGGCATGGTGCAGGAGCAGCTGAGAGTTTTATGTCTTCACCCAAAGGCTGCTAGTGGAAGACTGACTTCCAGGCAACTGGGGTGAGAGTCTTAAGCCCACACCCACAGTGACACACCTATTCCAACCAGGCCACACCTCCAGATTGTGGCACTCCCTGGTCCAAGAATATACAAACCGTCACATTCCACTCCCTGGCCCTCATAGACTTGTTCAAAAACATAAGTCTATGGGGGCCATACTTAAACATAGCATAATGCAAATGTATTTAGTCCAACTTTAAAAGTCCTCATAGTCTATAGCAGTCTCAACAATGTTAAAAGTCCAAAGTTCAAGGTCTCTTCTGAGATTCATCCAACTAATTAACTGTAATCCCCAAAGCAAGGCAGGAAACCAGCTGGGCAAATTCCAAACTCTGCATCTCCATGGCTGATGTCAAAGTGGTCTTCAGATCTCCATTCCTTTTTCATCTTTGTTGACTGCAACAAACTGCTTTCTCCTGGGCTAGTTCCACTCCCTGTTAGCAGCTTTCCTCAGCATGTATGCCATGGCTCTGGCATCTTTTACATCTTTGAGTCTTCAAGGCAATTTCAATGTTACAGCTTCTTGTTTCAGTGTCTGGGGTCCCACTTGCTCTTTTGAGCTCCTCCTAAAGGCTGGTATCACTTCTCCAGCTCTGCCCTTTATAGCACTCTAAGCTCCGGTTGATCCACTCCACTATGGCTGCTGTTCTTGGTGATTATCCCATGGTACTGACATCTCCAATACACTGGGGTGTTCCACTCCAACTAGGCTTCACCAATAGCCTCTCATAGGCTCTCTTCATGGTGCCAAGCCTCAAATCCTTTGCACGACCCCTTCAGTCCTGGGCCATCAACTACAGCTGAGGCTATATCTTCTCCAATTGCCTTCCATGACCTCTCACAGAGCCAAGCCTCAGCTGTTCTTCATGGCACCTTCATGCCTTCAAAACCAGTACCACCTGGGTGATTCTTACACATTACCAAGTCCAGCTGCAGCATGAGGTACAACCTTGGCTATCTCTGGAACACAGCTTCTTTGTGCTCCCAGAAAACACTTCTCAGAAGATTTCACCTCAGTGATGCTGGTCTCTTCATAATCACTGCTAATTTCTTAGCTCCAGCTAACCAGCATCAATTGTCCCAGTAGTTCCTTCCATTCTTAACTCTAGAGCCAGAGCCACATGGCTGAAGCTGCCGAGGAGTTCTGCTGCTGGCAGGAATTAAAACATGATCCATTTGTACTATTACATTGTCACTGGCTTTCTGTTTTCCAAATCCTTCACTGCCTAAGCTTGACTATCCTGGGTCTTGCTCTGTAGATTGGCCTTGATCGCAGAGATCAGCAGGCCTGCCTCCTGGGATTAAAGGTGTGTACCACCATGCCTGTATCTAAATTTAGCTGAGTAGGATCTTGCCCCAAGGTCCCACTCCCTTAATCTGTTAACTCCTAGAACACAGGATTTTGCTCCATTTCACTTCCTGGTACCCCTTTAATACTCATACCATATATTTTATATTTTTCCTTTCTAAGCTTGCTATGCTTGTTCAAACTTCTCTTCATAAGACTTAACCAGAGAACAAAGTCTCTGCTGAGCTTTTTTAAAATTTCCTTTGTCAGTGCAATTAATCTGAGTCTTAGCCTCAGACAGACTTTTCAGGCAAGGGCAAAAAGTAGCCACATTTTTCACCAAAATACTACAAAAACAGTCTTTATGCCACATTCTGAAATTCTTCTCCTTTGAAATCTCTTGGGCCAGGTCAACACAGTTCAGATTACTCTCAGCAACAAAGTCTTCCATATTCCTACTAGGATGACCCATTAAGCCCCATTCAAAGCATTCCACTGCTTTCCAAATCCAAAGTCCCAAAATCCACATTCTTTCAAATAAAAGCATGGTCAGGCCTATCACAACAATACCCCAGTCCCTGGTACCAACTTCTGTCTTAGTTAGGGTTTTACTGCTGTGAACAGACATCATGACCAAGGCAAGTCTTATAAAAAACAACATTTAATTTGGGCTGGCTTACAGATTCAGAGGTTCAGTCCATTACCATCAACGTGGGAGCATGGCAGCATCCAGGCAGGCATGGTCCCGGAGGAGCTGAGAGTTCTATGTCTTCATCCAAAGGCTGCTAGTGGAAGACTGACTTCCAGGCAACTGGGGTGAGAGTCTTAAGCCCACACCCACAGTGACACACCTATTCCAACCAGGCCACACCTCCAGATTGTGCCACTCCCTGGTCCAAGAATATACAAACCATCACAGGTGGGTACTACTTTTGCAGAGGATCTGATTTCTGTTCCCAGCACCAACATTAGATAGCTCACAGATATCATAGGTATAGATATCTATAACTTGAGCTCCAGGCAGATATGATGCTGTCTTCCAGATTCCACAGGTACCTGCACCCACACATGTATACACATTGGTAATTTAAAATAAATACATCAAAAAATAAATGTCTCACTACTAAGTTGCTTTCAATTTTTAACTATGGCTTGCTTTGTTTATGTAATTTCATCATTAAATTTTGGGTGGCTTTTTTGAGATAGGGTCTCTCCACATAGTCCTATCTGTTCTGGAATTCATAATGCAGACCAGGCAGACCTTGAATTGTCAGAGAGCCTCCTGCCTCTCCCTCCCAAGTGTTAGGATGCTAGGATTAAAGTTGTATGCCAATACATCCAGCTAATTTAATTTGTTTTAAAATAACTTTATCATCCCACTAGAATGTCATAGGGATATGTCTCTGTCTCACTGTCTCACTCATCCCTGATCCCTAAAAGAATGAATGACATAGAGAGAGGAGTAGGAGTCCTGTTCCTTAGGCTGGTCTCCATCTCACAATATTGTGGAGGCTGCTCTTAATCTTCTGATCCTTCTGCTTCTCCCGGGAGTGCTGGGGTTATAGGTAAGAACCACTATGCCCAGCTTATGCAGTGCTTGACATTGAACCCAGGATGTCTTGTATGTTGGAGATTCAATTCCCTGGGTGAATACTAAACTTCCATCTTTTCTGCATGCTCAATATAAGCTAGAAACTCCAAAGGTCCTATATCATTACTAATTCCTTTTTTGGATGAATAGAAACTCTTGCTTTGAGTTTATTTATTTATTCTTGCCCTGGTTTTATTTTTATCTTCAAATTCCATTCTTATATAACAAAATATAACAAATAAACTTGTTATTTACAAAATATGACAAAATATTGGCATGTTTATTCAAATTCTTCTTCAACAAAGTGTATTGCATGGCCCAAAGGCTCCTCTTACTGTCTCCTTATGCATAATTTTTTTTAAAGATTTATTTATTTATTATATGTAAGTACACTGTAGCTGTCTTCAGACACTCCAGAAGAGTGGCACCAGATCTCGTTACGGATGGTTGTGAGCCACCATGTGGTTGCTGGGATTTGAACTCTGGACCTCTGGAAGAGCAGTTGGGTGCTCTTACCCACTGAGCCATCTCACCAGCCCTCCTTATGCATAATTTGTGAAACCATTTATCCCTTTGATAAGGGGCGCCTTTGTCTCCTCCTTTCTTTATATCAGTTGCTTTTCAAGAAATACACTAGACGATGGCTAGGAAAGAAAGGAAAAGTCAAACTAAGGGTGCATGCAACCCTGGATCACTGTGATGAGGCAGAGTTTGTGGCTCTAGAAATAGCAACAAACAGTTTTAGGGGCCTCTGCTGTTTTCTGCTTGGTGAAAGGATTATGAAACCACTGGAGGGCCAGTCTTTCTGACTTCTTCAAAGCTTGTTTCCATGTTACAAAGATATATATTCAAATGTACATCTTTTATGCTTTTGAAAACAAGAAGACAGACCCTGGGCATGATTTAGATATGTTGTTTGGCATGCTTTAACAGAGCAGAGTAAGTGGAAAGTGGGGGAATCAGATTGCACTCTTATCACAGACATGGACTTTGTAGTGGCTTTTTCTATATCAGGTCTCTGTTTCTTCACAGATTACTGTATCTGTTAGTGACAATTTAGTAATTACCATCAGTGAAACTAGCCACTCCAGTTCCATATCCTTGCCCAGTAGCTCTCATAACAGACCTGACACTAAAGGATCAGGTCACAACATAGAGGCCCAGTGCAAGATGCTAAATATACAAATCTAATGTTCTCTTCTGTGACCTCTAAGGAATTTGTACACTGGTCATAATCTGTTGATGTCTGTGAGTGCAGACATGCATGTTTTGATAGCATTTTAATGAGTCCCATTGAAACTGCATCATCAAATCTAGAATCAGTTACTGCTGCTTTCCTGTCCAATGATTCTCTCATTGTCATTCTTATATTAACCCTGAGGTTGAGGGATTTGAGCATAAGACAGGGACACTGTCCAAGTCCAAGAGCCTTAAAGAGGCAGATTCTGGAGTTCGCTCTTTCTCTTCTGAAAATGGAGCAAGGGCATTCAAATCTTCAACAGGACATCTTTTTCCAAGAATTATGTTGTTGTATGCTGCGCTAAATAGCATATGATTTTCGTTTGAAGCTCTAGATCAAAGACAGTGAGTAAAGGCATTTAGGGATCTAGCATTAAGGTTGTGCATGCTGAAATTCAGATGTTGTCATTGATGTTTAACAAAATTAATTTTGAATATTTTCCAGAGATATCAGATATTTCAAACTGAAGATAATCATCTCACACACACACACACACAAACATAACAGAGGTGTGTGTTAAGTGTTGGAAACAAGGATGTTTTTTTAAAACATGTAGAATTCTGGTACACTAGATACATCATCAGGAATTTGTTGAGAGCCTAATATGTGGCTGCTACATGTTAAAATCAACATAAGGAGTTTCTGTCAAATGAGATTCTTCAGACAGATATTTTCAAAAATCGCTGTAATACAATATGAACCTGAAGTTGGGGATGGGTGGGCAGTGTGTCTCTTTCTATTTCTATTTCTATTTCTATTTCTATTTCTATTTCTATTTCTATTTCTATTTCTATTTCTATTTCTATTTCTATTTCTATTTCTATTTCTATTTCTATTTCTATCTCCTCCTGATTATGCAAGCTTGCTTGCATAAAATACTTAAAGGGCAATAGGCTTATATCACTCATTCATTCACCATACAATACCCAAGAACCATGAAATGCAACATTTAAAATGGGTTTTGCATAGGTAATGAGGCAAGGTATAATCTGTTACAAGTCCTTTCATTGTGTGTTCCCCTAAACTCACCCACTGCACTGCTTTTTTGGGTTCTCTGTGTAGCCACACCCCAGTGTATCTTCTCCCCCCTAATCCCTGTTATTTTTTTCACTTCTGTTATTCTTCCAGACTATGACAGTCCTTTGCCTCCTCCACAAACCCTTCTCATGTCAGCCCTAGATAGAATGCTGCTACTGTTCTCAAGGCTGTGGATGGTCTTAAACACTTGTATTTCCACCAGAACATTTCTCCAGGGCAAAACCTTGCTGCATTTGTGTCTGTGTTGTCTGTATGTATGTTAGTTCATCCCCAACAGTGCTGTAAGCATCACAAAATGTGTGAGAAAGGCCTGAAGGACTCCTTGACTAAATGTATGTCTCTCAAATTCCTAGTAAATTCAGTGTGAGGAATGTAATCAAATCTAACTTGAAGGAGTCTGGCTCTGGTTTTTTTTTTTTTAATTAGATATTTCTTTATTTACATTTTAAATGCTATCCCGAAAGTTCCCTATACCCTCCCCGCAAACCCGCCCTGCTCCCTTACCCACCCACTCCCACTTCTTGGCCCTGGCTTTCCCCTGTACTGGGGCATATAAAGTTTGTAAGACCAAGGAGCCTCTCTTCCCAATGATGGCCGACTAGGCCATCTTCTGATACATATGCAGCTAGAGACACGAGCTCTGGGGGTACTGGTTAGTTCATATTGCTGTTCCACCTATAGGGTTGCAGACCCCTTCAGCTCCTTGGGTACTTTCTCTAGCTCCTCCATTGGGGGCCCTGTGTTCCATCCTATAGATGACTGTGAGCATCCACTTCTGTATTTGCCAGGCACTGGCATAACCTCACAAGAGACAGCTATATCAGGGTCCTTTCAGCAAAATCTTGCTGGCATCTGCAATAGTATCTGGGTTTGGTGGATGATTATGGGATGGATCGCTGGGTGGAGTAGTCTCTGGATAGTCCATCCTTTCGTCTTAGCTCCAAACTTTGTCTCTGTAACTCCTTTCATGGGTATTTTGTTCCCTATTCTACTGCACAGCCTTATGGAGGCTCCTACAGATGTGTGATACAGTAGTTGTTCTTGAGCTGACTCTGGGTTTATCAGGAAATTTTATAGCTGTTTAGACAAATAACTCTTTGGGGACTTTTTTTTACTACTTTTACTCCAAAAATGAGTTGAAATAAATCCTGCTGAATTCTTGTACAATCACTATTGTAGTGCATCAAATAGCTTTGGGATTGAACATAATCCCACCAAATTTCAGTTTCACAATGTAACAATGTATTGAGTTTGAGGAAATTAATTCACCTTTCTTCATCTACTAAAAATTAGTAAAATCCCTTCTTAATAGGAATACACAAGAGAGCCATTACAAGGCACTTTGCCTTTGAAATGAGAAGTAGGCAAAAAAAAAAAAAAAAAATCTTAACTCCACAACTGTTCTTCCTCAGCAACCTAAAGATGGATAAGATGATTGATGATGCAGACAGAGGGAATGAGAATCGCAACCTGTGAAGGAAGCAGATCTCGAGGCAGCTCCTGTTCTCTGCCGGAGGCTGAAACTAGGAGCCCACGGTAAGACTCAGGAAACTACATCCTTCTTCAGTCTTCTGTCGTTTCCCGTGAGTCCCCTTGGCCCAGTTACCTCCTTCTCCCTGATTGCTAGGTTCAATATCGTCTGCAGGTTACAGCAGATAAATCAGAATCCCCATCATTCAGCAACTCAGTGGCAGACTATGAGGGAATAAAAACCATGTTTCAGATAGCCAAAGCTTGCATAGTGTCTCTGTCCAAATGTGATCTTGTGCAATGTAGAAAATTAATAATAGTGTTAACAAAAATGGGGACAGGTAAACACAGAACCTGAAGAAGGTTTTTCCATTTCATGCTCTTAAAAAGTCAACCTGAACTCTTAAAAAGTAGCCCCCAAAGTAAGATAGCTGGCCAAGAGATTTGAGTAGATTTTATTAAAGCAGAAAAAACTGATAAAGCATTAAACTGTACATCAGTAATGTTTCTGTTTTAAAATCTGATGCTTAACTGTCACTACCTATTATATTTTTTTCCTAACATTTCTCCATAGGAAAAGATTAATGACTTGCTTTGTAATTGGTAGCCAGACTTGATTACCAGATTATGATATTTAAAATGTGGACAACTCCACCACTTTTGAGCACGTTGGCAAAGCAGAAGAAATCAACTTCATCCTAGGAAGACAAGAGAAGCAGCCCAAGTCTCGAAACAAAAAGGCAAAGAAAGAAGGAGATTTAATGAGATGGAAAACTATACCAGGGTGAAAGAACTTATTTTCCTTGGACTGACCCAAAGTCAAGAAGTGAGCATGGTGCTCTTTCTTTTCCTTCTCCTGGTGTATGTGACAACTCTGCTGGGGAACCTTCTCATCATGATCACAGTGACATGTGAGTCTCGCCTTCACACCCCCATGTATTTCTTGCTCAGGAATTTGTCTGTTGCTGATATCTGCTTTTCCTCCATCACTGCCCCCAAGGTTCTGGTGGACCTTCTCTCAGACAGAAAGACCATCTCTTTCAATGGCTGTCTCACTCAGATGTTCTTCTTCCACCTTATTGGGGGAGTGGATGTGTTTTCTCTGTCTGTGATGGCTCTAGATCGATATGTGGCCATCTCTAAGCCCTTGCACTATGTGACCATCATGAGCAGGGGCCGTTGCATTGGGTTAATAGTGGCCTCCTGGGTGGGGGGCTTTGCCCACTCCATAGTGCAGATTTCTCTCTTGCTGACACTTCCCTTCTGTGGACCCAATGTTCTTGACACTTTCTACTGTGATGTCCCCCAGGTCATCAAACTTGCCTGCACAGACATCTTTGTTCTTGAGCTGCTGATGATTTCCAATAATGGCCTGGTTGCTACTCTGTGGTTTGTATTGTTGGTGGTTTCGTACACAGTCATTCTTATGATGCTTAGATCTCATTCAGGAGAGGGCAGGAAGAAAGCCATCTCCACCTGCACCTCCCACATCACTGTGGTCACCCTGCATTTTGTGCCCTGCATCTATGTCTATGCCAGGCCCTTCACTGCCCTCCCCACAGATAAAGCCATCTCTGTCACCTTCACAGTCATCTCCCCTCTGCTAAACCCCTTGATCTATACTCTGAGGAACCAGGAAATGAAGTCAGCCATGAGGAGACTTAGAAAAAGACTTGAACCTTTTGATAGAGAAGAGCAATAACTCATCCCTGTCACAACATTTTCAAACATTTGTACATAAAATAAGCTTTATTCTTTATACTTGTCTGTCACTTTTCTTCCCACTGTGGCATAAAACAGCCCAAAAGATCTCAAATTGATAGTTTTAATTCTCCCGTATGTTTTCAGTATGTAAAATACTGTGTCACAGAATCACCAAGTAAATCTCAATGGAATCTGTGAAATATGAAGAAATAAATGCATGAACTAGATCGTTGCATACTGTAATCATACTTTAGTTCTGCTTTGCTTTTGTGTTTTGTTTCCTGACACAAATTTCATTATACAATGCTGTCTACTCTGGAACTCACTATTTGCACAGGCCTCGAGTTCTCAGAAACCTTCCTGTCTCGGCCTCCTAAGTGCTGGGGTTAGAGTTGTGAACCACTATACCCAGCTAGATTTTCATGTTTAAAATTGATTTGATTTCTAGAACAGACAAATCTTCATGGGAGCCTTCATAGAAGAATATAGAAATTACTTAAATAGCCGTGCTGTGAACTAGATCCTATGTGTCTAAAAAAGCAGACTCAAAAACATTGTGTGAGCACAATGCAATCAAGTACTGCTTAGAAATATTCTAACCTATGTTGTGAGTAGATACAGCAAGCCTTGGAAACCTGAACTCAGTGTAATCACATACAGAAGAACAAAATGTATTTCTTTCCTCGTTCTGTATCACTGTATCTGGGAGGACTGAGATAAAGGATTCAGTGAAATGTTTCTAGAAGTTAATAATAGCGATTACAATAACTGATAATAATGCAGACTCACATTCTCATATTTGACTTATGGGAAGCAAGGTTTAGAAATTGACATTTCTTATATTTAGAAAGATAATACCATGCATATAATGACATGCATTGTTTCCCCATGGAGAGTAGCTGAAAAGCAAATATGTAATTATTTTTACAGAAAAATGCTGGAATGTTCCTATAAGATAAAACAGTGTATTTGAAAATTATGCTCTAGATTTACACTAAGATCAAATACTGCTGCAATAATTCAGGTCAGAGTAAATTTTACAACCAAAGATATTAAGTACTTGAGTAATGAAATAAATAACATAAATGTTTAGAGAAAAAAGTAAAAGATATTTTTGTAAAATGCTGTTCTGGTTACTTTTTATCAGCTTGAAACAAGCGAGGATCATCTGGAAAGAGGGAACCTTGATTGAGAAACTGCTTCTATAAGACTGGCTTGTAGGCAAGTCTGTAGAGCATAGTCTTAATTAGTGTTTAATGCCAGAGGGTGGACAGCCCACTGTGGCCTTGCCACCCCTGGTCAAGTGGTACAGAGTTGTTTTGTCTTGTTTTGTTTTGAAGACAAACTAAGCAAACCATGAAAAACAAGTCAGTAAAGACTAAGAAAGTGTCACACCACAGAGATAGGATACAGAAAATGGTAATGATAAACATGGAGAAGAAAGTGAATGAACATAATAAATGCTGAATATAAGAGGAGTTTCTAGAGAAAATAATAGGAATGAAAAAGCACTGTTTTAAGAGGGAATAGCTGATAACCTTCGCAGCTGATAAATTATATATATATATATATATATATATATATATATATATATATATATATATACATGAAATCTATCGAATCAGAATCTGAAGACTGAAATGAGGTATTGGGTGTGGGGGTTCAATGGCATTGTTAAGCATGCAGGAAAGAAATCAACAAACTCAGAGGTGGGTTCTTTGAAGTGTATAGTCCGAATTTGACAGGCAGGCACACCCACATTTAGTCTCTGAAAAGCCCAACCATGCAGGTACCACTGTGATCTTCTTTTATGACCATAGTTTATTGGATGAAAGAGGTGCAGACAGCTTTTTAATGGACCAGAGCTGGTCATGGAGAATGCCACAGGACTACACAGACCCAGATGCAGCATCTCCTCTTCTCTACTGTACAAACGTGAGAAAGTGGCTGAAGCTCCTTGAGGAGATGGGCATGATCACAAAGTGGAAACAATGTTAACACTCTAAAGAATCAAATAGATATGAGTATAAAATTTGAAAGTTCACTAAGTCAAGGTCCTAAACTAGAGGCAAAGACCTCTGTAAAATCATCCTAAAGATGTAGCTCGTGATTGGCTTTCCAAGCATTGCTTCAGTCAACAATTATTTAGTACTTGCTGTATGTCAAAGCACTAAATCAATCAATACTTTGAGAGAAAACATAAGTTGTACAATCTGAGAAGCATAAAGATAAACAAGTAAAGAGAAATGAAGAGAGTCATAGACACCTGTGAGATACCATGAGGCAAAAGAACCTATGCATGGCAAGAGTCCAAGGATAAGTAATGGACTGAAGCTTACAACTTCTGTTTAAAAACATTACACACACACACACACACACACACACACACACACGTGTGTGTGTGTATATATATTATGGTATTTAAGTGTAGAGTTTTTGTGTGTACTTACCTTATAAGTACACACAAAAACTCTACACTTAAATACCATAATAAAACTTTCCCCTTTAATCCCAGCACTAGGGAGGCAGAGGCAGGCGGATTTCTGAGTTCGAGGCCAGCCTGGTCTACAGGGTGAGTTCCAGGACAGCCAGGGGAACACAGAGAAACCCTGTCTCGAAAAACACAAACAAACAAATAAAAATAAAACTTGCCAAACTGAAAATAATCAGGAAAAAATGACTTATCACATACAAGGAATATTGAATCACTTTAAGAGCTGAATTCTCATAAGAAATGGATTCAAAGACAAGAAAACAAATTCAAATTGCTAACAGAAGATACCAGTCAACAAAGAATTATATTTCCAATGAAAATGTAGGAAACCTTATCAGATAAACAAAAGTAGATTATATATAGCATCTTTCCCTATTTAAAAAAAAATATGATGACACTTCTGGACAAAAATGTAGGACATTCAGCAAAAGATACCGGCAAAAAGTAAAGACTTTCTAATAGAACCCTGGATGCTTAGGAGGTAAGGAAAGATTTAACACATTGAACCTTATTAAATTAAAAGGCTTTTGTAAAGCAACAGAAATGGTCAACTGGGTAAAAAGGTAGCTTACATGATGGGAAAGAAACTTCATTAGCTACATATCTATCAAATCATTAATATGTCTAGAATTCACAAAGAAATAAAAAATGGAAAATGAAGAAAACAAGTGGGCCAGGTATGATGATGGTTCCCAAGGACCAGCCTCAGCTTGGAGACGGGTTCTAGGAGAAGGAGCATTTGATAGCAGCAAAACAAAAGACTCAAAATCAAATCATGGCTCCAAGCTGCAAACCTGTGTTCTGCTCAAGACAGCTTTCGAGAGTGTGCTCTCTGTGTTCTGTTCTCTCTCTGTCTCTCTGTCTGTCTCTCTGTCTCTCTGTCTTTCTGTCTGTGTGAGTGTGTGTGTGTGTGTGTGTGTGTGTGTGTGTGTGTGTGTGTTCGACTCTGCTTGAGGCAGTTTTCTCTTATTATTCTAAAAACTCTCTTGAGATTTTTATTTTTATTATTCTATCTCTCTTGAAGATAGCTCATTCTTTTTTTTTTCTTTTCTTTTTTTTTTTAATATTTTTATTACATATTTTCCTCAATTACATTTCCAATGCTATCCCAAAAGTCCCCCATAGCGCCCCCCACTTCCCTACCCACCCATTCCCATTCTTTTAGCCCTGGCATTCCCCTATATTGGGGCATATAAAGTTTGCAAGTCCAATGGGCCTCTCTTTCCATTGATGGCCGACTAGGCCATCTTTCGATACATATGCAGCTAGAGACAAGAGCTCCGGGGTTCTGGTTAGTACATCATGTTGTTCCAACAATAGGGTTGCAGATCCCTTTAGCTCCTTGGGTACTTTCTCTAGCTTCTCCATTGGGAGCCCTGTGATACATCCAATAGCTGACTGTGAACATCCACTCCTGTGTTTGCTAGGCCCCGGCATCGTCTCACAAGAGACAGCTATATTTGGGTCCTTTCAGCAAAATCTTGCTAGTGTATGCAATGGTGTCAGCGTTTAGAAGCTGATTATGGGATGGATCCCTGGATACGGCAGTCTCTAAATGGTCCATCCTTTCCTCACAGCTACGAACTTTGTCTCTGTAACTCCTTCCCTGGGTGTTTTGTTCCCAATTCTAAGAAGGTGCACAGTGTCCACACTTTGGTCTTCATTCTTCTTGAGTTTCATGCGTTTATCAAATTGTATCTTATATCTTGGGTACCCTAAGTTTTGGGCTAATATCCACTTATCAGTGAATACATATTGTGTGAGTTCTTTTGTGATTGTGTGATTTCACTCAAGATGATGCCCTCCAGGTCCATCCATTTGGCTAGGAATTTCATAAATTCATTCTTTTTAATAGCTGAGTAGTACTCCATTGTGTAAATGTACCATAATTTCTGTATCCATTCCTCTGTTGAGGGACATCTGGGTTCTTTCCAGCTTCTGGCTATTATAAATAGGACTGCTATGAACATAGTGGAGCATGTGTCCTTTTTACCGGTTGGGACATCTTCTGGATATATGCCCAGGAGAGGTATTGCTGGATCCTCCGGTAGTACTATGTCCAATTTTCAGAGGAACCGCCAGACTGATTTCCAGAGTGGTTGTACAAGCTTGCAATCCCACCAACAATGGAGGAGTGTTCCTCTTTCTCCACATCCTCGCCAGCATCTGCTGTCACCTGAATTTTTGATCTTAGCCATTCTGACTGGTGTGAGGTGGAATCTCAGGGTTGTTTTGATTTGCATTTCCCTGATGATTAAGGATGTTGAACATTTTTTCAGGTGTTTCTGTGCCATTTGGTATTCCTCAGGTGAGAATTCTTTGTTCAGTTCTGAGCCCCATTTTTTAATGGGGTTATTTGACTTTCTGGAGTCCACCTTCTTGAGTTCTTTATATATATTGGATATTAGTCCCCTATCTAATTTAGGATAGGTGAAGATCCTTTCCCAATCTGTTGGTGGTTTTTTTGTCTTATTGATGGTGTCTTTAGCCTTGCAGAAGCTTTGTAGTTTCATGAGGTCCCACTTGTCAATTCTCGATCTTACAGCACAAGCCATTACTGTTCTATTCAGGAATTTTTCCCCTGTGCCCATATCTTCAAGGCTTTTCCCCACTTTCTCCTCTATAAGTTTCAGTGTCTCTGGTTTTATGTGAAGTTCCTTGATCCACTTAGACTTGACCTTAGTACAAGGAGATAGGAATGGATCGATTCGCATTCTTCTACATGTTAACAACCAATTGTGCCAGCACCATTTGTTGAAAATGCTGTCTTTCTTCCACTGGATGTTTTTAGCTCCCTTGTCGAAGATCAGGTGACCATAGGTGTGTGGGTTCATTTCTGGGTCTTCAATTCTATTCCATTGGTCTATTTGTCTGTCACTATACCAGTACCATGCAGTTTTTATCACAATTGCTCTGTAGTAGAGCTTTAGGTCCGGCATGGTGATTCCACCAGAGGTTCTTTTATCCTTGAGAAGAGTTTTTGCTATCCTAGGTTTTTTGTTATTCCAGATGAATTTGCAGATTGCACTTTCTTTTTTTTTTTTTTTTTAATATTTTTCTTACATATTTTCCTCAATTACGTTTCCAATGCTATCCCAAAAGTCCCCCATAGCGCCCCCCACTTCCCTACCCACCCATTCCCATTCTTTTGGCCCTGGCATTCCCCTATATTGGGGCATATAAAGTTTGCGAGTCCAATGGGCCTCTCTTTCCACTGATGGCTGACTAGGCCATCTTTCGATACATATGCAGCTAGAGACAAGAGCTCCGGGGTTCTGGTTAGTACATCATGTTGTTCCAACAATAGGGTTGCAGATCCCTTTAGCTCCTTGGGTACTTTCTCTAGCTTCTCCATTGGGAGCCCTGTGATACATCCAATAGCTGACTGTGAACATCCACTCCTGTGTTGGCTAGGCCCCAGCATCGTCTCACAAGAGACAGTTATATTTGGGTCCTTTCAGCAAAATCTTGCTAGTGTATGCAATGGTGTCAGCGTTTAGAAGTTGATTATGGGATGGATCCCTGGATACGGCAGTCTCTAAATGGTCCATCCTTTCATCACCGCTACGAACTTTGTCTCTGTAACTCCTTCCCTGGGTGTTTTGTTCCCAATTCTAAGAAGGTGCACAGTGTCCACACTTTGGTCTTCATTCTTCTTGAGTTTCATGCGTTTAGCAAATTGTATCTTAAATCTTGGGTATCCTAAGTTTTGGGCTAATATCCACTTATCAGTGAATACATATTGTGTGAGTTCTTTTGTGATTGTGTTACTTCACTCAAGATGATGCCCTCCAGGTCCATCCATTTGGCTAGGAATTTCATAAATTCATTCTTTTTAATAGCTGAGTAGTACTCCATTGTGTAAATGTACCATAATTTCTGTATCCATTCCTCTGTTGAGGGACATCTGGGTTCTTTCCAGCTTCTGGCTATTATAAATAGGGCTGCTATGAACATAGTGGAACATGTGTCCTTTTTACCGGTTGGGACATCTTCTGGATATATGCCCAGGAGAGGTATTGCTGGATCCTCCGGTAGTACTATGTCCAATTTTCAGAGGAACCGCCAGACTGATTTCCAGAGTGGTTGTACAAGCTTGCAATCCCACCAACAATGGAGGAGTGTTCCTCTTTCTCCACATCCTCGCCAGCAACTGCTGTCACCTGAATTTTTGATCTTAGCCATTCTGACTGGTGTGAGGTGGAAATTCAGGGTTGTTTTGATTTGCATTTCCCTGATGATTAAGGATGTTGAACATTTTTTCAGGTGTTTCTCTGCCATTCGGTATTCCTCAGGTGAGAATTCTTTGTTCAGTTCTGAGCCCCATTTTTTAATGGGGTTATTTGACTTTCTGGAGTCCACCTTCTTGAGTTCTTTATATATATTGGATATTAGTCCCTTATCTGATTTAGGATAGGTGAAGATCCTTTCCCAATCTGTTGGTGGTTTTTTTGTCTTATTGATGGTGTCTTTAGCCTTGCAGAAGCTTTGTAGTTTCATGAGGTCCCACTTGTCAATTCTCGATCTTACAGCACAAGCCATTACTGTTCTATTCAGGAATTTTTCCCCTGTGCCCATATCTTCAAGGCTTTTCCCCACTTTCTCCTCTATAAGTTTCAGTGTCTCTGGTTTTATGTGAAGTTCCTTGATCCACTTAGACTTGACCTTAGTACAAGGAGATAGGAATGGATCGATTCGCATTCTTCTACATGTTAACAACCAATTGTGCCAGCACCATTTGTTGAAAATGCTGTCTTTCTTCCACTGGATGTTTTTAGCTCCCTTGTCGAAGATCAAGTGACCATAGGTGTGTGGGTTCATTTCTGGGTCTTCAATTCTATTCCATTGGTCTATTTGTCTGTCACTATACCAGTACCATGCAGTTTTTATCACAATTGCTCTGTAGTAGAGCTTTAGGTCCGGCATGGTGATTCCACCAGAGGTTCTTTTATCCTTGAGAAGAGTTTTTGCTATCCTAGGTTTTTTGTTATTCCAGATGAATTTGCAGATTGCCCTTTCTAATTCGTTGAAGAATTGATTTGGAATTTTGATGGGGATTGCATTGAATCTGTAGATTGCTTTTGGCAAGATAGCCATTTTTACAATGTTGATCCTGCCAATCCATGAGCATGGGAGATCTTTCCATATTCTGAGATCTTCTATAATTTCTTTCTTCAGAGACTTGAAGTTTTTATCATACAGATCTTTCACTTCCTTAGTTAGAGTCACGCCAAGATATTTTATATTATTTGTGACTATTGAGAAGGGTGTTGTTTCCCTAATTTCTTTCTCAGCCTGTTTATTCTTTGTGTAGAGAAAGGCCATTGATTTGTTTGAGTTAATTTTATATCCAGCTACTTCACCAAAGCTGTTTATCAAGCTTAGGAGTTCTCTGGTGGAATTTTTAGGGTCACTTATATATACTATCATATCATCTGCAAAAAGTGATATTTTGACTTCATCTTTTCCAATTTGTATCCCTTTGATCTCCTTTTGTTGTCGAATTGCTCTGGCTAGGACTTCAAGTACAATGTTGAATAGGTATGGAGAAAGTGGACAGCCTTGTCTAGTCCCTGATTTTAGAGGGATTGCTTCAAGCTTCTCACCATTTACTTTGATGTTGGCTACTGGTTTGCTGTAGATTGCTTTTATCATGTTTAGGTATGAGCCTTGAATTCCTGATCTTTCCAAGACTTTTATCATGAATGGGTGTTGGATCTTGTCAAATGCTTTTTCCGCATCTAACGAGATGACCATGTGGTTTTTGTCTTTGAGTTTGTTTATATACTGGATTACGTTGATGGATTTCCATATATTGAACCATCCCTGCATCCCTGGGATGAAACCTACTTGGTCAGGATGAATGATTGTTTTGATGTGTTCTTGGATTCGGTTAGCAAGAACTTTATTGAGGATTTTTGCATCAATATTCATAAGGGATATTGGTCTGAAGTTTTCTATCTTTGTTGGGTCTTTTTGTGGTTTAGGTATCAGAGTAATTGTGGCTTCATAGAATGAGTTGGGTAGAGTACCTTCTGTTTCTATTTTGTGGAATAGTTTGTGAAGAACTGGGATTAGATCTTCTTTGAAGGTCTGATAGAACTCTGCACTAAACCCATCTGGTCCTGGGCTTTTTTTAGTTGGGAGACTATTAATGACTGCTTCTATTTCTTTGGGGGATATAGGGCTGTTTAGATCATTAACCTGATCTTGATTCAACTTTGGTACCTGGTATCTGTCTAGGAACTTCTCCATTTCATCCAGGTTCTCCAGTTTTGTCGAGTATAGCCTTTGGTAGAAGGATCTGATGGTGTTTTGGATGTCTTCAGGATCTGTTGTTATGTCTCCTTTTTCATTTCTAATTTTGTTAATTAGGATGCTTTCCCTGTGCCCTCTAGTGAGTCTGGCTAAGGGTTTATCTATCTTGTTGATTTTCTCAAAGAACCAGCTCCTTGATTGGTTGATTCTTTGAATAGTTTTTCTTGTTTCCACTTGGTTGATTTCGCCCCTGAGTTTGATTATTTCCTGCCGTCTACTCCTCTTGGGTGAATTTGCTTCCTTTTGTTCTAGTGCTTTTAGGTGTGTTGTCAAGCTGCTAATGTGTGCTCTCTCTAGTTTCCTTTTGGAGGCACTCAGAGCTATGAGTTTTCCTCTTAGAAATGCTTTCATTGCGTCCCATAAGTTTGGATATGTTGTGGCTTCATTTTCATTGAACTCTAAAAAGTCCTTAATTTCTTTCTTTATTCCTTCCTTGACCAAGGTATCATTGAGAAGAGTGTTGTTCAGTTTCCACGTGAAGGTTGGCTTTCTATTATTTATTTTGTTATTGAAGATCAGCCTTAGTCCATGGTGATCTGATAGGATGCATGGGACAATTTCAATATTTTTGTATCTGTTGAGGCCTGCTTTGTGACCAATTATGTGGTCAATTTTGGAGAAGGTACCATGAGGTGCTGAGAAGAAGGTATATCCTTTTGTTTTAGGATAGAATGTTCTGTAGATATCTGCCAGATCCATTTGATTCATAATTTCTCTTAGTTTCTCTGTGTCCCTGTTTAGTTTCTGTTTCCATGATCTGTCCATTGGTGAAAGTGGTGTGTTGAAGTCTCCCACTATTATTGTATGAGGTGCAATGTGTGCTTTGAGATTTACTAAAGTTTCTTTAATGAATGTGGCTGCCTTTGTATTTGGAGCATAGATATTCAGGATTGATAGTTCCTCTTGGAGGATTTTACCTTTGATGAGTATGAAGTGTCCCTCCCTGTCTTTTTTAATGACTTTGGGTTGGAAGTCAATCTTATCAGATATTAGAATGGCTACTCCAGCTTGTTTCTTCATGCCATTTGCTTGGAAAATTGTTTTCCAGCCTTTCATTCTGAGGTAGTGTCTATCCTTTTCTCTGAGATGAGTTTCCTGTAAGCAGCAAAATGTTGGGTCTTGTTTGTGTAGCCAGTTTGTTAGTCTATGTCTTTTTATCGGGGAGTTGAGTCCATTGATATTAAGAGATATTAAGGAAAAGTAATTGTTGTTTCCTGTTATTTTTGTTGTTAAAGTTGGCATTTTGTTCTTGTGGCTGTCTTCTTTTAGGTTTGTTGAGGGATTACCTTCTTAAAAATATGGAACGCTTCACGAATTTGCGTGTCATCCTTGCGCAGGGGCCATGCTAATCTTCTCTGTATCGTTCCAATTTTAGTATATGTGCTGCCGAAGCGAGCACGATAGCTCATTCTTGCAGACCAAAAAGTCCAGTCTTTTATTCCATATATCAATTCAGTCTTTACCCCAGGTTCCCTTTTGATTATGCCATGAATCAATCATCATCCCATGTCCCCACCCCCTTTATTCATAAGAAAAAAACAGCAAGCACAGGCACAGACAATAAGATAGCTGGGTAGGACCCTGCACTGAAATTACCATTCCAACCACCCCTAGACCTAAATTAGACTGACTGAGAACTCAGGAATCCACCAGCCTTTCTAAGCATAAACAAACAAACAAACAAACTAGCTGAGTAGGATCTTGCTTTATGATCACCACTCCGCAAATCTCTTTATCTCCTTCCTTAGTATCTTTCTGAAAAAACTGACTCACTGTATCTTTCTGAAAAAACTGAGGGAGGAAGGAAGGAAAAAAAGAACAATTACCCCAGTTAAACAATAAAAATGTGTAAATGTATAAGAATACTTTAAATACAAACTGTTCAACATTCCTACCCATCAGAGAACTGTGAATCAAAACTACTGTGGGAGTCCATCTCACCCCAGTAAGAACAGCCTTTATTAGGTAATCAAGTGACAACTGCTGAAACCAAGTGTAGAGAAAGGAAAACCCTCCCTTCCTGCTGGGAGGGCTGTAAATTGGTGTCATGACTCTGGAAATCAGTGTGGAGGCTCCTCAGAAACCTAACCATAGATCTGCCCTTTGACCCAACTGTACCACTCCCAGATGCATACTCCCTACCCTACAAAAGAGACAACTACACATCCATGTTCACTGCTACCTCTGCCTAGGGAATGGACTCAAGCTAGATGTCCACTGAATGATGAATGGATAAATGGATAATGCAAATGTAGTACATTTACACACTGGAATTTCGTTCAACTGTGTAAAAAAAAAAAAAAAGACAATGAAACATGAAAAAAAATGGAGAGAACTGGAAAATACAAAGTGAGATAACTCAGGCCCAGCAAGACAAAGAGCATGTACAAGCACTCTCTTTCATATGTGTGCTTTAATTTATGTTTGTGTTTAACTTGGAATGTTTCTACAGACCACAAAAGCTTTGGAAAATAGAGAGAAAACAACCTAAAGGCCGACAGACATTAGAAGTGCAATTAGAAGGGGGCCTCCTGGGCTAATGAGACTTAAAGAGAAAGAGGATGAGAGGATGAAAGGATGAGGGAAAAGGTGGGGTGGATAATAACCAACACTAAGCATGTAGGAGGACATATATAAAAACTTGCACATCTACAACCTATTTTTAGAAGATATTTTAAGTTTGAACAGAGGAATTCTACATGGGTAAATACAATTACCAATTCCAGAAGCCATGGGTGACCAAATGAACATCGTAGTGCCAACTGCAGTGTCTCCCTCTGAGTTAGCTCAGAAAGACTTCAGAAGCTCCCAAAACAACACAGGACATCACCATTACCCTTGTTTTGCCACTTCAACTACCTGGCAAGATCCTATTGCTGTAGATAACATATACCTGGATTACAGGACATAATGAAATCAAGCTGGAACTAAACTGCAATATTATTTACCCTGCTGCCTACTGGACATAATACAAGAAAGTGCCATGGAAGCTGCTGGAGGAGAAAACTTATTAGCAGTCATATACAGCTTTGAAGTCTGTGACACAAGATACTAACCTGCCAGGCAAGATGTGCCCAGTGGTATAATACTGGCATGACTGTATAACTACTCAGCTTGAATAGAAAGGAATTTCCACATGGTATTATAAACCTGGTTAAAATCCAAGGCTGGTTTATCATAAGGCCTGGGAGTGGAAATTACCACTAACATTTTGCTAATTTGGCATGTTGTTAAACTCCCTTCTAAATATTTATGTTTATATCCATAGGCAAATGCTACGTTAACCATGACCAGAGAAGCATGCCTTTGTAGTCAATAGCAGTGAAAGCAGAGACTGACAACTTCTTGGGATTCTGAGAATAAGTAGCAGTTGTGGTCTCAGTCCTAAACAGGTCATTTACACCACCCTTTAAGGCTCAGGGAACATCCCAGCAGACAAAGCAGAAAGAAGGTAAAAGCCAGATAATAGGAAGGAAAGCTGCAAAATGCTACCTTCTAAATATCATACAGTGATCTCAATCATAAGCTGACAGAAAATACTATTACTTGCACAGGCTGGAACATGATTGAGGTTGTCAACCTCCAGTAGTAAACTGGAATGATTGAGGTGGGGGTCACGGGATATTACCCTTCCCTGGGAAACTATTGGCTAGTATGAATACTGGAAGGAGAGGAAGTCCCCTCTTTGTTTATGTGCACCCTGGGGAGCCCACCAGGCTCTAACAAATAGTTTACATCCATAATCATGCACATAGGCATGGTTAAACTAAATGGATCACAAAGAAAAGCAAAAGGACATGAATGTGGGAAATGGACTTGTATGGTGGGGTTGACTAGGGTGGGAGGGGAAAAGAGGAAGCAGTTGATTATAATTATAATACATTATGTATATAATTAAATTGTCAAATAATATGCTTAATTAATAAAGAGTCAGGCACAATAATGCACATCTTTCTTTTTAACCTTTTATTGATTCTTTGTACATTTCACATCATGCACCCCAATTCCACCCATCTCCTCATCCCTTTGTATCTGCCTTCTGCCCTTGCAAACTCTCCTTGCTTAAAAAGAAAGGAAGAAAGAAAGAAAGAGAGAGAGAGAGAGAGAGAGAGAGAGAGAGAGAGAGAGAGAGGGAGGGAGGGAGGGAGGGAAGAAGAGAAGAGAAGAGAAGAGAAGAGAAGAGAAGAGAAGAGAAGAGAAGAGAAGAGAAGAGAAGAGAAGAGAAGAGAAGAGAAGAGAAGAGAAGAGAAGAGAAGAGAAGAGAAGAGAAGAAAAAAAAGGAGATAGAAGATGGAAGCTGTAGTGTGTCAGTGTGTCACACAGCCTACTCTTTTGTCCACACATCTTTTCTTGCAAATGTTCTTTGCAATGAGTCATTGGTCTGTTTCAAAGCCTCTGGCTTCTGCTACACTATCAGTACTGGACCCTCACTTGGACTGCTCTTGGATATGCTGTTGTTTCCCTGTGTCATGGAGATCCTGAAGCTTTGGATCTGCAGAACTTGCTCTTTCATGAGCTCTGGCAGTTCATAGATTGGGTAAATGTTGGGATGGGGCAATTCAAAACCCTGGCTCTGGGCCTGGATGGTAACTGAGTTGGTCAGCCTGCCAGCTCTCCCAAACCCACACCACCAGGGCAAGCTCTCCAGCTCTTCCCCAATTAGCTCACCCAATGCCACAGCCAGTTCTCCTGATCTCATGCCCACAAGACCAGCCACCCACCCCCATTCCGCCAGGACAAGCTCTACTGTGCTGCTCAGGTGAAGTGCAGAACCTGCTCTCCTGAATGCTGCAGCTGACAAGGGGTGAAGACAGTTCTCCTGTTCTCATAACCTCAGGGCCAATCTTCCCTCCAGCCACAGGTGGCAAGTGGGGGTTGGGGGGAGGACAAATGATGCACATCTTTAATCATAGTACTCTGGAAAAAAAGGTAGTCAGATCTCTGTGAGTTTCAGGCCAGCCCCATTACATAGCACATTCCAAGACAGCCAGTGCTGCATAGTCAGACCCTGTCACAAATAAATAAAATAAAATAAAATTTAAATTTAAAAAGACCATGTGATAATATAAAACAAGAACAGATATAATACCCATAAGAAATTAATATAGTATCTATGACAGTGGAACACCAATGTTCTCATTTGTCAGTTATATATGTTAAAAGTTGATCTTTAGTCATCCAAGACAAAAACATGTTATACGCTAAATGAACATTGTTACTGCTTTGAATTATGTGTATTTGTGTATGTACATGAGTGAAGGTGCCTGCAGAGAGAGACTAGAGCAGTCGCTTCTCCATGCGGCTGGAGTTATAGGTGATTATATACATGGATGCTAGGAATTTAACTCAGGTCCTCTGGAAGACCTGAGTATGTGCTCTTAACCTCTGAGTCACCTCTGTAACCATGGAAATTCTATTTATTTTACAGGAGTGTTTGCCTGTGGTAGTATATGCTCTTAACCACAGAGCCATCTCTCTAGCCCCAAAAATTCTATTTATTTTTTATCTATCTATCTATTTATTTATTGTATAGCACCCTCTGCCTGTGGTGCCCACAAAGACCAGAAGAAAGCATTGGATCCCCAGGGACTGAAGTTATAGTTGAGACTCTCTGTGGATTCTAGAATTCAAACCCAAGTCCTGGAAGAACACCCAGTAGTCTTAGAATTTCAGAAAATTACATTTTCTGCATGCTTCTGGCTACCATGACTTCCCCGGGTTGGACTTTACTATGCTAGTCTAGGCTGAAACAAATCCTTCTTTTAAATTCTTTTGGCAGGCATTTTGACACAACATTAAGATAAGTAAATAAACAGCTTCCATACTTGGTGAGAATAGCAGTTAACTAAAAGGGGCTCTTTAGTAAGGTCAGTTATCTCTACCATGTATTGTCCCTTTTCTTCTCTTTGTATCTGCTGCTTTTCATCTCAGTTGTCACATGATGACAGAGACAGGAAAAGTGGGACTAAGAGTCACTTACCCCCATCACTATGGGGAAGCAGCCTTCACAGCCTTTAAAAGAACAACCACCAAAAATTCACATTTCAACTGTGTTCCAGGGCACTGGATCTTACCATCCAGTTCTGTAGAGTAGAACATTAACACAACACCAGTGCTGTTGTATGTACAGTTGTACCAATGTCCCTCTGTGTTACCACTTACAAACTTAGTTCTATCTACCTCCCACCAAATAGATGGTTTTATATGGCATAATGATGGGAAAGAGTTGGTAGCTGTGCCTTTCTAAGTATACTCATAGGATACTTAACAAATTCAGAAGAGGTGGACATCCAGGCTCAAGAGCCATACTGTTCTCTACTTGATAAGGAAACTAAGTGGTGTGAAACTACTTGAGAGCCAGCTCTGGTTTTCTAACTTCGTCACTTTACCCATATAAGAAATATAGGCATTTAGAGGCTAGAGAGATGTCTCAGTGGTTAATACCAGAATTGATCCAGGTTCAATTCCCAGCATCCAAGTGGTAGCTTGTGTGAATAGTCTGTAACTCTAATCCCAGGGCATCTAGCACCCTCACACAGACATACAAGCAGGCAAAACACCAATGCACATAAAACAAAGACTTTTTTAAAAACAGAAACGTGGGCATTCAAATATACAATTTTATACTTCTAAAGACATAAAGGAATCCCTGGAAATGTATTAGACACATGGACTGACATGCTTTATCAAAGAGCTGCTTAAGCTTTAGAATAAAGGCATTCAATTTCTGTCTTGACAACCTAAATAAAAATGTTGGGGTTTTTTTCCATAATGATCTCTGTTTACACATGGGTGTATCTGTTGACAACAATTTAATAATCCCCATTGAAACTCCACTACTAGCAGTTCAACTAGCCAGTTGATTTCCACTTACTTGCCCAACTCTGTTTACCTTTCATAATAAGCCTGAGACTAAGGGACCAGGACATGACACAGGGGCCCAGGGCAAATGTTAGAGAGTCAAACCAAATAGATTTCTTGTTTTGCCTCTAAAGTATTTGGACACCAGCCAACATATGTCAATAATTGTAAATGTGTATATATGCATGTTTTAATAATATTTTAATGACTCCCATTAAAATTGCACCATCAATGCTACAGTCAGTTACTTGTACTGTCCTAACCAGTAAGAGTCCCTTTGTCAGGCTTATGTTAAGCCTGAGGCTAAGGGATTTGACTATGAGACAGAAACAAAGTAGAAAAACCTCAAAGATGTGACTGCTTGAGTTTGCTATTGAGGCAAATGAAGCAAGGGCACAAAGATATTCAATCACAAAAAGAGTTTTACATCGAGAAGCACATCTTTCAGTGATTAATGTCAACAGTTGCTGCACAGTGGACTTAGCATCATATCATATTATCTGAAGTTTTGAGATAAAGGAAATAGGTAAAGATATTCAGCTGCTAGCTAGGGTTATGTGCATATTGAAATCAAGATGGTGTCATTGATTATGTTTAACTAATTTAACTTTAAATGTTTTTCCAGAGATATTAACTATTTCACACCAAAATCAATCTTCTTACCAACAAACAACAAAGGTAGGTGTCACGAACAGGAAGGGGACATTAGGTTAAGAATTCAGAGGGTAGCCTGGGTCTGAGACAAGTCATTGGACAATTGTTAAGAGCTTTTTGACTACTTGGTTTATGACTGCCATATGTTAAATCAATGCAATCAAAAAGGTTTTCTGATAAATGCAACTCTTTAATTTTTTCCAATGTCCTTATAATGAAAAATGTAAAGATACACATATTGAATTAGAGGGAAAAGAGAACAATGTGTCTCCATTCTGTGTATCTCCTCCTGCTTTCACAACAGCATTTCCTTCCATGAAATGCATACTGAGTAGGTAGTATTCCTAGATCAGTCACTCATTGAATTAACAATAACTAAGAACCATGGAATTCAATAGTGAAACATTTATCGATGACGTAATGAGGCAAGAAGTGGCATTAAAAAAGAGAGAGAGAGAGAGAGAGAGAAGAAAGAAAGAAAGAAAGAAAGAAAGAAAGAAAGAAAGAAAGAAAGAAAGAAAGAAAGAAAGAAAGAAAGAAAGAAAGAGAAAGAGCCTCCTATCAAAGCTCCAAGCACCCCTCCACTAGTCCATTGCACTCCATTTTTCTGTGATTTCTGTGTGGCTGTGCCATTTCACCACTCTTTGATGTTATTTCCCTGCCTCTGCTGTTGAAATTTATCCAGACAGTGACAAATGCTTGTCTCCACTGTTAAAGCTTAAAGTTTCCTATAACTGCCCTAAATAGAGCCCTGTGCTTCCATGACACTAGAATATAATTGGTTGATCCCCACAACAGTTGTCACACTAAATATTTGTATTTTCATCAGACTGAATACTGCTCCAGAATAACACCTTTGCTACACCTTTGGGCAATGTAGCTAGCCTAAGTCTAGTCCCAACTGTACAATAAGGACCACAGCCAATGTGTGAAAAATAACTGAAGGACTCATTGATTAAATGTATACTTTTGAAAAGCCTAATAGACTTGGTGTCATGAATACAATCAAACCTAATTTAGAGAAATCCAGATCACTTTTTTGAACATCAGTTTTTGCTGCACAATATTAGAGGGCTGCAGATGTGTGAGAGAGTGGAAGGGTAGATGATGTATCCAAGTCTATCTGGAAACGTCATGACTTTTCTAATAAATAACCAGTCAGGAAGCATTTTTTCTGGTATCTTTACACTAAAATTAAGATGAAGAAATAACTTCAATTTACTGGATGAATAAAGAGCGGTTGTTTCAATAAGTAGAATGGCTTTGAAGCTAAATAGAACTACATTTAAAGCTCAGATTCTCAACATACAGTTGCTACGGTTTTGTGGTAGTCCCACTTTTCATCTCCTGGAACTAAGTAAAAACTAATAATTCACAAGAATGTATAAAATTACCATTCACAAGACTCCTTATCAATTAAGGTAAATAGACCCTCAAGGCCACCATGACACTCCAACTGTTTTTCCCCAAAACCTACAAATGGTTCTGATGATAATGCAGACTGAAGAGAGGAAGCAGGAACAGAGGGGAAGACAGCAGATTTCTAGTTGACTTTTGTGTTTTGACAGAGGCTAACATTAGGAACCTGTATTCAAACCAGAAAGCCTCATCCATTTTCGGTCCTCTGGCATGTCACATAAGTCTCACACACACACACACACACACACACACACACCACTGCCTCCTACACACATATACACAAACATACACAAACACATACAGTTTCCTTCTCTTCCCTGCTTGATCAAACTGATATTGTTGACAGCTCATAGTTCAGAGTCCCATCATTGACTTGGTTGCTAACAGCATAAGGAGGTGGTGAAACTACTGGCCCAGTATCTGTCTCACCACTGTGGCCTCAGCACTATCTCTCTCACTAAGTGCCTGAAATCTCCTTTAGTGGAAAAGCAAGTCACCTTCCAGAAGAATTCTAAAATCTCCATGTGCGCACATCCATGAGTCTCCCTGTACAACTGATACAAAGAATAACAAATTAGAGACAGTTAAGTGAAAATTGTCCTTTCACTTTATGTTCTTAGGAAAGCGAGAACCTTTGACCCTCAAGCAGCATAACTGAAAAAGAGAATTTAAAAGATCTCATTTGAGCAAAACAAACAGAAAAATGGTTTACTAGGACAATTGTAAGTTTCATACCAAAAGCATTAAAATGAAAACCAGGGTGAAAATTTTTATTTGTTTGGTCTACCTAAGTGTCATTACTTAATGTGTTTTCTTTTCCAGTGTTACTCTCTAGGGGAAAAATTATTGAACGATTTTCTATGTGCCAATGTGATTTGATCATTTAATTACCTGCAATATTTAGAAAGTGGACAACTTGAACAATTTCAGGTACTGTAGCCATAATGAGGAGCTTCTGAATTGTACCCTAAGAGCTTAGGAAGGCAAAAGAAATATCTAGAGGCTTAAAACAAACACACAAAAAGAGGCAAAGAAAGGAGATTTAATGAGATGGAAAACTATACCAGGGTGAAAGAACTTATTTTCCTTGGACTGACCCAAAGTCAAGAAGTGAGCGTGGTGCTCTTTCTTTTCCTTCTCCTGGTGTATGTGACAACTCTGCTGGGGAATCTTCTCATCATGATCACAGTGACCTATGAGTCTCGCCTTCACACCCCCATGTATTTCTTGCTCAGGAATTTGTCTGTTGCTGATATCTGCTTTTCCTCCATCACTGCCCCCAAGGTTCTGGTGGACCTTCTCTCAGACAGAAAGACCATCTCTTTCAATGGCTGTCTCACTCAGATGTTCTTCTTCCACCTTATTGGGGGAGTGGATGTGTTTTCTCTGTCTGTGATGGCTCTAGATCGATATGTGGCCATCTCTAAGCCCTTGCACTATGTGACCATCATGAGCAGGGGCCGTTGCATTGGGTTAATAGTGGCCTCCTGGGTGGGGGGCTTTGCCCACTCCATAGTGCAGATTTCTCTCTTGCTAACACTTCCATTCTGTGGACCCAATGTTCTTGACACTTTCTACTGCGATGTCCCCCAGGTCATCAAACTTGCCTGCACAGACATTGTTGTTCTTGAACTGCTGATGATTTCCAATAATGGAATGCTCACCACACTATGGTTTTTCTTGCTACTGGTGTCCTACATGGTCATATTATTATTGCTGAAGTCTCAGTCAGGAGAGGGCAAGAAAAAAGCCATCTCCACCTGCACCTCCCACATCACTGTGATCACCCTGCACTTTGTGCCCTGCATATATGTCTACGCCAGGCCCTTCACTGCCCTCCCCACAGATAAAGCCATCTCTGTCACCTTCACAGTCATCTCCCCTCTGTTGAACCCCTTGATCTACACTCTAAGGAACCAGGAAATGAAGTCAGCCATGAGGAGACTCAGGAAAAGACTTGGACCTTCTTATTGGATAGAGAGGTAACTTCTGCCTGTTGGTAACTTAAATATTTCTAACATTAAAAAAAAAACAACTATTTGCTATGCTTCCTCCTCATTTTCTTTATTCTGATATCTTAAAACACCAATATGTTGTCAAATGGATAGTTCTAATTCTCCTTTATATTTTCAGAATTTGAACTCATGCCTTAACACCTGAGACGATAAATAAATCTTGCAGATAACTCTGACGTTGAAAGAAATAAACAAATTAGAATATGATTTCAAAATCTATTAAGTCTTTAGCATCTGTTTTATTCCTTTGGTTTTATTTTTTGACATGGATTTTATTCTATTGCCCAGGCTAGCTGGATACTAACTAAGTGTCACAGGGTATCCTCAGACACAACAACCCTCTTGTACTTGCTACCAAGTTCTAAGATTGCAGGTGTGAGACAAAAATACCAGGATAGCTTCAAATACTTAATCTAATTTTATTTGTGAACCAATGAGGCTTTATTTATAGACACTAAAATCTGAATTTTATAGAACTTTCATGTGTTAACTTTATATTTTGAACAGATATTTTTCACTAAAACCAAAAGGACTCCCAGTGATTTAATCAGGGTATCTGCAGTTTTACTTTCCTGAGTATCTCTTGCAGCTTTATGATTTCACAATCAAAAGATGGATGCAGTTACAACCCAAAGCAAATTAGGTTTTCTCAAAACTCATTCATTCCAACTTCTAATCATCCTATTCTGTGACTATGTACAAACAGATATCTACAGAGTATTCCAATAAATCATCAAGGAATATATAAAACAAATCTTACAAATTCAGAAAAATTGAAGTAATGCCATGTAACTTGTCTGATCACAATACCATAAAACTTAAAATCAACAGCAGATGAATCTCTAGTAAATATAAAAACTCGTGGACATTAAACACACATTTCTAGATGATGAATGGGGCAAGGGAGGAAGAAATTAAAGTTTTCCTGAGAATAAAATGAAATGAAAACAATGCAACAAAACCTCAGAGACATATTAAAAGCAGTTCTAGGAGGGAATGTACAGCTCTAAACATTTCATTTAAAAATAAGAAAGGGGGTCTAGAGAGATGGCTCAGTGGTTAAGATCACTGAATGCTCTTCCAAAGGACCCAAGTTCAATTCTCAGCACCCACATGGCAGCTCACAACTGTCTGTAAATTCAATATATGACACCCTCACACAGACATACATACAGACAAAACACCATAGCACATAAAATAAAAATAAATTTTAAAAATCAGAAAAGGCATAAATAAATGATAAATGGTGCAACTCAAGAATTTGGAAGGGTAAAAACAAAATAAAGCAAAATCCATAAGACTCGAAGAGATAATAAAGAACAAAACAGAAATTAATGAAATAGAAACAAAGAAAACAATACAGTGAATCAATGAATCTAAGAGAAGATAAACAAGATACACCTTTGGTCCAAATGACCAAAAGAAAGAAAGGACTCACATTAACAGAAGCAAAAATACACAGGGGAGGCAGAGGAAGGCAGATTTCTGAGTTCGAGGCCAGCCCCATCTACAGAGTGAGTTCCAGGACAGTCAGGGCTATACAGAGAAACCCTGTCTCGGGAAAAAAAAAAGAAAAAAAAAATACACAGGGAACCATTATAACAGACATCAAGAAAATTTAGAATATTATAAAAGAATACTATAGTGCATTAAATTAAAAATGCAAACAAATGGATAAGTTTCTAGATTCATTCAAATCACCAAAGTTAAACGAAGATGAGCTCAGCAACCTAAACACACCCATGACAAAGGAGAATGAAAGCCTAATAAAATCTTCTCAACAACAACCAAGAAATCCAGACCCAGATAGATTCACAACAGTCTTCTCCTGGATTCTCAAAACAGATCTACAACTAATAATTCTTATTCAAAAGATCTGCCAAATAGATTCACAACAGTCTTCTACCAGATGATCAAAACAGACCTACTACTAATACTTCTTATTCAAAAGATCTATCTCATTTCAGAGTAATAATTTATAATGTGTATACCTATAAATTCTATAACCCCAACTCCCAGAAACCTGACTCTCCTTTCTGTGCTCCATGGACAAGAAAGAGTGCACATGGTGCATAGACCCACATGCAGGAAACAGAAATAAATAATTTTTAAAAAGAATAACAAGTGTTTTTAAGCCGGGCGTGGTGGCACACGCCTTTAATCCCAGCACTCGGGAGGCAGAGACAGGTGGATCTCTGAGTTCGAGGCCATCTGGTTAACAAAGTGAGTTCCAGGACAGCCAGGGCTATTAAGAGAAACCCTGTCTCGAAAAAGCAAAAAAAAAGAAAAAAGAAAAGAATAACAGGTTTTTAATCCAGGCTATGGTGATGCATGCCTTTAATCCCAACAGAGGGGGCAGAGACAGAAGGATATCTGAATTGAGGCCAGCCTTATCTACAGAGGAAGTTCCAGGTAATGCAGGGATACACAGACAAATCTGTCTTGCAGGGAAGGGGGAAGTTACAAAATAACAGCTTTTAAATACTAGAACCTACTTTTTCATTTTGGAAAGATCCATGAAATGAACATATTTTAAATATCAAAATATAAATGTTGAAATAAATAAACATTACTTATTAATTTGAAAATTATAGGAATAAAAATGAGTCGTAGTAACACAGGTGATAGCACATTTTGTCGAGAATGTGGAGAAAGAGGAACACTCCTCCATTGCTGGTGGGACTGCATACTGGTACAACTACTCTGGAAATCAATATGGAGGTTCCTCAGAAAACTGGAAATAGATATACATGAAGACCCAGCTATACCACTCTTGGGCATATACCCAAAAGATGCCCTCACCATACCACAGGGGCACGTGTTCCACTATATTCATAGAAGCCTTATCTGTGAAACAACATAAAAATGATTTTAAAGATTAAACATGTTATCTTCATATGCTGAGAAAAATTATTTTCAATTCAAAAGTCTGAGTCAGCAAAACTACTTTTTTTTTAAGATTTATTTATTTATTATATGTAAGCACACTGTAGCTGTCTTCAGACACTCCAGAAGAAGGCATAGATTTCATTACAGATGGTTGTGAGCCACCATGTGGTTGCTGGGATTTGAACTCAGGACCTTCTGAAAAGCAGTCAGCGCTCTTAACCACTAAGCCATCTCGCCAGCCCAGCAAAACTACTTTTAAGAAGTAAAAATTGTTTAGTAAAGTGGCAGTAGATAATTCCCCTCTAAGATCCATGACCTCACTAGTCCTAAGAATCTGGGTAAGCTCTAATGCCAGACCTGATTTCCCTCCTGTTAAACAAACTGTAAGTCCAATTAGAGAGCTGTTGGTTACTACCAAGATATCAGTGCCACTGCTGCACTCTTAGGTAGGGCTGTCTTACCACCCTTGTCTTTGTTGTGTATCACAGGTGTCACTGTGAGGCAGGATTACTGGTTGCGTCACTCCCTTAGGCACTTGACTAGAACCTTCAACACAACTGCAGCAAAGGCTCAGGAAACATCTCAAGAAAGGAAATCTGCTGTAAGAATGTGTCTCCTAGAAATGGTAGGGAAGGAGACTCCCCCTAAAATAGTCTGCACAGGTGAGAGTGTGCACTACAGAAGCTAACAGCTTCTGGGACAGGTCAGAGCCACAGAGCTTCTGAGGCAGCCCCCTTTTTGGGCTCCAGACATCCGGCCACCTTCCCAGCCAGAGGATAGGTGTCTGCCCAGGCCGGGAAGGCTTTCCTCAGCATCGGCGGAGGCCATCTTGGATCTGCAACTCCAACGAAAGTAGTCTGCACAGGTGAGAGTGAGCACCACAGAATCTAACAGCTTCTGGGACAGGCCAAAGCAACACAGCTTCTGAGACAGGTTCTGTTTGGGGCCTTCTTCTTCGGCCCGGAGGGAGGTCCGAACGCCAGATATCTGGGCACCTTCCCTGTAAGAGGAGAGCTTGCATGCAGAGAATGCTCTGACCACTGAAACTCAGAGGAGAGAACTAGTCTCCCAGGTCTGCTGATAGAGGCTTACAGAATCGCCACAGGAACAATCTCTAACCAGAGATAACTATAAAAACTAACTCCAGAGATAACCAGCTGGCGAAAGGTAAATGTAAGAATCTTACTAACAGAAACCAAGACCACTCACCATCAGGGAACCCCAACACACTGGAAAAGCTAGACCCGGATTTAAAAGCATATCTCATGATGATGGTAAAGGACATCAAGAAGGACTTCAATAACTCACTTAAAGAAATACAGGAGAACACTACTAAACAAGGAGAAGACCTTAAAGAGGAAGCAAAAAAATCCATTAAAAAATTGCAGGAAAACACAACCAAACAGGTGATGGAATTGAATAAAACCAGCCAAGACTTAAGAAAGGAAGTAGACACAATAAAGAAAACCCAAAGTGAGGCAACGCTGGAGATAGAAACCCTAGGAAAGAAAGCTGGAACCATAGATGTGAGCATCAGCAACATAATACAAGAAATTGAAGAGAGAATCTCAGGTGCAGAAGATTCGATAGAGAACATCGCCACAACAATCAAAGAAAATACAAAATGCAAAAAGATCCTAACTCAAAACATCCAAGAAATCCAGGACACAATGAGAAGACCAAACCTATGGATAATAGGAGTAGATGACAATGAAGATTTTCAACTCAAAGGACCAGCAAATATCTTCAACAAAATTATAGAAGAAAACTTCCCAAAACTAAAGAAAGAGATGCCCATGAACATACAAGAAGCCTACAGAACTCCAAATACACTGGACCAGAAAAGAAATTCCTCCCGACACATAATAATCAGAACAACAAATGCACTAAATAAAGATAGAATATTAAAAGCAGTAAGAGAAAAAGGTCAAGTAAAATATAAAGGCAAGCTTATCAGAATTACACCAGATTATTCACCAGAGACTATGAAAGCCAGAAGAGCCTGGACAGATGTTATACAGACACTAAGAGAACACAAATATCAGCCCAAGTTAATATACCCAGCCAAACTTTCAATTACCTTAGATGGAGAAACAAAAGTATTCCATGACAGAACCAAGTTCACACATTATCTTTCCAGGAATCCCGCCCTTCAAAGGATAATAACAGGAAAAAAAAAATACAAGGACAAAAACCTCATCCTAGAAAAAGGAAGAAGGTAATCCCTCAACCAACCTAAAAGAAGACAGCCACAAGAACAGAATGCCAACTTTAACAACAAAAATAATAGGAAGCAACAATGACTTTTCCTTAATATCTCTTAATATCAATGGACTCAACTCCCCAATAAAAAGACATAGACTAACAAACTGGCTACACAAACAGGACCCAACATTTTGCTGCTTACAGGAAACTCATCTCAGGGAAAAGATAGAAACTACCTCAGAATGAAAGGCTGGAAAACAAATTTCCAAGCAAATGGTATGAAGAAACAAGCTGGAGTAGCCATTCTAATGTCTAATAAAATCAACTTCCAACCCAAAGTCATCAAAAAAGACAAGGAGGGACACTTCATACTCATCAAAGGTAAAATCCTCCAAGAGGAACTATCAATTCTGAATATATATGATCCAAATACAAGGGCAGCCACATTCATTAAAGGAACTTTAGTAAATCTCAAAGCACAAATTGCACCTCACACAATAATAGTGGGAGACTCCAACACACCAGTTTCAACAATGGACAGATCATGGAAACAGAAACTAAACAGGGACATAGTGAAACTAACAGAAGCTATGAAACAAATGGATCTAACAGATATCTACAGAACATTTTATCCTAAAACAAAAGGATATACCTTCTTCTCAGCACCTCATGGTAACTTCTCCAAAATTGACCACATAATTGGTCACAAAACAGGCCTCAACTTTTACAAAAATATTGAAATTGTCCCATGCATCCTATCAGATCACCATAGACTAAGGCTGATCTTCAATAACAAAATAAATAATAGAAAGCCAACATTCACGTGGAAACTGAATAAAAGTCTTCTCAATGATACCTTGGTCAAGGAAGGAATAAAGAAAAAAATTAAGGACTTTTTGGAGTTTAATGAAAATGAGGCCACAACATACCCAAACTTATGGGACACAATGAAAGCATGTCTAAGAGGAAAACTCATAGCTCTGAGTGCCTCCAAAAAGAAACTAGAGAGAGCACACACTAGCAGCTTGACAACACACATAAAAGCTCTAGAACAAAAGGAAGCAAATTCACCCAAGAGGAGTAGATTGCAGGAAATAATCAAACTCAGGGGCGAAATCAAACAAGTGGAAACAAGAAGAACTATTCAAAGAATCAACCAAACGAGGAGCTGGTTCTTTGAGAAAATCAACAAGATAGATAAACCCTTAGCCAGACTCACTAGAGGGCACAGGGACAGCATCCTAATTAACAAAATCAGAAATGAAAAGGGAGACATAACAACAGATCCTGAAGAAATCCAAAACACCATCAGATCATTCTACAAAAGGCTATACTCAACAAAACTGGAGAACCTGGATGAAATGACAAGTTTCTAGACAGATACCAGGTACCAAAGTTAAATCAGAATCAGGTTAATGATCTAAACAGTCCTATATCCCCTGAAGAAATAGAAGCAGTCATTAATAGTCTCCCAACCAAAAAAAGCCCAGGACCAGAAGGGTTTAGTGCAGAGTTCTATCAGACCTTCAAAGAAGATCTAATCCCAGTTCTTCAGAAACTATTCCACAAAATAGAAACAGAAGGTACTCTACCCAATGCATTCTACGAAGCCACAATTACTCTGTACCTAAACCACAAAAAGACCCAACAAAGATAGAGAAATTCAGACCAATTTCCCTTATGAATATCGATGCAAAAATCCTCTATAAAGTTCTCACTAACCGAATCCAAGAACACATCAAAACAATCATCCATCCTGACCAAGTAGGTTTCATCCCAGGGATGCAGGGATGGTTCAATATACGGAAATCCATCATCGTAAACCAGTATATAAACAAACTCAAAGACAAAAACCACATGACCATCTCATTAGATGCGGAGAAAGAATTTGATAAAATTCAACGCCCATTCATGATAAAAGTCTTGGAAAGATCAGGAATTCAAGGCCCATACGTATACATGATAAAAACAATCTACAGCAAACCAGTAGCCATCATCAAAGGAAATGGTGAGAAGCTGGAAGCAATCCCACTAATATCAGGGACTAGACAAGGCTGTCCATTCTCTCCCTACCTATTCAACAATGTACTTGAAGTCCTAGCCAGAGCAATTAGACAACAAAAGGAGATCAAGAGGATACAAATTGGAAAGGAAGAAGTCAAAATATCACTTTTTGCAGATGATATGATAGTATACATAAGTGACCCAAAAAATTCCACCAGAGAACTCCTAAGCCTGATAAACAGCTTCAATAAAGTAGCTGGATATAAAATTAACTCAAACAAGTCAATGACCTTTCTGTACACAAAGGATAAACAGGCTGAGAAAGGAATTAGGGAAACAACACCCTTCTCAATAGTCACAAATAATATAAAATACCTTGGCATGACTCTAACTAAGGAAGTGAAAGATCTGTATGATAAGAACTTCAAGTCTCTGAAGAAAGAAATTGAAGAAGATCTCAGAAGATGGAAAGATCTCCCATGCTCATGGATTGGCAGGATCAATATAGTAAGAATGGCTATCTTGCCAAAAGCAATCTACAGACTCAATGCAATCCCCATCAATATTCCAACTCAATTCTTCAATGAACTAGAAAGGGCAATCTGCAGATTCATCTGGAATAACAAAAAACCTAGGATAGCAAAAACTCTTCTCAAGGATAAAAGAACCTCTGGTGGAATCACCATGCCTGACCTAAAGCTATACTACAGAGCAATTGTGATAAAAACTGCATGGTACTGGTATAGCGACAGACAAGTAGACCAATGGAATAGAATTGAAGACCCAGAGATGAACCCACACACCTATGGTCACTTGATCTTTGACAAGGGAGCTAAAACCATCCAGAAGAAAAAAGACAGGATTTTCAAAAAATGGTGCTGGCACAACTGGCGGTTATCATGTAGAAGGATGCAAATTGATCCATTCCTATCTCCTTGTACTAAGGTCAAATCAAAGTGGATTAAGGAACTCCACATAAAACCAGAGACACTGAAACTTATAGAGGAGAAAGTAGGGAAAAGCCTCGAAGATATGGGTACAGGGGGAAAATTCCTGAATAGAACAACAATGGCTTGTGCTGTAAGATCGAGAATCGACAAATGGGACCTCATAAAATTGCAAAGCTTCGGCAAGGCAAATGACACCATCAATAAGACAAAAAGGCCACCAACAGATTGAAAAGGATCTTTACCTATCCTAAATCAATAGGGGACTAATATCCAATATATATATAAAGAACTCAAGAAGGTGAACTCCAGAAAATCAAATAACCCCATTAAGAAATGGGACTCAGAGCTGAACAAAGAATTCTCACCTGAGGAATACCAAATGGCTGAGAAGCACCAGAAAAAATGTTCAACATCCTTAATCATCAGGGAAATGCAAATCAAAACAACCCTGAGATTCCACCTCACACCAGTCAGAATGGCTAAGATCAAAAATTCAGGTGACAGCAGATGCTGGAGAGGATGTGGAGAAAGAGGAACACTCCTCCATTGTTGGTGGGATTGCAAGCTTGTACAACAAGTCTGGAAATCAGTCTGGCGGTTCCTCAGAAAATTGGACATAGTACTACCGGAGGATCCCACAATACGTCTCCTGGGCATATATCCAGAAGATGTTCCAACTGGTAAGAAGAACACATGCTCCACTATGTTCATAGTGCCTTATTTATAATAGCCAGAAGCTGGAAAGAACCCAGATGCCCCTCAACAGAGGAATGGATACAGAAAATGTGATACAGTTACACAATGGAGTACTACTCAGCTATTAAAAAGAATGAATTTATGAAATTCCTAGGCAAATGGATGGACCTGGAGGGCATCATCCTGAGTGAGGTAACCCAATCACAAAGGAACTCACACAATATGTACTCACTGATAAGTGGATATTAGTCCAGAAACTTAGGATACCCAAGATATAAGATACAATTTGCTAAACCCATGAAACTCAAGAAGAAGAAAGACCAAAGTGTGGACACTTTGCCCCTTCTTAGAATTGGGAACAAAACACCCATGGAAGGAGTAACAGAGACAAATTTTGGAGCTATGACAAAAGCATGGACCATCTAGAGACTGCCATATCCAGAGATCCATCCCATAAGCAGCTTCCAAACGCTGACACTATTGCATACACTAGCAAGATTTTGCTGAAAGGACCCAGATATAAGCTGTCTCTTGTGAGACTATGCCAGGGCCTAGCAAATACAGAATTGGATGCTCACAGTCAGCTATTGGATGGACCACACAGTCCCCAATGGAGGAGCTAAAGAAAGTACCCAAGGAGCTAAAGGGATCTGCAATCCTATAGGTGGAACAACAATATGAACTAACCAGTACCCCCCCCCCTGGAGCTTGTGTCTCTAGCTGCATATGAATCAGAAAATGGCCTAGTCGGCCATCAGTTGAAAGAGAGGCCCTAATATTAGTCGTGCAAACTTTATATGCCTCAGTACAGGGGAAGGACAGGGCCAAGAAGTGGGAGTGGGTGGGTGGGAGAGTGGGTGAGGGAGCGTGTGGGGGACTTTTGGGATAGCATAGGAAATGTAAATGAAATAAATACCCACTTTAAAAAGAAAAAAGAAAAAAAAGAAATGGTAGGGAAGCTGTACCCATGGTACCTCAGCAGTGTGGTTGACTAAACCAGACCTGAACAAATATACCTATAGGTGTGATAACCTAGAAAGAGAACATTTACTGGCACTCAAACGATGCGAATTACTCAACCTTGAAATTACACACTAGTAACACTAAACATACCAAACAAATTGTATTTGTACATACATTCATATATAAGTAAGAATAATAACTAACAAAAAAGTACAGCATGAATCTGAGAGGGAGTGGCAGAGAGGACATGGGAAGGGATAAATTGAACTCAGTGTGTTACTAAAACAAAAACAAACAAACAAAAGGCCATGAAATTAAGAAAGATCAATGTGTCAGGAACTGAAGGAATTGAACTGAAAAAAATCAGGGTTTCAGATGATCAACATGAACTGTACTATTATGGAATTTTCATAGTATTTGTAAATGTATATTTTAGGAAACATGTTACACACACTCCAGTGAAATCTGCTTGGCAGGTCGCGAGGCCTAGAAGCACTCATGAGGCAGGGAGTTTCAAGGAAATTCAACCTCCTAGAACCAGGCATTCTCATAACCCGTATACTTATACCCTATCCCCGAGTTAGTCTGGTGTATGATCCACGTGCTCTCTTTTAGTATTTTTTTATCATAAGTGCCTTTAAATATTGAATTCTGACATAGGTAAGCCTCCACCAGTGTTCCAATGTCCTAGAAAATCCTTGAAGCCAACAAACTTGGAATTCAGTAAGAATTTAATAAGAATGTTACCTATTCAGTAAAGTTTAAATTTACTTCTAGTAGAGAGGGCGAAACTAATTAGGCATTACAAAGAACAGAGCAGGAATAGCTCAGGGCTAGTCTGCAGAGTGTTTACTTGGGACAATAGCCAGTCTTACCCAGACAAGGGAATTCACAATGGCCTAGGGAATAGGTAGGTTTACCATGAAAGAGTTAGAAAATCCCCCTGAAACAGGTTTCTTCACTAGGTCCAAAGAAACAGTATAAATCAGGCATTTACTAAGAACCCCTGGTGGTGAGCTTAACAATAGACTAGCTTTACACCTGGCTCCCTTCTTAGTGGCAGCAGCCTGGTCCCCGCCTTTTTTTGATGTATACATTCCTTTTGTATTGTGTCACTGTAACTCTACGGATGCATCTCGGCTGGTTTCTTGTCGCTCTTCTGTATAAAAAGTATGATGTTCAACTTGAAAAATTACATTCAGATTCTACACAATCTCTTGTGTTGCTTCTCTCTGTCATTCATTCGCCGACTCCTTGTCCACCTGCAACCAGAGACCTGTTCTATGCAGACAGGGACCAAAAAAGGTCTGCGACAGAAACATAAATAGCGATGCACTGCAAAGTGTAAATAAATGGACGGCAATATAGCTAACTAGGACCTAGAAAATAACTCTTCCTTAACTCTGAGTAACAGCCATGAGAGAGATGGCTTTCACTAGAGAAGTGCTATGTTTATCCTACTCCTATTTTTCACGAAGAAAGTTGAAAATGGATATACTGATTTGTGATTGTTATTGTTTGTTGATATTTAGTTTTAGAATTGGGGTTCTGAAGTTTTCTTTTTTTTTTTTTTTTTTTTTTTTTTTTTACTTTTCTTTGAGACAGGGTCTCTCTATGTAGCACTGGCTGTCTTGGAACTCACTATGTAGACCAGGCTAGACTTGAACTCAGAGATCTGCCTGTTCCTGCAGTCCAAGTGCTGGAACTGAATGTAAGTGCCATTGATTTTTTTTTAAAAGAGGTAGTAGTATAGGCTATGGAGCACTCACAAAAAGGGGCCTATCATGAATGCCCTCCAACAGACCCAACAAGCAGCTGAAAGAGTCAGATGCAGATATTTGCACCCAACCAATGGACAGAAGCTGCTGGCCATTGTGGCTGCATTAAGGAAAAGCTGGAAGAAGCTGAGGAGAAGGGCAACCCGGTAGGAGGACCAGCAGGCTCAATGAACCTGGAACCCCGAGATCTCACAGACACTGGACCACCAACCAGGCAGCATACAACAGCCAATATGAGGCCCCCAACATATACAGCAGAGGACTACCTGGTCTGACTTCAGTCAGAGAAAATACACCTAACCTTCAAGAGGCTGGAGGCTCCAAGAGTTTAGATGTCTGGTGGAGTGGAGGGTGGGACATGAGGACATCCTCAAGGAGACACGTGACAGGGAGGAGGTATGGGGTGTAGAACAGTTGGAGGGTGGACCAAAAGGGGAAGAAAATCCTCTGTGAGTTACCATGACCATGGTGTCTCATCACAGCAATAGAAAAGCAGTTTAAGACATGATTGTGCCTTGCACTCTCCATACAATCTCACTATGTGTTCTTTCCACACAAGCCTGGCCCCACTCAGAGAAGCCACATTCCTGCCAAGACTCACCATTCTTTTGCTATACTTTCAGAGATAATAACTTACTTTTGAGTTACTTTCTATCCCTACTCTGCTCTATTTTCATGCTCTGAAATACTGCACAATTTTATTTATTTTAGCAGATACTTGTGTCGTACCCTGGAATGTCAGTGCTGTCTCATACCTGGCATCTTGGAGTATGTCATGAAAACTAGTTAATGCCTTTTACTGAAAACTGGGCTCTACATTTTCTACATGCTTTTGGTTCCATGACTTCTTTACCTTGGATTCTGTCCTCAAACTGTGTAACAAAATAAATACCTTCTTCTTTAAATCACTTTTTTGGGGGAGCAGAGGGGATGTTTTGATACAGCAATAGGACAAGTTACATTGAAAACTTTTACACTTGGTGAAATTATTACTTAACTTTTAGACCATTTTTTTTTAAAGATTTATTTATTTATTATAAGTAAGTACACTGTAGCTGTCTTCAGACACTCCAGAAGAGGGCCCCAGATCTTGTTACGGATGGTTGTGAGCCACCATGTGGTTGCTGGGATTTGAACTCTGGACCTTCGGAAGAGCAGTCGGGTGCTCTTACCCGATGAGCCATCTCACCAGCCCTTTAGACCATTTTTTGAGAAATAAGTTTGCCTCTACCCTGCATTTGTTCTATTCCACTTTTTGTATCTGTTTCTATTTTTCATTTAAAATAGAATATGATTAATGTTCTACTTTCATTTGTGTTGGTGTAATAATGTAGCCTGATAAACTTAGAAGAAATGGGTTTGTTTGGCTTAAAATTCCAGGTTACAGTCCATAATTTTGAGGAAGTCAAACAAAGAATCTCAAACAGCTTGTCATGTCACTTTCACAGCCAAAAGCAGAGAAAAATCAATCCATGCCTGCTCAGTCACTTGCTTACCTGTACTCAGCCCAATTTTCCCACTCTTATATAGGTCAGGACGCCCAGCCTAGGCCTGGTACCACCCACAGTGATCCCAGTCTTCCCACACTGGCTAACTTAATAAGACAGTCCCCCAAAGACATAACCACAAGCCAACCTAATGTAGACAACCCTTGATTGAGACCATTTTCCCAAGCAATTTAGATAGTGTCAAACTGACAATTAAAACTAAGCATCACACTCCATCTTTTATCAAGCTTGACACACAAATACAACACTTTTGAACAACAACCTTCAACTGCTTGTCCCCAAGGTCTCAGAGTTTTTTTATAAGGCAAAATATAGTCCAACTTTGAAAGCAAGCCCTCTTAACTGTGGACTCCTGTAAAATTTTAATGGTTGTATAATTCCAGCATATGGTGTCATAAAGTAACATTCTTATTCCAAAAGTGAAAAAGCGAGTATCACAAGGAGCAATAAAACCAAAGCAAAACCAAATCTGGAAGAGCAAATATCAAGCCCTGTAGCTCAGGGACCAGTACCTGAACCTTGTTTTCTGGGCTCCCAGTAGCTTGTGTAGTAGAGGGCATGTCATATCACTGACCCTCTTCAGTCTCAGCCAGACCAGCACACAAAGATTCTTAGCCAGGGTATCATACAAGCAACCCCTCACACTGTTTCTGATAGACTCTCTATTGCTTGGTAAAACCTATGAACCAGGCATCAGCTGTCCACATATTCTAAGAAGTAACTAAAATTCACCATTAAACATGGTTTCCAATATTCAAAAGATTTTCCACCTCAATACACCAAATACTTCCTCATTCTTCCCACAAAAATAGTCCAGGAGGGCACTGGAGAGATGTACCAATGATTAAGAGAACATACTGCTCTTCCCGAGGACCTGAGTTTGATTCCCAGTACCCAAAGTAATTACAAGTTACTACTTGTAACTCTCACTCCAGAAATGTCAACATCTCTCACTGCCTCAGGCACCTCTATGCCTGTGAAGCACATATACTCCAACAGATGTACACACACATATATAAATAAATAATGAATAACTGTGTTTTAAAGATAGTCCAAGGTATAAAATGTGCATGGCTGGAAATATCATAGTCACAACCTCATTCTTGGTGCAAATTTCTATTTCATCTACATTTCTATAGCTATGAAAAAATACCAAAACCCAAACCCAAACCAAAAAATTTTAAAAAAACTTAAGCGAAATGGGTTCATTTCAGTATATAATTCCAGGCCATATTTCATTGTTGTGGGGAAGTCAAGGTGAGAGAAACCTCAAACTGCCTGTACCCCACCTCACTGTCAAAATATTACAAATTGCAGATGATATGATAATATATATGTGACCCTAAAAATTCTACCAGAGAACTCCTAAACCTGATAAACAGCTTCAGTGCAGTAGCTGGATATAAAATTAATGCAAACAAATTAATGGCCTTTCTGTACACAAAGGATAAACGGACTGAGAAAAAATTAGGGAAACAACACCCTTCACAATAGTCACAAATAATATAAAATACTTTGGTGTAACTCTAACTAAGGAAGTGAAAGATCTGTATGATAAGAACTTCAAGTCTCTGAAGAAAGAAATTGAAGAAGATCTCAGAAGATGGAAAGATCTCCCATGTTCATGGATTGGCAGGATTAATGTCAAAATGACTATCCTGCTGAAAGCAATCTACAGATTCAATGCAATCGCCATCAAACTTCCAACTCAATTCTTCAATGAGTTAGTTAGAAAGGGTAATTTGCAAATTCATCTGGAATAATAAAAAACCTAAGATAGCAAAAACTATACTCAACAATAAATGAACCTCTGGTGGAATCACCATGCCTGACCTTAAGCTGTACTACAGAGCAATTGTGATAAAAACTGCATGGTACTGGTACAGCAACAGACAGGTAGATTAATGGAATAGATTGAAGACCCAGAAATGAATCCACACACCCATGGTAACTTGATCTTTGACAAGGGAGCTAAAACCATCCGGTAGAAAAAAAGACACCATTTTCAACAAATGGTGCTGGCACAACTGGCGGTTATCAAGGAGAAAAATGCAAATTGATGCATTCTTATCACCTTGTACAAAGCTCAAGTCTAAGTGAATCAAAGACCTCCACATAAAACCAGAGACACTGAAATTTATGGAGGAGAACGTGGGGAAAAGCCTCGAAGATATGGGCACAGGGGAAAAATTCCTGAACAAAACAGCAGTGGCTTGGGCTGTAAGATCAAGAATCAACAAATGGGACCTCATAAAATTGCAAAGCTTCTGTAAGGCAAAATATACTGTCAATAAGATAAAAAGGCCACCAACAGATTGGGAAAAGATTTTTACCAATCCTAAATCTGATAGGGGACTAATATCCAATATATACAAAGAGCTCAAGAAGCTGGACTCCAGAAATTCAAATAACCGCCTTTTTTAAAATGGGGTACAGAAAGGACAGAGAAGCACCTGAAAAAATGTTCAACACCCTTAATCATCAGGGAAATGCAAATCAAAGCAACCTTGAGATTCCACCTCACTCCAGTCAGAATGGCTAAGATCAAAAATTCAGGTGACAGCAGATGCTGGCGAGGATGTGGAGAAAGAGAAACACTCCTCCATGCTGGTGGGATTGTAAGCTTGTACAACCACTCTGGAAATCAGTCTGGCGGTTCATCAGAAAATTGGACCTAGTACTACCAGAAGATCCAGCAATACCTCTCCTGGGCATATACCCAGAAGATGTTCCAACTGGTAATAAGGACACATGCTCCACTATGTTCATAGCAGCCTTATTTATAATAGCCAGAAGCTAGAAAGAAACCAGATGTCCCTCAACAGAGGAATGGATACAGAAAATGTGGTACATTTACACAGTGGAGTACTACTCAGCTATTAAAAACAATGAATTTATGAAATTCTTTGGCAAATGGATGTATCTGATATCATTCTGGGTGAGGTAACACAATCACAAAAGAAATCACTGGATATGCACTCACTGAAAAGTGGCTATTAGCCCAGAAACTTAGAATACCTAAGATACAATTTGCAAAACACAAGAAAATCAAGAAGAAGGAACCAACGTGTGGATACTTCATTCCTCCTTAGAATAGGGAACAAAAACCCATGAAAGGAGTTACAGGGACAAATTTTGGAGCTAAGACAAAAGTATGGACCATCCAGAGACTACCACACCCGGGGATCCATCCCATAATCAGCCACCAAACCCAGACACTATTGCATAAGCCAGCAATTTTGCTGAAAGGACTCGGAGGCTATGCCAGTGCCTGGCAAATACAGAAGTGGATGCTCACATTCATCTATAGGATGGAGCACAGGGCTCCCAATGGAGGAGCTAGAGAAAGTACCCAAGGAGCTGAAGAGGTCTGTAACCCAATAGATGGAAAAACAATATGAACTAACCAATACCCCCAGAGCTCATGTCTCTAGCTGCATATGTAGTGGAAGATGGCCTAGTCAGCCAATATTGGGAAGAGAGGCTGTTGGTCTTACAAACTTTATATGCCCCAGTACAGGGGCCAAGAAGTGGGAGTGGGTAGGTAGGATAGCAGGGCGTGGGGAGGATATAGGGGACTTTTGGGATAGCATTTGAAATGTAAATGAAAATATCTAATAAAAATTTGAAAAAAAAAATAAAATAAAATATCTGGAATCCGGACAAATAAATGCAACACTCTCTCTCAAAAAAAAAAAAAAGTTGGGGTTTTCTTCCATAATGATCTCTGTTTACACATGGGTGTATCTGTTGACAACAATTTAATAATCCCCATTGAAACTCCTCTACTAGCAGTTCAACTAGCCAGTTGATTTCCACTTACTTGCCCAACTCTGTTTACCTTTCATAATAAGCCTGAGACTAAGGGACCAGGACACAACACAGGGGCCCAGGGTAAAATGTTAGAGAGTCAAACCAAATAGATTTCTTGTATTGCCTCTAATGTATTTGGACACCAGCCAACATATGTCAATAATTGTAAATGTGTATATATGCATGTTTTAATAATGTTTTAATGACTCCCATTAAAATTGCACCATCAATGCTACAATCAGTCAGTTACTTGTACTGTCCTAACCAATAAGAGTCCCTTTGTCAGGATTACATTAAGCCTGAGGCTAAGGGATTTGAATATAAGACAGAAACAAAGTAGAAAAACCTCAAAGATGTGACTGCTTGAGTTTGCTATTGAGGCAAATGAAGCAAGGGCACGAAGATATTCAATCACGCAAAGAGTTTTAAATCCAGAAGCACATCTTTCAGTGATTAATGTCAACAGTTGCTGCACAGTGGACCTAGCATCATATCATATTATCTGAAGTTTTGAGATAAAGGAAATAGGTAAAGATATTCAGTTGATAGCTAGGGTTAGGGTTATGTGCATATTGAAATCAAGATGGTGTCATTGATTATGTTTAACTAATTTAACTTTAAATGTTTTCCAGGAATATTAACTATACCCAAAACAATCTTCTCACCAACAAACAACAAAGGTAGGTGTCACGAACAGGAAGGGGACATTGGGTTAAGAAGAATTCAGAGGGTGGCCTGGGTCTGAGGCAAGTCATCAAGCAATTGTTAAGAGTTTTTTATTTACTTGGTGTATGTCTGCCACATGTTAAATCAATGCAATCAAAAAGGTTTTCTGATAAATGTAACTTTTTAATTTTTTCCAATGTCCTTATAATGAAAAATGTAAAGATATACATATTGAATTAGAGGGAAAAGAGAACAATGGGTCTCCATTCTGTGTATCTCCTCCTGCTTTCACAACCTTCCTTCCATGAAATGCATACTGAGTCGGTAGTATTCCTAGATCAGTCACTCATTGAATTAACAATAACTAAGAACCACGGAACTTAATAGTGAAACATTTATTGATGACGTAATGAGGCAAGGGATGGCATTACTAAAACACAAACAAACAAACAAACCTCCTATCAAAGTTCCAGGCACCCCTCCACTAGTCCATTGCACTCCATTTTTCTGTGATTTCTGTGTGGCTGTGCCATTTCACCACTGTTTGATATTATTTCCCTGCCTCTCCTGTTGAAATTTATCCAGACAGTGACAAATTCTTGTCTCCACTGTTAAAGCTTAAAGATTCCTATAACTGCCCTAAATAGAGCCCTGTGCTTCCATGACACTAGAATATAATTGGTTGATCCCCACAACTGTTGTCACACTAAATATTTGTATTTTCATCAGACTGAATACTGCTCCAGAATAACACCTTTGCTACACCTTTGAGCAATGTCTAGCCTAAGTCTAGTCCCAACTGTACAATAAGGACCACAGCCAATGTGTAAAAAATTACTGAAGGACTCATTGATTAAATGTATACTTTTGAAAAGCCTAATAGACTTGGTGTCATGAATACAATCAAACCTAATTTAGAGAAATCCAGATCACTTTTTTGAACATCAGTTTTTGCTGCACAATATTAGGAGGCTGCAGATGTGTGAGAGAGTGGAAGGGTAGATGATGTATCCAAGTCTATCTGGAAACGTCATGACTTTTCTAATAAATAACCAGTCAGGAAGCATTTTTTCTGGTATCTTTACACTAAAATTAAGATGAAGAAATAACTTCAATTTACTGGATGAATAAAGAGTGGTTGTTGCAATAAGTAGAATGGCTTTGAAGCTAAATAGAACTACATTTAAAGCTCAGATTCTCAACATACAATTGCTGTGAATTTTTGTTAGTCCAACTTTTCATCTCCTGGGACTAAGAAAAAAACTGCTATTCACAATAATGTATGAAAGAACCATTCACAAAACACCTGATCGCTTGAGGAAAATAGACCCTTGAGGCCACCATAATACTTCAACTGCTTGTCTCCAAAACCTACAAATGGATCTGGTGATGATGCAGACTGGAGAGAGGAAGCAGGAACAGAGAGGAGGAGAGTAGATTTCTAGTTGGCTCCTGTGTTTTGACAGAGGCTAACATTGGGAACCTGTATTCAAACTAGAAAGCCTCATCCTTTATCAGTCCTATGGCATCTCTCTCTCTCTCTCTCTCTCTCTCTCTCTCTCTCTCTCTCTCTCTCTCTCTCTCTCTCACACACACACACACACACGCACACACACACGCACACGCACACACACACACCACTGCCTCCTACACACATAAACATACACACACACACACATACAACACACACACACACACACAGTTTCCTTCTCTTCCCTGCTCAATCAAACTGATATTGTTGACAGCTCACAGTTCACAGAGTCCCATCATTCACTTGGTTGCTAACAGAATAAGGAGGTGGTGAAATTACTAGCCCAGTATCTGTCTCACCACTGTGGCCTCAGCACTGTGCCTGAAGTCTCCTTTAGTGGAAAAGCAAGTCACCTTCCAGAAGAATTCTAAAATCTCCATGTGTTCACATCCATGAGTCTCCCTGTACAACTGATACAAAGAATATCAAATTAGAGACAGTTAACTTGAAAATTGTCTTTTCACTTTATGTTCTTAGGAAAGCAAGAACCTTTGACCCTCAAGCAGCATAACTGAAAAAGAGAATTTAAAAGATCTCATTTGAGCAAAACAAACAGAAAAATGGTTTACTAGGACAATTGTAAGCTTCATACCAAAAGCATCAAAATTAAAACCATGGTGAATTTTTTCGTTTGTTTAGTCTACCTAAGTGTCATTACTTAATGTGTTTTCTTTTCCAATGTTACTCTCTAGGGGAAAAATTTTTTGAACCATTTTCTATGTGCCAATGTGATTTGATCATTTAATTAACTGCAATATTTAGAAAGTGGACAACTTGAACAATTTCAGGTACTATAGCCATAATGAGGAGCTTCTGAATTGTACCCTAAGAGCTTAGGAAGACAAGGGAAATATCCTGAGGCTTAAAACAAAAAGGCAACGAAAAAAGGGAGATTTAATGGAGATGGAAAACTACACCAGGATCAAAGAACTTATTTTCCTTGGCCTGACACAAAGTCAGCAAGTAAGCGCAGTGCTCTTTCTTTTCCTTCTCCTGGTGTATGTGACAACTCTGCTGGGGAATCTTCTCATCATGGTCACAGTGACATGTGAGTCTCGCCTTCACACCCCCATGTATTTCTTGCTCAGGAATTTGTCTGTAGCTGATATCTGTTTTTCCTCCATCACTGCCCCCAAGGTTCTGGTGGATCTTACCTCAAACAGAAAGACCATCTCTTTCAATGGCTGTCTCACTCAGATGTTCTTCTTCCACCTTATTGGGGGAGTGGATGCATTTTCTCTGTCTGTGATGGCTCTAGATCGATATGTGGCCATCTCTAAGCCCTTGCACTATGTGACCATCATGAGCAGGGGCCGTTGCATTGGGTTAATAGTGGCCTCCTGGGTGGGGGGCTTTGCCCACTCCATAGTGCAGATTTCTCTGTTGCTGACACTTCCCTTCTGTGGACCCAATGTTCTTGACACTTTCTACTGTGATGTTCCCCAGGTCATCAAACTTGCCTGCACAGACATTGTTGTTCTTGAGCTGCTGATGATTTCCAATAATGGAATGCTCACCACACTATGGTTTTTCTTGCTACTGGTGTCCTACATGGTCATATTATTATTGCTGAAGTCTCAGTCAGGAGAGGGCAAAAAAAAAGCCATCTCCACCTGCACCTCTCACATCACTGTGGTCACCCTGCATTTTGTCCCCTGCATTTATGTCTATGCCAGACCATTCACTGCCCTCCCCACAGATAAAACCATCTCTGTAACCTTCACAGTCATCTCTCCTCTCCTAAACCCCTTGATCTATACTCTGAGGAACCAGGAAATGAAGTCAGCCATGAGGAGACTCAGGAAAAGATTTGGATTTTCTCATTGGATAAAGAAGTAAATTCTGCCTGTTGGTAACTTAAATGTTTCTAACATTAAAAAATAAATAAAATGTTTGCTCTGCTTCCTTCTCATTTCCTTTATTCTGATATATTAAAACACCAATAAGTTGTCAGATTCATAGTTCTAATTCTCCTTTATATTTTCAGAATTTGAACTCATGCCTTAACACCTGAGACTGTAAATAAATCTTGCAGATATCTATGAGGTTGAAAGAAATAAACTAATTAGAATATGATTCCAAAGTCTATTAAGTCTTTAGCATCGGTCTTATTCTTTTGGTTTTATTTATTGACATGGAAATTTATTCTGTTGCCCAGGCTAGCTGGATACTAAGTATCACAGGGTATCCTCAGACACAACAACCCTCTTGTACTTGCTACCAAGTGCTAAGATTGCAGGTGTGAGACAAAATACCAGTATAGCTTTAATTACTTAATCTAGTTTTATTTTTATTTGTAAGCCAATTATAGGCACTAAAATCTGAATTTTATAGAACTTTCATGTGTTAACTTTATATTTTGAACAGATATTTTTCACTGAAACCAAAAGGACTCCCGGTGATTTGATCAGGATGTCTGCAGTTTACCTTTCTGAGTATCCCTTGCAGCTTTATGATGTCACAATCAAAAGATGGATGCAGTTAAAACTTAAGGAAATTAGGTTTTCTCAAAACTCATTCATTCCAACTTCTAATCATCCTATTTTGTGACTATGTACAAACAGATATCTACAGAGTATTCCAATAAATCATCAAGGAATATATAAAACAAATCTTATAAATTCAGAAAAATTGAAGTAACACCATGTAAATTGTCTGATCACAATACCATAAAACTTAAAATCAACAGTAAATGAATCTCTAGTAAATATAAAAACTCGTGGACATTAAACACACATTTCTAGATGATGAATGGGGCAAGGGAGGAAGAAATTAAAGTTTTCTTGGGAATAAAAGAAAATAAAAACACAATGCAACAAAACCTCAGAGACATATTAAAAGCAGTTCTAGGAGGGAATGTACAGCTCTAAACATTTCATTTAAAAATAAGAAAGGGGGTCTAGAGAGATGGCTCAGTGGTTAAGATCACTGAATGCTCTTCCAAAGGACCCAAGTTCAATTCTCAGCACCCACATGGCAGCTCACAACTGTCTGTAAATTCAATATATGAAACCCTCACACAGACATACATACAGGCAAAACACCTATGCTCATAAAATAAAGATAAATTTTAAAATCATAAAGTGCATAAATAAATGATTAATGGTGCAACTCAAGAATTTGAAGGGCAAAAACAAAATAAAGCCAAATCCATAAGACTCGAAGAGATAATAAAGAACAAAACAGAAATTAATGAAATAGAAACAAAGAAAACAATACAATAAATCTAAGAGAAGATAAACAAGATATACCTTTGGTCCAAATGACCAAAAGAAAGAAAGGGCTCACATTAACAGAAGCAAAAAAACACAGGGAACCATTATAACAGACATCAAGGAAATTTAGAATATTATAAAAGAATACTATAGTGCATTAAATTGAAAATACAAACAAATGGATAAGTCTCTAGATTTGTTCAAATCACCAAAGTTAAACGAAGATGAGCTCAGCAACCTAAACACACCCATGACAAAGGAGAATGAAAGCCTAATAAAACCTTCTCAACAACAACCAAGAAATCCAGACCCAGATAGATTCACAACAGTCTTCTCCTGGATTCTCAAAACAGATCTACAACTAATAATTCTTATTCAAAAGATCTATGTCATTTCAATGAGTAATAATTTAAAATGTGTATACCTATAAGTTCTATAACTCCAATTCCCAGAGACCTGACTCTCCTTTCTGTCCTCCATGGACACCAAGCATGCTGCATAGACACTCGTACAGGAAAAGCATCATTAGACAAGAAACAGAAATAAATAAATTTTTAAAAAGAATAACAGGTTTTTATCCAGGTTATGGTGGTGTATGCCTTTAATCACAACAGTGGGGGCAGAGACAGGAGGATCTCTGAGTTGAGGCCAGAGCAAGTTCCAGATAATACAGGGATATATAGAGAAACCCTGTCTTGCAGGGAAGGGGAAGTTAAAGATAAAAGTTTTTAAATACTAGTACCTACTTTTTCATTTTGGAAAGATCCATGAAAGTAATATATTTTAAATATCAAAATATAAACTTTGAAAGAAATAAACATTACTAATTAATTTGAAAATTATAGATATAAAAAAATCATAGAAACACAGGTGAGAGCACATGTTGTCAAGGATGTGGAGAAAGAGGAACACTCCTCCGTTGCTGGTGGGACTGCAAACTGGTACAATCACTCTGGAAATCAATCTGGAGGTTCCTCAGAAAACTGGAAATAGATATACATGAAGACCCAGCTATACCACTCTTGGGCATATACCCAAAAGATGCCCTCACCATACCACAGGGGCATGTGCTCCACTATGTCCATAGAAGCCTTATCTGTGAAACAACATAAAAATGATTTTTAAAGAATAAACATGTTATCTTCAGATGCTGAGAAAAAATATTTTCAATTCATAAGTCTGAGTCAGCAAAACTACTTTTAAAAAGTAAAAATTGTTTAGTAAAGTGGCAGTAGATAATTCCCCTCTAAGCTCCATGACCTCACTAGTCCTAAGAATCTGGGTAAGCTCTAGTGCCAGACCTGATTTCCCTCCTGTTAAACAAACTGTAAGTCCAATTAGAGAGCTGTTGGTTACTACCAAGATATCAGTGCCACTGCTGCACTCTTAGGTAGGGCTGTCTTACCACCCTTGTCTTTGTTGTGTATCACAGGTGTCACTGTGAGGCAGAATTACTGGTTGCTTCACTCCCTTAGGCACTTGACTAGAACCTTCAACACAACTGCAGCAAAGGCTCAGGAAACATCTCAAGAAAGGAAATCTGCTGTAAGAATGTGTCTCCTAGAAATGGTAGGGAAGCTGTATCCATGATACCTCAGCTGTATGGCTGACTAAACCAGACCTGAACAAGTACAACATCTACCGGTGTGAAAGAAAGAGAATATTTCATGGGGCTCCAACAATGCCAATTACTCAACCTTGAAATCACACACAAGTAACACTAAACATACCAAACAAATTGTATTTGTACATACATTTATATATAAGTAAGAATAATAACTAACGAAAAAGCACAGCATGAATCTGAGAGGGAGTGGCAGAGAGGACATGGGAAGGGATAAATTGAACTGTGTTACTAAAACAAAAACAAACAAACAAAAGGCCATGAAGTTGAGAAAGATCAATGTGTCAGGGACAGCTGAAGGAATTGAACTGAAAAAATCAGGGTTTGATATGATCAACATGCACTGTACTAACTATTATGGGATTTTCATAGAATGTGTAAATGTGTATTTTAGGAAACATAAATAGCGATGCACTGCAAAGTGTAAATGGACGGCAATATAGCTAACTAGGACCAAGAAAATAACTCTTCCTTAACTCTGCGTAACAGCCATGAGAGAGTTGGCTTTCACTAGAGAAGTGCTATGTTTTTCCTACTCCTGTTTGTCAGGAAGAAAGTTGAAAATGGATATACTGATTTGTGATTGTTATTGTTTGTTGATGTTTTGTTTTAGAAGTGGGGTTGTGAGGTTTTCTTCTTCTTCCTTTTTTTTTTTTTTATCACAAGGAGCAATGAAACCAAAGCAAAACCAAATCTGGAAGGACAAATATCAAGCCCTGTAGCTCAGGGACCAGTACCTGAACCTTGTTTTCTGGGCTCCCAGTAGCTTGTGTAGTAGAGGGCATGTCATATCACTGACCCTCTTCAGTCTCAGCCAGACCTGCACACAAAGATTCTTAGCCAGGGTATCATACAAACAACCCCTCATACTGTTTCTGATAGACTCTCTATTGCTTGGTAAAACCTATGAACCAGGCATCAGCTGTCCACATATTCTAAGAAGTAACTAAAATTCACCATTAAACATGGTTTCCAATATTCAAAAGATTTTCCACCTCAATACACCAAATACTTCCTCATTCTTCCCACAAAAATAGTCCAGGAGGGCACTGGAGAGATGTACCAATGATTAAGAGAACATACTGCTCTTCCCGAGGACCTGAGTTTGATTCCCAGTACCCAAAGTAATTACAAGTTATTACTTGTAACTCTCACTCCAGAAATGTCAGCATCTCTCACTGCCTCAGGCACCTCTATGCCTGTGAAGCACATATACTCCAACAGATGTACACACACATATATAAATAAATAATGAATAACTGTGTTTTAAAGATAGTCCAAGGTATAAAATGTGCATGGCTGGAAATATCATAGTCACAACCTCATTCTTGGTGCAAATTTCTATCTCAGCTTCATTTCTATAGCTTTGAAAAAATACCCAAACCCAAACCAAAAAATAAAAAATAAAACCTTAAGGGAAATGGGTTCATTTCAGTATATAACTCCAGGTCATACTTCATTGTTGTGGGAAAGTCAAGGTGAGGGAAACCTCAAACTGCCTGTAACCCCACCTCACTGCCTAGAGCAGAGAGAAATGAATGCATGCCTACTCCCGTCCTTGCTTGCTTACTTGCTTGCTTGCTTGCTTGCTTGCTTGCTTGCTTGCTTGCTTGCCTGCCTGCCTGCCTGCCTGCTTGCTTGCTTGCTTGCTTGCTTGCTTGCTTGCTTGCTTGCTTGCTTGCTTGCTTGCTTGTTTGCTTGCTCACTTGCTTGCCTGCTTGCTTGCTTGCTTGTGCTCAGCTCAATTATTCCACTCTTATATAGGTCAGGAATTTTGTGCATAGGTCTTTCCCACCAGTTAATTAAGCCAATCCTTCACAGAAATGTCCATAGGCCAACCCAATGTAAAAAGTCTCTCATTCAGACTCTCTTCCCATGTGATCCTAGGTTGTGCCCAGTTGACAATTACAGCTGACCACCACAGTGACTGAGACAGCAAGAGAGGGACTAATGATTCAGTCCTGAACTTCTGAAAATGGAATAGTGAGACTTTATCTCCCTAGAAATAACAATAACCAAGAATTCCTACCCCCAAACTGCCAGGACATTGTTTCTTACTGTTTCTATTCTGCACAGCACTGTATGAACAATTATATCAACTTATCTCTATCTGCATACAAACTTAGGTCTATCTAGCTCTCCCCAAATGACAGGTGTGGTTTTGTAAGCATACTCTACAACATCTTGAAGAGACAGATATGAAGGTTCAAGAGCCTAAACTACTCTCTGCTTGCTAAAGAAATGAATTCTGAGACAGCCTATGGCTTAATTCTCTCTTCTCACTTCCTGACAGCCTCATCTATGAAATCCATCATACATACATACATACAGATATATATATGTATATACATATATGGATATATTCAAATATATAATATTTTATGTATTTGAAAACACAAAATAAGATCTTGGAAAGTTTTTAGGCATACTATCTGGCATGTTTCCCAACCTTATTAAGCTAAGAATAAGAGGATTTGATATCTCAATTGGATACAGACCAAAATGGTTTTTTTTTTCACATAATTCTCTGTGTGTTTACATGTAGATGTATACTTCAGCAACAACTTAATAATTCCCACTGAAATTCCATCACCTCCAGGGGAAGTTGCCAGTTGATTTTCTCCTTCTTGCCCAACAGTAATCCTCTGCCTAGCTCTCATAATAGGTCTGGGACTAAGGAACTAAGACACTACATAGAGGCCCAGTATAAAAAAAATAGAAGATATAAATCAAATAGATTTCTTTTATTGCTTCTAGAGAATTCTGAACACCAGACAAAATACATCAATGTACATTGATGTACATACACGAGTGTTTTGATAACACTTTAATGAATCCCATTGAACAACATAGTCAAAACTACAGTCTGCTACTGCTACTTTCCTGTTCAATAATAATCCCCTTTTCCACTCTTATATTAGGTCTGTAGCTTAGGGATTTGGATATATGACAGGGACAATATGGAAGAGCCTTAAAGGTGTTTTTTGCATTTTCCTTTGTCTCTTGAAACTAAATACACTAAGACATTCAACACCCAAAGATCTTTACCTTCTAGAGTTCATTTTTCAGTAATGAACCTTACCAATTGTTGCACACTGTACCTAATAACATATAATTTTTCAATAAAAATTTAAGGGCAAAAGGAATGGATAAAGACATTAAATTGCTAGCTGTATTTAAGGTTATACATGTTAAAATTGAGATGCATTGTTGTGTTTTAATAATGTGACTTTCAATATTTTCTAGAGATTGTAATTACTTCTGACCAAAGATGAGTGAGATTACTGACAAGCAACACAAAGATGAGTGTTGAGTACTGGAGGGAATGGGGGTATTAAGAAGTACCATAATGCACTGGGCATAAGATACGTCTTCATGTATTTGTTGAAAGCCATTGAATTGTGTAGCACTGTGGCTACCACATGTGAAAAATCAATGTAAAGAGAGTTTCTTCCAAATGAGATTTTTGTCAAATACTCTTGTGATGCAAGATGAGAAACTACATCAATTGAATCTGTGCAGCAGCTAGAAAGCAATATGTCTCCCATTCTGTTTCTGTCTCTTCTTTCTTATGCTACTTTCCTTACATAAAAACGCAGATCAGCCCTAAGTCTTAAATAATAAATAGAATTAAAACCGGTATTTACCTAATTGGTAGAGGATTGAGTAAACCAACTTTCTATAATGTATTGCACATGAAGAGCACTCCAAAGAGTCTGTAGCTAGAAAAAGATTTTTTTGTTTGGTTGATTTTGGGGGGTGGTGTGTTTTGTTTTTTGTATTATGAACTGCCGCAGACTGGGCTCAGTCGGTCCCTCAACCCACAGGGAAGTCAGGGTCTCAGTACTCAGGTGGGCAAGGAGTCGGTGAAAAATAACAAACAGACATGAACACAAGGGAGTGTTGATCTGAATGTAATTTCTCAACGTGAGTATCAGATTTATTTTTCTCCAATTTTTTATTAAGTATTTACTTCATTTACATTTCAAATGCTATCCCAAAAGTCCCCTATACCCTCCCCCTACCCTGCTCCCCTACCTACCCTTTCCCACTTCTTGGTCCTGACATTCCTCTGTACTGAGGCATATAAAGTTTGCAATACCAAGGGGCCTCTCTTCCCAATGATTGCTGGCTAGGCCATCTTCTGCTACATATGCAGCTAGAGACACAAGCTCTGGGGGTACTGGTTAGTTCATATTTTTGTTCCACCTATAGGGTTGCAGACCCCTGCAGCTCCTTGGGTACTTTCTCTAGCTCCTCCACTGGGGGCCCTGTGTTCCATCAAATAGCTGTGAGCATCCACTTCTGTGTTTGCCAGGCACTGGCATAGGTTCACAAGAGACAGCTATATCAGGGTCCTTTCAGCAAAATCTTGCTGGCATATGCAATAGTGTCTGGGTTTTGTGGCTGATTATGGGATGGACCCCTGGGTGGGGCAGTGTCTGGATGGTTCATGAACACATGAAAATCAAGAAGAACAAAAACCAAAGTGTGGACACTTCACCCCTTCTTAGAATTGGGAACAAAACACCCATGGAAGGAGTTACAGAGACAACGTTTGGAACTGAGACAAAAGGATGGACCATCCAAAGAGCATCAGATTTAGAATACAGAGGAAAAACAAGGAAGCTAGGCGATACATCAGCCAAGGTACATCGAGATGCATAATGGCTCTTTACACAAAACAGAGAAAATGCATACATAAGTGTTAACAGGAACCAGGCAGTGTTTACAACTGAGATAAGATCAGGTCTATCTAAAATCAGCTATTTACAGGAGCCAGGTGAAAGGGCTAATACACCCAGGTGCAATTCTGGTCTATTGTTTAGCCCACCACCAGGGGTCCCTTAGTAAATACCTAATTATGCTATTCCTCTGGGCCTAGTGAAAAACATGCACCAGGGAAGTTCTGTTCTACTAACCTTTACATGAGTAATACAATACTCTAGTTCTTCCTTAAACTACAACCCTCCTTCTTCCTAGCCCATTGTAAATTCATATGGGAGTGACTCAGCTGTAATTCTAAGTTTACTTTGTTGAACTAGCCCTGAGATTTCTAGCTTTTATCCAGTAAACTGCAATGTCTGATTTCCTTCACTGTCTATCAATACTGGAGGTATTACATCTGAATGAGTAGCACTACCTATAATATAACTCCGACTACTGCAAGACAAATCTGGAGCATTGGTGCTATGGGATGCCAAGGCTCCAGAAGACTAGTTTCCATGAAACTTTTTGCCTCGGGACTGTGTCCAAGCTTTTGGGCTTGCCACACAAACTTCACTGGAGTGGGTGTGGCAATGAACAAGAAGTTAAAACTATTATTTAAAAAGAAAAGTAGCTTCATTTATTGTCTAAAGTGGTCTTGCTTTTTATGTTTCCTATGCCTCCCACCCAACACTAGCTTGTTTTCCCTCCCAGCATGTTTTGATTTCTTTTCAGGAAGCTTGAATACCATTTTGGTAGAGTTTAGAAGAGAAGCCACAAGACAAGCAAGCACAAAATACTGCCGGAAAAATGGAGGCAGATGAGAATAAGAGACAGAGCCATGCCTTTTCAGTCAGAGCAAGCAATGGAGGATTGCAAGCAGCCATTAGTGGGGATCTTTGGAGAAAACAGTGAGAAATCAGAGTGTCAGGCAGAGCATGCTTGGGGTCTTGGTCAGTCTCCAAAGGCAGAATAGAGAGGAGGAAACAGCAAAGTTATGATTTTTGACTTAGTACTCAAAAGATACACAGACTTAGCAGTAACTATTTACAGAGAAATTGTATCTCACTTTTTTATCGTGCATTATATCTTTAAATTTTCACAAATCATTCTCTCTTCCTAAACTGTAAATACACTAGCAAGATCATTGAATTTATAGTTACCCATTTTAATTTTATCATGTATGAATTATACTCATCAATGGAATTCAGTATGGTATCACATAAGCTTGCAGCATGCACTAGGTCCAGCCTCCTTTTAGCCATCCATCCTTCACATACACACACACACACACACACACACACACACACACCACCCTACTCAACCTTCATTACTAACTATTCTACTTTCAGACCAATTTTCTTACCTTCTATACATGAAAGGTGGAATGTGACACATTCATCTTTCTGTGTCTAGTTTATTTTGGTTAGCATAATTTTGTCCAATTCCATCCATTTATCTAAATATATTTGAACATTTTAAAGGTATTTTATATACAAGGCAGAAAAATGATTACAAGCCTACATTTTCCTTGATGCTAAGCATGGTAGTACAACACACTAATACCTATATTTGAGAGTTTGAGACAGGAAGATGGAGATTTCAGTCCCACACTGAGCTATTTATTTAGTGTTTCCCAATAATTCCCCAAGGTGGCCAATAACAGCTTATAAAAACAAAGCATTATTCTTTGCTAAGACTTATTTTCTTATATATTTGTGTGCTTGTGTGTGTGTATATATATATATATATATATATATATATATATATATATATGCATATTGTGTGAGTGGTCATGAAGGCCATAGGAAGTCATTGAATCCCCTGAAGCTAGCATTACAGGTATTTATGAGTTGCCCAGTGTGGGTGCTAAGAAACAAACTCAAGTCATCTGCAAGAACAGCATATGCCTTTAACCACTGAACCATCTCTCCAGCCCTCACACTATGCTTACTCAATATCCCTAACTTATTGAGATTCCATGACCATATTAGCTCCATTCAAAGAGGGAAAGAGGCAGAACCATGACCAGTAAAGTTTGGAGCCATAGGTCACTGTCCTTTTCTGGTCTCCATCTTTGAACAAGAACCACAAAATTCCATCATGGCTCTCAGAACACTCTCTGCCATCTGCTACTAAACACATGGGTCAGAGTTGAGGGCCAAGTTATCAGGGGAATTAATTGTTCCTGCTCCCATGGACATTTTACAATCTTACATGAGACCAAAGACTCCAGGAAGCTTGTATCAATTGTTGGTCACCAAAACAATACCTCACGATCATCAAATGTAATAATAAAATATTTACCACTGAGTTAATAAGGCAAGTGATTGTCTGTGACTAATAAAAATTTAAAATCTAGTCAGGTGGTGGTGGCAAAGGCAGCAGATGTCTGGGAATTCTAAGCAAGCCTGTTATATACGGTAAAACCCTGTCTTGGAAAAAAATAACAATCTCCATTCACCCCACATTCTCCTACACTACAACTGTGCCACAGGTTTGTCGATCTCTGTGTAGTCATGTTATTTCACAACTGATTAGCCTTTTTTGAATTATTTTCTTTGTGTTATATACACTTTTGCTTCTGTTCTTGGTAAGTCATCCAGCCTGTCAAAAAAAAAAAAATTTTGTCTTCTCTGATAAACTTTCAGAAGCCGCCCTGGATAAGGTTCTGCTGTATCAAATCACTGGGCCAGCATTAGTTCCAACAGCTATCTGTGCATTTAAATCTTGGTATTTCCCATCAGACTGAACATTGATTTCCCCAAACCTATTCTGCTCTTGTGTTTCTGTTGCTAGAATAAGCCCAGTCCCAGTTTTGCTGTAAGCTTGGTAAACTATGTGAGAAGGAACCAAAGGACTGTATCCCCACTTCCTAATAAACATGGTCTCAGGAATTCAATTGACTAACTCTGGGACACTACAGGTGGGTGACAGAATGGGTTGGTCTTGTGATGGTTCCTAATTTATCTGGAACATTGTGGCTTTTATAAACAAATAGCTCATCTTGGTCTGTTTTCTACTGTCTTTACTTTAAACTTGGGATGAAAATTTAATTCCATCCTTCAGGATGCTTTAAAAAAAAAATGGTGGTTATAACAATGGCTTTGGAGCTAAGTACAGTGACATCTTTAATTCAGTCTCCCACTGTACTACTATTATGGGTATGGAGAAATAAGCTTGCTTTTCTTCTTTTTCTTCCTATTTAGGGAAAAAGTAAAAGTTTCCTCTTTGTGTGGATATACACTGCGACTATTCACAGATACCTTGGCCTTTGACATGGAGAGACTGCCAAGGGCAACATTACTCTGCAACTGCTTTATCTCAGTAACATACAAATGGATCTGATGATATTGCAGACAGTAGAGATGAAGGAGGAACATAGCAGAAGAGCAAAGCAGATCTCTAATTGGCTCCTATCTTTAGTCAGAAAGTAAAACTGGGACAACAACATTAAGACCTAGGAAGCTACACCTTTCTGCTCTACTACTCTCTTATGAGTGCCACCAGCCCCCTGCCCTGCTTCTTCCTCCTCCATGATTGATATCATCTACAGGTTCACAATTAGTGAAAGCCCCCATCATTCATTGAGTTGAGGGCCGAATAGGGAGAAGTTAAAAAAAAAAAAAAAAAAAGCAGTATTCCAATGTCTCCTACAGATGTCTCGGCACTGCCCCTCCCCTTCTGTGTAAACTTGGAATTCTCCCTTTAATGAAAATAAATCATCTTCCAGAAAGTTTTCTGAATCTCCAATGTATTTTTATCCAAGTGTCTTCCTGAACAATGTGGAAAACAATTAATAATAATTATAACTAATGAGGGACAATAAACCTGAAGACAGTCCATTCATTTCAAGTGATTAAGAAAGCCAGAATCTCTGACTCTGAAAATATTGTAACTAACCAAGAGAACAGAAAAGATTTTACTAAAGCAAAACAAATGGAGAGAGTATTCAGTTAGGCATCGGACATTTGACACCAAAGCATCAAACTAAGCCTTTGCAATTTTGAGGGGGCAGGGGAGCATGGGCAACAGTATGCAGGTGCACATCATGGCAGATGCTACATCAGGATGCCATGTCTTTCTCTGTTGCTCCCTGCCTCATCACCTTGAGAAAGAGGTCTCTCAGTGAACAGGAAACTCTACATAGCCATCCAGATTCACCTGTCTCCATCCCCAGTGCTAGGGTTATAGGCACTCACACAGACACATCTGGCTTTTTATGTAGGTGCTGGGAATTAAACTGGGGTTCTCATGCTTGAACAGCAGCAAATGGTCTTACCCACTGAGGAAGCAGAAGATTCTAGCTACAGTCCACAATATCAGAGAAGTCCATTGATACGAGAAGATCCAGAAGTTAGCCTTGAGGAGACTCTGGAAGAGACTTGGACTTTTCTGATGGAACAGACAGGTAAACAGCTCCTGTCTATCAGCATCTTTGAAAACATTTGCACCTCAGATACATACAATCTACTGATTTCTGACTAGTTTTTCTGCTTTTACTAAGATACACTTGACTTTCAAAGATCTCATCAGTTTGATATTTAAAAGAAAATAAAAATAAAATTATTAGCCTGGGAAATAGATATTTCTTTTGCAACACACCTTGGAGGAAATAGAAGAAATTCAATCAAAAGACACTCAGACATTCTAGTATTGTGACCCAAGACAGCTAAGACACATATTAGGAGCACAACACCCAGGGATTCTAGAACTTTATAATGTCTTCCCTGAAGTTATAACATCTATGAAGTAACCACATCCAAATTGAGTTTCTTTTACAAATTACTATCAACTGAAGAGTTGTTCATCTGAAGTCCACCATAATGACTAGCTCTAGTGTTCAACTTGACACAAGCTAGACTCACCTGGGAAGAGAGTCTCCGTGGTGCATGGTTCACATTGGGTTGTCCTGTGGGAGATTGGTTCTAGTTAAGTTAGTTGATGTGAGAAGACCCAGCTCAATGTGGGTGACACCATTCAATGGAGCAGTAAAGATTAGCACAAGCAAGCAAGTGAGCAGGCATGCATTCATTTCTCTCTGCTCTAGACTGTGGATGTGATGTGACAGAGTGTTTTACATTCCAGCCATCTGGACTGTCCTGCTATGATGGACTGTAAACAGAATTATAAGCTCCTTTCTCTTCTAAGTGGCTTTTTATCCCTGCGTGACATGACAACAGAAATTAAACTGGAACACCCATACTGAAGAGCTTGAAAACATTTCCCTTGGAGTCAGCACAGCTGTGTCAGGACTGTGACCCCCATAATTGTGACCCTGAGAAAAAGTTCTTCCCTGATCATTCTATGAACCTCAGGACAGCAGGCCTCCACTTCAGTGTATCCCCTCAGCATCTAAGCACACATTGATAAGTAGACACACATACACATAAATTAAAAATGAATTTTAAAATTTTTAAACAGTAAATAATATGAAAAATTAATCAAGAAAATGTAAACATGTATAAATTCAAAAATCAATAGTATAAATAATTATTTTAAGGGTTGACAGCAAGGCGATCCTTGCTTGTAATCCCAACACTCAGGAGGTGGAGGTAAGAAGATCAAAAGTTCAGTAAGGTAGAACAGGGGTGGCACATGTCTTTAATCCCAGACCTAGAGAAACAGAGGCAAACAGATCTCTGAGTTTGAGGCCAGCCTGGTCTACATAGAGAGTTCCAGGCCAGCCAGGGCTACGTGGAAAGACCCTGTCTTAGCTCCTCCCCAAAAAGAAGATAGAAGTCCAATATGAGCCTTAATTACATAAGGAGTTCAAGACCAACTTGGGCTACATGTGATCCTGTCTTTAAATATAAATATAAACAATTTATTTTATTTTATTCTCCAATTGCATGACTTACTAAAAACAGCAGAAATCTATGAAAGTACTTCAGTCTTTCTATATGGATTAAGAAATATGTGGGCAGGTGGACAGCTCTATTCAATATATTAACTTTAGCTTTATTTGTTTCCTTATGATATTTACATATTATATTTAATATGCTGTAACTCTTTTCATTTTTCTGAAGATAGAGCCTATGTCTTAAAATTTCTGAGCCTAGAAAAAGAAATTTATGTAAGGTACAAATCTTAGTCCACAACTGAGTCAAGCAAAGACTCAGACATGAGGCCAGGAGCCTAAAAGACATAACACAGAGGCCACTGAAACAACTTAAGGGAAACAAGAAGAGGAGATGTGCTAGTTGAGGTCGGAAAGATAATGGTAGAGAGTGACCAAGTGATTACAACCTATGGTATAGGCCACTGAAAGCCCTTGACATTCACATTGAATAAAGTGGAAAGTATTTGAAAAGCTTCAAAGAACAAAATAATTGTGCATATTTTGACAGAATCAAAGGCTCTATCACAATGAGGAGACAGAAGAGACCAACTAAGAGGTTTCTTCCGTCACCCCAAAAAATAAATAATAAAGACATAATCTAAGGTAGAAATGGTGGACACGATGAGATATTTGAAAAGCTCTAAAGGTCAAGTTAGTTGGATCTGGTGATGGACCCAGTATATGTTCCTACTGTCTGTGCACCCAGTGAACCTAGTTAGCCAGTCATCAGCCCACTGAGAGCTTCTGCATTTTCCCCTACATGGTTCCTTCAGTTCCTTCCAGTACTCTGCATTACTCACCAGGAATCCTCCCCTGAGTAGATGACATTGCCTTAGGTCACTAGAAATGGATCTGGGCATTACCATCATTTCCTAGAATGTACTCATACATGGGAACAAAAGATAAAATAATAAAACCTGAATTTTATATTTATTAAAAAGTGGTATTCCAAGAAGTTCCAATTATATAGTGATGTTGCTTTTTGTTGTGGTTTGGCATGGATATGTCACTATTAACTCTTATTTTAATTTCTTAATTGCTAAACAAGCATAATGCAAGTAAGGAAGCAGGGTCACAGGAAACCGGAAGAGTGGAGAAAAGTCAAGGATTTCCTGGCAGATAAGTCATACTTTACTCAATACAGGCAAAGGCCAGCACACAGGAAAGTAGACAGGCAGCCTCCAGAAGACACATCCCAGGACACATAGGCCTTGAAGAGACAGGCAAAAGAGGCCCACAAACACGTAGGCTTTTGCAAAGACACACTGGATACACTAGCCCCTAAGTTCAAGACCACCTTTATCTAAAATCACACAAAAGTGGCATTCTGCCAGAAACCCTTAGAGACATCAGTGTTTACTTTTAGAGTTGCCCAGCCATTTGTCAGCCATTTGTGCTAACTCCTAGTTCCCAGATATGAATATTGATATCAGCACCATGTTGTCCGAACACAAATGGCCTATTAGCTATCTGTTCCCTATTGCATCATTGAGGAGGTGGAGAGGAAGAAGGAAGAAATTTTTCTTGAAGAATGACTAACAGTAGTACTAAAACAGACATATACAGTATAAATGGGTAGTGCCTTGTCGAAATTCAAGAAAGTTCTCAAAACCAAAACCTGATGTGTTTCAAAGGGACCCAGTAGCTTCTTCAAAGTGCTCCCAGTGGCCAAGGTAGAAACAACCCAAGCAACAACGTATATATAACATGTTGGATTATTGCTCAAAGTGGAAAACAGATATCTATGAGTCCATGCAGATGTAAACATTTGAATATGTAACTAAATTCAGGGTGCTTATATGCAGAACTTTAAATAATTTGTGCAGGTTCTCCACCTTCAAGGATATAAGGTCTGACTCCCAATTCTACAGGTGAAAGTTAGGGGTAATTTCCTTCTGGTGTATACAAAAGGACAGTGCAGAAAGAAAAAAAAAAAACTGAAGAAGCCTAATAAACATTGCCTGGGTCTGGGGGTTAAAGTTAATAGCATCAATACACTATGGTCACACTCTGTGCCCTTTGATATGATCAGATAAGAACGACACTATAGTCCTCCCCACACACCTTGCAAAGCTCATTACTTCTGTCTAATTATGAGAAAATAATATGACACTAACTCAGATTTAGAGACATTCTATAAAATCCCTGTCTAGCACTCTTTGATGCTCTCCAGGAAAAGAAGTCTGAGAAACTGTCTGGGCCTCAAGAGCTTAAAAACCGTGGCCACTAAATGTCATCTGGTATCCTGGATACGATTATGAGGTAGAAAAGGACTAAAGAAATCTAAATAAAGAATGGACTTTACTTAATGACAGCTTTTCAGTATGAGGCCCATTGGTCCTGACAAAGGTATCATGGGAACACTAATAGTGAGATCTTGCTCGAGATAGACAAGAACTTTCTGTAACTTTCTTGCAAGTCTGCTGTAAATCTACTCTAAAGTTTAAAAGTTAAGAGCATGTTTATTCTCTTTAAAAGTACCTGGACCACTGAAATCTCAGTGAATACTGCTCTTATTTTTGTATCAAGGAGTCTCTCAAAGCATTCCATTTCTATCCCTAAGGTTTTTAACAGTGGGAAGGGGATAATGTTGGAGTCTGGAATAATACAGAAAAGAGATTGTCCTGCCAGCAGCCATCTGGGGTGCCTCCTGTCTTTGTTTATTCTATTTAACTTGAATGTGAGGGTTTGTCATTTCAAAAGAGACACCTTCAATGAGTCACTCAGGAATAAAGTAAATCCCTGTGTTACTGAGGCCATGGTAATCCTGAATCAAAACTCTTCTTCAACAAGTAGTCCTGCAAAGGTAAGGACTCCATCTGGTGACCTTTCACCTGGGAGACTGCTGCATCTACTGAATTTCATTCTGTTGTAACTGGGAAGGGACAGCCGGATCTAGACTCTGAGTAAAACAGAGATTTCCTGCGTAGAAGGAAATTGAGCCATGTTGCCTGGAGGCTGGCTGGGGCCAAAGGAAGGAGAAGCCAGCAGGCAGTTCTGCACTACTGACCCCACAGAGAGCAATTGTTGCCAGTAATTAGGGTAAAAGGCCTTTAATCCCAGCACTCAGAGGCAGGTAGATCTCTGTGAGTTCCAGGACATATACAGTGCCACTGTCTAAAACCTACAGATCCTAAAGACCACCAAACAATCAAAATAGCTGTTAAATAAAATCATGGTTGTCATTGTGCAGCCATTTTGGTTTTTTTGGTTTGGTTTGGTTTGGTTTGGTTTTGGGGGTTTTGTTTTTTATTATTATTATTATTCTGAGACAGGGTTTACTGTGCAGCCATCTTGCTATCATGTTTTATTAATTTTTCTTAGCCTAAGTAGTCACTACACTGCTTCAGCCTGCTTCAACCTCTTCCCCACATGACAGATGCCCTCTGAACAAAAGGTGCTGAGATATAAAGTGGAAAGGGCTTTCTCCCAAACTTTATGTCCCAAACCAAACCCATTTTTCTATTGGAGTTAGGACACAAGGAACTCACACTTTTAGATGCTACAGAAAATGTGTATTAAAAACATCTGTTGCTGAATAACATCTTAATTACTCCCACTGAAACTGACCTTACTGTCAACAGAACTTTTCCACAGTCACATCCAGTATAATCCCTCTGGTAGTTCTCACATTTGTTCTGGGACTTTGTCAGTGAATATGATGGAACACAGTCAATCTGTGTGGAAGCGCCAAGAAAATGTCATTCTTGGAGCATGCCCTTTGTCACAACAATAAAAGGAGAGGCCACCAAAAGAGACCCTTTGGAAGCCAACCGTTTCCAAGGTCCACATGAACATCATTTAAGATGTCAGCGTTCTTGAAAAACAATTGAAGATCTTAGGTAAGTAACGGAGTGCTACAGCTTTGCACGCCTGTTGTGTCCTGTGTGTATGAACATGAGAAAGTAGGTAAGAGCTGGATTAAAATCAAATGTAATCATCCAGGCAATGTGTATATACAGAATCATACACTTCAGAGAATGTTCTGTAGCAAACAACATGGTTACAAATATTTACAGAGAGGACACTATGAGAAGAGACGTGTGAAAAGGAGATCAGTTTGGACCTTGGAAAAAGGTATTCTTTGTTACAACAAACTCCTTGAGTTGTACTGAGATTTTTCTCAGACATTCTTTGTCTATGTAGGTGGATCTCCGCTGACTGAAATTGTTATATTTAATTTTAATGTAAAAAAAAGAAAAATGATATATTTCAAACCTTCAGAAGCGTTGAAAGACTAATACAAGGAGCCGGAGAGATGACTCGGCAAGTAAAGATGCTTCCTACCAACCCTGGTGACCTGAGTTCAAGCACCAGATCCTTCACAAAAGCAGAGGAAGAGAAGCAACTCTACAGATAGTCCCCATGCTGTGGTGCGCTCTCTCTCTCTCTCTCTCTCTCTCTCTCTCTCTCTCTCTCTCTCTCTCACACACACACACACACACACATACACACATACACACACACACACCAATTAAAATAAGTAAATAAAAAGTTAAAAAATAAATTTTAAAAGACTAATAAAAGTAGCACAATCGTTTGCTAAAATGTTGTAGCAATGATTTCCTTCTGTATATTTTCCAATACCTCTGTGTTCAAGCCATTTCTTCCCCGACAAAACTCCAGTTCACAAGCAGCTTTTCAGCATCCAAATGGACCCCTGGCCCATTCCATTCTCATGGACCCCATATAGTCATCACCACCTCTGTGCAGCTATCCTGCTGACCCCATTAGAGAAAAGTACCCCTTTTCACACTTAGTGTCTTATCTATTTTGAGATTGCCCCTTCACCCCCAAATAACTGTTAGAGTTTTATTATTTTCCGCTGTGTCTAGATTGTATCCCTTTTCTCAAATAACCTAGAACTCTGCCAAGGCACCATCAATATATTCCAAGTAATTAAGTGGATTAAACAAAAAAAAAAAAAACAAAAAAACACAGGCTAGGGCAGAAGTTGGAAGAGGTTAAAAAAAAAGTGTTTCTGAACACAAAACTTAACTCCTTAATCTGAGCTATGGCCTGTCTTCTTGCTTCCCACAGAGCATGGTGTTCTGTGTAGATGAGTGCCAGAATGGAAGGTTTTGATAGTTAAGTTGATCTCCTTAATTTCTCTGGTAGACAGAGTTGGTATTTCCTAGTGACCATCTCTATGAATCCAAGCATTCACCAGCTCAGTTACCATTTAGCTGGTCTAAGTTAATCAACATAGCTTCTACTAGATGACCAGCCTGCATGTGATGACCACAGCTTCCCTTCACCATGATCTATCTGCATGCCACAGAAATGGAGACCACACACCTGCCCAGTTCTCACAAAGACAACACAAGGTCTTAAGCCTTAGTGGCTCTTACTCTAGAGGCTTTGCTGAATAACTTCTGGTCTGCTTAGATGATGCCAGCCAAGAAGCCAAACAAAACATGTGTTCTTTTGACATACAATGCCCACCACATTCTGCAACATTCATTATCTTAACTTCCTTAAGAGTGTGTGTTCTGGTGAATTTGTTTTTAGGTTTTGCATCCTGAGAAGTACACAGAGCCTCTAAGCTGCTGGTGTGTTTAAGAAGCGGTATGTGTGTAAGTGGTTAGCACAGAGTCTTACCTTAATAGGCACATAATCACATTTCCTATTCATTAGGAATGCTTTAAATACTGATGTCTTACATGAATTAATTCGTTTGGCCCTCATGAAATGATACAGAGAGGGTGTCATTGTCAGCAAGTGACAAGTACAGAGACTGAGGCCAGATGGGTAAAGTAACTTGGTTGTGTTAAAACAATAAGTGCCCCACTTTGGCCAGTCAGTGAGGGGGAGAGGGGTGTGTGTACCATCTCTCCATTAGGACTCTTTGGGCTATTTATTTATTTATTTATTTAAGTCTTCCAAATTAAATTGCTTTAGAGAAGATATATAAAGAAGAACAAACTTGAAGGGAAAGTGAGTTATGTAAAAGAAAAATCTTCATTAGAACTGAAAAACACATTCCCAAAACACAAGGAAAAAGGGTAATCATTGCCTTTCTTTTTCTCTCTCTGTTTATTTATCTATTTATTTAGTTGCCCTTATAATAAGAGGAAAGTGGAGATAAAGTCAGGAGAAAGAAATTAAGGACTATTATAAGATTTCTTCAAATAAAAAAGAAAGAAACTAAAAACCAACCCAATTATATGGTAAGCACATATTATTTCAAAAAAACTACTCAACTGTTTTCAAAAGTAGTTTTGCCATTTCAGATCCCACCACTTGGTATGTCAATCTTATCAACGTTAGTTACGCTGATAGATGTACATTGCTTTTTATTTGTGCCATGACTTCACTCAAACTGTAGTTTTACCTTACTATTTTTTTAAACAAAGTCTTACTATGTAGCCCTATGTAGCCTGTAACATCCTATGTAAACCAAACTGTCCTTAATCTCAATGAGATCTACCTGCCTCTTCCCTCTGCCTCTGCCTCTCTGCCTCTTCCCTCTGCCTCTTCCCTCTGCCTCTTCCCTCTGCCTCTCTGCCTCTCTGCCTCTGCCTCTGCCTCTGCCTCTGCCTCTGCCTCTGCCTCTGCCTCTGCCTCTGCCTCTGCCTCTGCCTCTGCCTCTGCCTCTGCCTCTGCCTCTGCCTCTGCCTCTGCCTCTCTGCCTCTGCCTCTGCCTCTGCCTCTGCCTCTGCCTCTGCCTCTGCCTCTGCCTCTGCCTCTGCCTCTGCCTCTGCCTCTGCCTCTGCCTCTGCCTCTGCCTCTGCCTCTGCCTCTGCCTCTGCCTCTGCCTCTGCCTCTGCCTCTGCCTCTGCCTCTCCTCTATGAGTGCTGGAATTAAAGGCATGCACCACCTCACTCTCCTCATTTTAAATGTGGTTGATTGTTTTCCTACTCATGAATTTTAAGAGTTACAGGCATTCCATTCCTAACTACTTCCCTGAAAGAATTGGAAATACATTTAACTAAAGCCACATAGCTCATAGCAGTTGTATGAGTTAACAGTGGGGGAAAAAAAAAAAAAAACCTAGTCCAGAATTGTTCATCAAATGAATGCTTAAGTACACTGTGGCATCTCCACACAATACAAATTAAAAAAAAAAAAATAGGTAAGTTTCATGAGTGAAAGAAGCCAGAAAAAAATTGATACAGATAGTGGGTTCAATGTACAGACAGTTCTCAACAGTGCAGGCTACTGCATAGTGGGAATAGACGCTGATTATAGAAAGGTCACGTTGTAGATAGGTCCACTGTCTTAACTGGAGCAATCATGACGTGGCAATATCCGTAGATCAAATCTTACCAGAATGTCCACTGCAAACATGTGCAGGACTCAGAGTAACAGCCTTTGTCCACAGCTGAGGGGCTAATCCACCATCTAAGCTAGTTGAAAGGAAAGGTAGAAATAGCGAATTCCTCCTAAGGGGGACAGTAGTAAAGGAGAATGGTGACTTTACGTTTTTCTAACTTATGGAATGAAATTCTTGGTTAATTCCTGTAGGATTTAATTCAAAGGGTATTGCTTACTGAGTAGAGGTTCTTGTAACTATTGAATCAGACTATCCAATCTAGGAAAAAAATCCTCATTAAATGTAAAATGTTTCTCAAAAAAAAAAACAAAATAAAAAAGAAATACAAAATGTTCTAGTTGTACAAAATAGTCACTGCTTTATTAAACACACACAAATCTACTCTATATCGCTCACACTACAAATATCTGAATCCTTGTTATCCACCTGTTTTCCTTGAACACTTACAGCTTCTTTAATTAGAACACTGCTTTTATACAGTCTAAAAATGTTTGTGATTTACAAACAAAATATCTAAATGCATGCTTGTATAATAAAATGTTATTTGGGACATATTATGGTGAAAAATATAACCTTGAAATAGCAAGCCATGAGGCAATCAATAGTGCCTGTGTGCTTTCAATTCTGATACTTGCCTCCAAGAATCTGAGCTTACTAAGGAAAAGTTAACACTTGCTAAAATAATACTGTCAATTTTTCCAAGATGTACAAGAAAGGAAAATCGTGATTCGATGGAGCTGAGAAATGACACCAGAGTAAAAGAATTTATATTTCTGGGTCTCACTCAGTCACAACACCTGAGCCTGGTCTTATTTCTTGTTTTGTGTTTTGTGTACGTGACAACTCTGCTTGGGAATCTGCTTATCATGATTATCGTGACCTTTGAGTCCCGTCTGCACACGCCCATGTACTTCCTGCTCCGAAACCTTGCCGTTCTAGACATCTGCTTCTCCTCCATCACAGCCCCAAAGGTCTTGGTGGACCTTCTGGCAAAGAAAAAGACCATTTCCTACGCAAAATGCATGACACAGATGTTTTTCTTCCATCTGCTTGGTGGGGCAGACATTTTTTCTCTCTCTGTGATGGCATTTGATCGATACATGGCCATCTCCAAGCCCCTGCACTATGTGACCATCATGAGTAGTAGGCGGTGCACAGCCCTCATCGCGGCCTCCTGGGTGGGCGGCTTTGTCCACTCGATTGTGCAGATCTCCCTCTTGCTCCCACTCCCCTTCTGTGGACCCAATGTTCTTGATACTTTCTACTGCGATGTCCCACAGGTTCTCAAACTTGCCTGCACAGACACCTTTGTTCTTGAGCTCCTGATGATCTCAAACAATGGCCTGGTCACTACCCTATGGTTTATCTTCCTTCTGGTGTCCTACATGGTCATCTTGATGATGTTGAGGTCTCAGGCAGGAGAAGACAGAAGAAAAGCCATCTCCACCTGCACCTCCCACATCACTGTGGTCACCCTGCATTTTGTACCCTGCATCTATGTCTACGCCAGACCATTCACTGCCCTCCCCACAGATAAAGCCATCTCTGTCACCTTCACAGTCATCTCTCCTCTATTGAACCCCTTGATCTATACTCTAAGGAACCAGGAAATAAAGACAGCCATAAGAAGGCTAAAGAGAAAACTCACTCCTCTTGAAAAGTAATACAAAAAGAAACCCCAACTCTTGTTACCAGGAACTGTTTGCTTTATGTTTTCTGTACATTTATATATTCACATATTGTCAATTAACAAACTACACTTTCTAGGAAACCATTTGCTTTTGTATTTATATTAGTAGTAATTAATAACCCAATTTCTATATGGCACAAAGTAAATAATCATATAGCATCAGGCTGGTTGATTTATATGTTATTTTTAGTTGGTTGGTTTGGAAACAAGGTCTCACCATGAATCCCTGGCTGGCCTTGAACTCATAGAAATCCACATGTCTCTGCCTCTGGACCCTGGGATTGAAGGCATAAGACACTAGACTTGGCCCAGTTTCTTCTTCTTTTTTAAGAATAATTTGTTTTTATTATTATGTGTATGGCTGGTTTGTCAGGATGTATGTGTGTGCACCATGTGCCTGATGCCTGTGGAGGCTAGAAGAGGGCATTGGATACCCTAGAACTAGAGTTACAGATGGCTGTGATCTGCTATGTAAGTGCTAGAAACCAAACCTGGGTCACCTGCAAGAGCAAGCAAGTGCTCTTAATGGCTGACCCACCTGTTCAGCCTCTGACTAATAAGTTATGGTATATCAATCAATCAACCTCATTAACCTTAACTTTTTTTTTCAAAAGGAAAGGAGTTAGAACTGGTGGTTTTTCCTGTAATTCCAGTACTTGGAAAGTAGTGGAAGGAGATCAGGAACTCAAGGCCACCTTGAAGCCAACCTGGGCTATTTGAGAACCTATCTTAAAACACCAAGCAATAATATATATATATATATATATATATATATATATATATATATATATATATATTAAGAGGAAATACTTCAGCAATTAAAAGGTCTTTAGTCAAGTTAGGCACAGAAATGTCTTTAACAGCCAACTCATTGACTTTTTATTTCATGATTACAATTTCTTACATTGTTGGGTACAAACCTTTTCCTCTTCTAGAAGGCTCTCATGTTCAGTGTCTCTGAGGGCCACATTCATGGGTGTGACTGGTTTATCACAGGTTGGGTAATCTGCTTCTACTTAGTTAAACTCTTAATGGACGTGGGCTTGTGAAAATGTTCCCAGGTCATAAAGGTCACCTTCCTGGATTCCAGTCATGAATGAAGCTTGACAAGAGTTCTCATGACCTGAAGGTATTTATGATAATGCAGAATAAGACTTGCCAGTTTGACACTCTTGCAATGAGGTTAGAAAGGAGCAGGACCCCATACAGGGACCAATCCATCCCCAACATCTGAGTGAGTGTTCAGTTGTCAACTTACTAGGTTGGTTTCACTATTCATGTTTCCTGCTACGTGGGATTGGGGGCACATGGCAAGGGATGGGAATAGAAGGGACAAGGAGGGCAGGAGGGAGAGAGAAAGAGAAGATAAACCCCTTAATCTGTTAGCATTTATGAAAAGGCCAGATAGACTCGTGTTACTGTCTAGGAGTGTGGTAATGCCAAGCAGCTGAAAGTGTTAACTTCAAAGTTACAAGACAGAGTCACCAGTCCTTTATCTGCCACCTGCAAGTTCTGAGATCTTGAGCTAGTTATGTCTTCTCTCCAAAAGTCACTCACTTCTAACTTACATGGAAGTGATTATAATATTCCTCTCATAAATGTTTTGCTTTGGTGGTGGTGGTGGTGGTGGTGGTGGTGGGTTTGGTGGGTTTGTTTTGTTTGATATCGGGTTTCTCTGTGTAACTTGGGCTATCCTGGAACTTGTTCTGTAGACCAATCTGACCTCAAACTCACAAAGATCTTAATCCCAGTACTTGAGAGGTAGAGGCATGTACAACCACTGCCCAACTCATAGAGTCTTAAAGCTCAAATAATACTACATTTATGAAACATAACTATATCACATAGTTAATTATTAGAATAGGCAAATGTCACTATTGTATCATCTCTATTTCTCTACCTAACAAACTTCTGCACCCCACACACATACATTGATCTGTCACCCTCCTAAATGTTATTCTTCCACATTACTAAAGACAGACTATAAAGAATCGAAAAGCATACTGAATTCAAAACATTTATATCATCTTAAAATTACCAGCTCTCCAGCATCAAAACATGACAATAGTCTTGCTTATCATTTATAAAACCCCAAGGGACATTACCATGGACTATAGAAATGCTTCAGTGATTAAGATCCCTTGTTGCTCTTGAAAAAGACCCAAGTTTAGTTCCCAGCACCCACATGATGGCTCACAACCATCTCTAATTCTAGATACAAGGGATCTGATACCTTCTTCTGACCTCCATGGACACCAAACATTTATGTGGCACATATGCATATATTCAGGCAAATAAAAAATATATATGAAAAGTAAATTTAATATGTATTTATATCAATCTATATATGTGAAAAGTAAAATAAATATATCTTTTAAAAAGAGCCACCCTGAAGCTGATGAAAGATACATCACAGGAGAATTTTATATCTAAAAAAAGCTATGAATTATAGATTAAACCTCAGGACTAGGGTGCTTCAATAAATAAACCACTTATCTTGTAAGAGGGAGGATTTGTAATCCCAGAGTTGGGGAGACAGAAACAGAAACGTTTCTGGGGATCATTGACCAGAGAATCTGGCCCAATTGGTGATCTCCAGCTCAGTGAGAAACTTATCTTAAAGGAGGTGGGTGGAGTTCCTGAGGATGTCGCCTGAGAGCACACAGGAGAAAAGCAAACCCAAGGTGAGTTCTCCAAAACATGGTGAGTGTGGAAGACAAACTTGATATGTCTCCTCACTGGATTTCTCTTGGATCCATCACCTGATTGACCACATCTAAGTCTTTACACTATTAACTTACTTCCTTAAGTATAGTACTTCTAGGAACCATTTTTACTCTCCAGATTACTGACCTTGCCCTAGTAGTTTTGGTGTCTAGAGTAGCCCTGGCTGGACTGGAACTCATAGACCAAGCTGGCTTTGAACTCATAGAGCTCCACCTGCCTCTGCCTCTGCCTCTGCCTCTGCCTCTGCCTCTGCCTCTGCCTCTGCCTCTGCCTCTGCCTCTGCCTCTGCCTCTGCCTCTGCCTCTGCCTCTGCCTCTGCCTCTGCCTCTGCCTCTGCCTCTGCCTCTGCCTCTGCCTCTGCCTCTGCCTCTGCCTCTGCCTCGTCAGTGCTAGAATTAAACCAATATGCCATCATGTCTGAGCCCCAGGGTTCTCGTTATGAAATTGCCTAAGAAAAAGTACACACCAGGGCTGGAGAGATGGCTCAGTGGTTAAGAGCACTGACTGCTCTTCCAGATGTCCCTAGTTCAATTCCCAGCAACCACATGGTGGCTCACAACTATCTATATAATGTGATCTGATGCCCTCTTCTGGCATGCAAATGTTCATGCAAATAGAGTACTCATAAACATAAAATAAATAAGTCTTTTTTTAAAAAAGAAGAAGACAGGGAAGTGCACGCCAAGCAACCCTAACTCCCCATTTCTCACTAATGTGCCCTTTACTTCCTATCTATCTCTTACAATTCATTCAAACCAATGCCTTTATCTCTGTTAGAATCTGACAGCATAATATATCTGAGTCAGTGTATCTCAGACTAGTGTCCCAAGGTGTCAGGGATGCTGAAACCTTGCCATGTGTTATGTCTACTGATTCCCAAGAACCATGTCTAAGCATACAACATGACCTGAGAAAACAGCCATTTTCATCTGATTGTACAAACACTTATTGGGGTCATGTAAATTTCAAATTGAACTGAATTTTTTTTTCACTTAAAAAGGAATTGTTTTCACATGATCCATTGAGCTATATTCATCAGATAAAATTATTCATATTTTCAGTATACAGTGTGAAATATATTGCAGTGATGTATGTTTTGATGGGTTTTATGCTCCTTTCTAAAGAACATCAAAAGGGTTAAGTGAATCAGTGCACATACCACTTTTTAAATGTACTTTGGTCGCTGTGTTCTCTCACTCAAATGTAATGATCAACATCTCTGAGTGCCCATGAAAAAGAAATACATATTTATTTATAAAGTAAGTACCTTGATGGATATCAAAACCTATCACCATTCTGCCTCCCTAGACTCTGACTGAATTGTGAATCTCAGCTATGTGGATTAAAATAGCTGCCCGGGGACCATGCACATCTTACTTTAAAAAATAAATTAGGTATATGAATCTGCATACTGCAGCTCAGAGACCTGCAGCCACAGAGCTCTTGTTTTTGCCATTGCTACACTTTCTGTTTAGTTCCATTTCCCAGCTGATTTCTGGCAAAGTAACTTTTGACCAAGAGGGAGAAGGCAATGTTTTTTTCCTGAAGCAAAAACGAACTGTTTCCCTGTGCTTTCTCCCAAGGAAAAGCCACATTCCAAAGGAGCACTGACACAGTGTGTGTGTGTGTGTGTGTGTGTGTGTGTGTGTGTGTGTGTGTGTAAAAGTGACAGAAGGTGACAGGAGGAAGGGGAAACTACTGACATTTTAATGACTCCCATGAGAGTTCCATTGTATTGGCCACGCTGCATCCACATTGAATTGATCCCCAGTAATATTCCCTTTGCTGTTTCCATTAATGGGCTGAGGCTAAGGGACTGGTATGGGTAGCCCAGACACTGAAAAGCAAAATAGAAGAGTCAGAACACTGTTAGTCCCTAAGGTTGCTCACCCAACCCATCCCATTTCCCAACCCACTGCACCTTTACACCCCACATCCACATTGCCTCCTATCCTCAACCCCTACATCTACATACCCCCCTCAGTCTAAAAGAAAATATGATCAGTAGTCTTGAGACAGACAGGCTTTATGTTATATGTACAATTTCCAGCAAACAGACGTCCTGACTCAAAGTATTGAAAAGTATTATAATGTCAATTTCCCACTTGGCAGTTAAACCAGCATTGTACTTCTGAAACCATTATGGCTTTTCAGAAATGCTACAAGTGTACAGAATGCTCCAAACAAAGCAAGAGTCTTAAAGCAACAAAAAGAAGTGACAGGAAGATAGACAGTATAACCTACCCAGCACATAATAAGAGTAGCCAGGATGTCTCTACATCTCCCTCTGTAGGACTTTGAGGCAGTGGCTCCTACCTTCATATATGGAGTCTAATGAGATTTACTCCTTGCTCAGGAATGGAATTTAGAAGCCTTGAGTGAGACGTTTTTATTGTATTGGGGATCAAACCGAGGGCCTTGCACATGCTAGGCAAGAACTTTACCACTGAGCCAAATCCTTAGTCCAAGTAAGGTGTTCTAGTGACTCGCTTATCCATATGATCATGTGCCACAATGATGATAACGCTCCTAAAGCTTTAGGATTCGGTGAAAAAAAAGGATACTTGCAGGATAGTAAGATTGTTCCGTGGGTAAAAGCACTTGCCACCAAGCCTTGACAACCTGAGTTCAATCCCTCTGACCCATATGATGGCAGAATAGAACTGGCTTCTGCAAGTTGTCCTCTGACCTCAACATGTGAGCTGAGGCAAATGGACATGAATAAATATACATAACAAACAAATAAATAGAGAGAGAGAGTTTTAATTTGGGAGGAAGTTGCTATTTGGCTTACATTTCCATATTATTGTTCATTATTGAAGGAAGCCAAGAACCTGAACAGGGCAGGAACCTAGAGGCAGGAGCTGGACATGGAGGGATGCTACTTACTGGCTTAATCTCCATGGCTTATTCAGTCTGCTTTCTTACAGAACCCAGGACCACCAGCTCAGGGGTGGCTGAACTAATGGCAGTGGAGAGAGACAAGAAGATGTTAGTTTTCTATGTGAGTGAATAAATAAGAGGGTGCTACTTGGAAAAGTGTGATCTTTTAAGGGTTTTCCCCCCAAAGACTAGAAGAACAAAGTGAAATCAAATCAGAGAAATTAAAACTAGATTCAGAAGAAAAAAATCTATGTGGTGAGGTTAGCCAAATAACAAAAGAGATTAAAAAGACCTGAAATCCATCTGGAAGCTAAAAACTGAAAGGTGACTCTGACAGCGGTTGGTGAAGATTATAGTTATGGAACAGGAAAAGTAACTGCTATCAAAATGAGTGATCCATTATATTTTGTTTTGTATAAAGTTTGTTATGAGGGGCAGGGGCACATATGTGTACAGATACTACAAATGCACCTTGCACACAATATAGAGGACAGAGGTTAACATCTGTGTCCGTGTCTTCCTTGATTTATCTCCACTTTATTCTCTGAGACAGGATCTCTCTGAACCCAGAGTGTTCTAATTAGACTGGTATAGCTAAGCATCTTGACCCAGGGATTCCCCATCTCTGCTTCCTGGTGACTGGGATAACCGGAAGTCTATACCATCCCTTTCCAGCTTCTTCCTAGGATCCAAGCAAGGGCTGATCATTATACTGGCATGACAAACACTGAGTCATCCATCCAGAAGCACAGAAGTCACTCTTCAGACATACCATGAAGATGGTACAGAGGAAATAGTCAATAATTACTAATTTTTTTTTTTGAGATAGGGTCTCACTGTGTAGTTCTGATTGATCTGGTACTCATCCAGGATTCCCCATCTCTGCTTCCTGGTAGCTGGAATAACCGGAAGTCTATACCCTACCTTCCCAGCTTCTTCCTAGGATCCAAGCAAGGACTGATCATTGCATGGCGTGACAAACACTGAGTCATCAGTTCAGCCCACAGAAGTCACGCTTTAGACATGCCATGAAGATGTTACAGAGGAAATAGTCACGTATTTACAATTTTTTAAAGAGAGGGTCTCACATACTCCTCGTTGATCTGAAACTCACAGATATCCTCCTACCCCTATCTCCCAAGTATTGCACTTTTCTTAATTTTAACTTATTCTTGAAATAGAATTGACTTATGTAGAGAAAAATGAACTTGCATGTACAGGTCAATAAATTTGTACACAAATTGAAAATGCCTTTGGATCAAGCACCAGGTTGAAATATTATTAACTCCTTAGGGTCCTCTCTCAAGCTCTCTTCAATTGCATCTACATTAATAAAACAAAAGAAGGTTTAGTTTTTGGTACATAAGTTACTTAGAATAACAATGTCTAAAAATTTCACTTATACTGTTAAAATGTTCACCAGTCTTATTGTTGCTGTGTATTGTTTAAGTTCAACACTGTCCTTTCTGCTATCGGGGAGTGGGGAGTATGTTCCCTTTGCTGGTTTCAGGAAATTGTGGTGTCAACACTTTTCCAGCTATCTCTTGGCAGACGTCTATATAAATATATATAAAAGATCTATAAAAATAGATTTCTAGGTAATATAATATGTAAAGATACATATCATATGTGTGTGTATACAGGCAGACTTATATAATTAAATAGTAAAGATGTAGTACCAATCTCACATAGCACTTGCATTGTGTAAGGGTTCCAGTAGGTCCCAAACCTTTACCCTTCACTTGATATTTTTCATTTGCTTAATCATTGTTACATCTTTTTAATAATTTTCCTTCATATTCTCCATTGGTGGAGAGAAGCCTGAAGAAAAGAAGGTCCGACGACAGGCCCAAAGTGGGACCCAGCTCAAGGGGAGGCCCCAAGGTCTGACACTGTTACTGAGGCTATGGAGTGCTCCCAAAAAGGGACCTGTCATGACTGCCCTATAAAAGATCCAATAATCAGCTGAAAGAGTCAGATTCAATATTTGCCTCCAACCAATGGACAGAAGCTGATGACCCTTGTGATTGAATTAGAAAAAGGCTGGAAGAAGCTGAGGAGGAGGGCAATCCTGTAGAAGGACCAGCAGTCTCAATTAACCTAGACCCCCAACATCTCTCAGACACTGGACCACCAACCAGAAAGCATACACCAACTGGTATGAGGCCCCCAACACACATACAGCAGAGGATTGCCTGGTCTGGGTTCAGTCAGAGAAGATACACCTAACCCTCAAGAGACTGGAGGCCTCAGGAAGTTTAAAGGTCTCTGGTAGGATGGGAGGTGGGGGAAGGGGTAGGATATCCACGTGAAGACAGGGGCATAAGGAAGAGATATGGGATGTAGACCAGTTGGAGGGTAGGCCAGGAGGGGAATAAAATCTAAAGTGTAGCTGGGCAGTGGTGGTGCATACCTTTAATCCCAGCACTTGGGACGCAGAGGCAGGCGGATCTCTGAGTTCGAAGCCAGCCTGGTCTACAGAGTGAGTTCCAGGACAGCCAGGGTTATACAGAGAAACCCTGTCTCGAAAAAAAAATAAACAAAAAAAGTCTGGAATGTGACATATATATATATATATGTGTGTGTGTGTGTGTGTGTGTGTGTGTGTGTATAATAAAAAGAAGGAATATATATAATAAAATAATAATAATGATTTTTCTTTTTTAGTCTAGTCCTTCTTGTGTGTATGATCACTTTTTGTAACTTTTTTTAAGATTTAGTTATTTAGTTATTTTATGTGTATGAGTACACTGTCACTGTCTTCATGCACACCAGAAGAGGGCATGGGATCCCATTACAGATGGTTGTGAGCCACCATGTGGTTGCTGGGAATTGAACTCAGGACCTCTGAAAGAGCAGTCGGTGCTCTTAAGTGCTGAGCCATCTCTCCAGCCCACTTTTTGTAATTTTAAACTGTAATTTCACGTTAATAAAGTTGAACTGCTATTTAGATATCCTCTCTTGTGCAGAGTTAGTCTCTATCTCCTCTATTGCATTGAGTTAGTGACAGAATCTACCGGCTTAATGACTGAGTCAGAATTCTGGGTGATCTTTCAGGTAACATCTGCATCCTACATTGTAATCACAGAGCGTGCATTTAAAAAGAATTTTTGCCAGGCAGTGCCGTACACCTTTAATCCAAGCACTCAGGAAACAGAGGCAGCAGGTGAGTTCAAAGCCAGCCTGTCAGGTCAACAATGCAAGATACAGGATGGCCAGAACAATACAGAGAAACCCTGGAGAGACAGAGACAGAGACAGAGACAGAGACAGAGACAGAGACAGAGACAGAGACAGAGAGAATTTTTCCCTCCTTAAGTCCACATCCCACTGAAAAGACCACATTAAAATTTAGACCATATTATATAGTCATTATACTTCTATTCTTCCAAAGATGTATTTGAGAAGGGATGTGTGATCTGAAGGATCAGGGAAATTGTACCACAGTGAAAGAATTTGCTTCCTGGAGATTGCTCAATCCCAAGAGTTGAGCTAGATTTTATCTGCCTTGCTTCTGGTGTAAGTGACAACTCTGACAGGAAACGTCAGCACCATCACCATGAATCTCTCACACCCCTGAGAACTTCCTGCTCCACAGTCTGCTCCTTTCATCACACTCCGTGATCAGTCTGACAGGAAGAGAACCATCCTCTGAAATGGCTGTCACCCATATGCTCTTACATTTTCTTCCATCTTCTGGGGAAAAAGAAAAAAAAACCTTCACTAGGGCCATACTTTCATGAGCTGGTTACCGAGCCTACCTTTATTAAGTTGTCCCTTTGTTTATTTGGTTATATATTCTTTAACCACCTCTCCTGATACCAAAAGAGCTCACAAGTTCTAGAAGAAAAATGTGCCAAATTATTGCAAAATATGAAAGAAATCTGAAAGTAATTTAATCAGGAAGCTTTACAGAGATAAAAAGAGCCAGAGGCAGTGGAGCATGTCAGCAACACACAGGCAAGCCTTTAGTTCTTGGCCATAAGGATCATATCATCTCTAAGGTGTCTAAGGCCATCAGATGAGAGACACTATCTCAAAAAGTAAGGAGAAGAGCAAGCAAGGAAGACACACAATTGCAACCTCTGCCCTCCACATCCATTAGCAGGGGCTCATGCACCTACACACACACACACACACACACGCACTCACACACATGCACGCACACACACACGCACTCACACACATGCACACACACGCACACGCACACACACACACGCATACAGGCGAGCATATACACAGGAACACACACATACCGCTCCCACATGCACAGGAAAGATAAGAACAAATCAAAAATAGCTAATATGGTAGGACTTGTTGGTTTGTTTCTTTTTGGTCCCTATGATAACTTTGAATATGTAATCAGTCAACAAGAAAAAAAATAGACATGATAAAATACCCCACACGAAGAATTGTGTTCACTTTTTCTAAATTCCTATCTGAAAGTGAAAACTTACCATTTCTTTGGAAAGTCAGTTGTGTCGGGATAGCATTTTGCTGGGGCAAACATGTGAAGGATATTTTCCTGAAGCAGACACAGGTGAAAGGATGTTTTGCTAAAGCAAGCACATGAAAGGACATATGATGAAGGGTTCTTTGCCAACAGCACATACGTGTTGGTTTGCCTTACATTGCCTATCTCAGCTCCGTTTGTTGTGGCTCCATAGAGAGAAATGCACCCTCTTTCTGCTTCCTCAGACTTGGGCCAATTGGCAGAGCGATGTCAGCTGATACAAACTCACATGAAGTTTTGCTAAGACAGATTCACATGCTGAGGCAAGACATGTGGTGAGGCAAGACCCTTGGAGGACGTGCTGTTTGGAAGGAGTATAAATAGGACTCAACGGACAATGATGGGGGCTTGCATATCTAGCTTTGCAACACTTCCTGGTCTCTTGTCTTTGCTGATCTTCACTTCATTAAGAGAGGCACAGCAAAGAGCTTCTCCTGGCATCCCTGGAGGTCTCCGTCACTCTTGCTGACTTGTGCCAAATTACTCATATCTATGGTCAGTTTATACAACCAAATAGCCACCTCTGCTTCTTGGGTAGAAACTAGAGGCTGGGGGGTTTTAATGAAGTGACTGTACTAAACTAAGGCTTTGGAGAGTAGTTTGTATATCTGATCATGTGTCTGGACACATGGGTCCTTGTTCAACCAACTTTGAAATATTACTCTGGATGAACTAGAAAGGGTTTGTGTGTCAGTGATGTTTTCTGTAGGTGTACAGAGGTTGTTACTAATTCTAAAAGCCAGAACAGTGCAGAAAACACTTATTGTTCAAGATAAGGAAGGTGACTTGAAGGATACAGGAAAGTTCAACATTGTTAGAGGATATGGGTAATGGAGTTGGTGGTTTTCTTCATTAGGGACTATAGCGTTCAAACACCTATTTCATTACAATGTATTTTCTCAGATATATTGGGAACAAAGTACTTGGGATTTTGAGTTTTTCCTTCTAAAAAGCAAAGGACAACTTTGTATACCTGGTTTCTTTCCTCTGCTCCAATGTGGTACATGCATCCTCAAGAGTTCTCATTAATTACTTTGGTTTCCATTTCTTGTGTCTGTCTTTGAACTCAGAAGGCTATCAGCTTGGACTTGTCCGTTGAAATGGGGATTTGGTCACTTTCTTTTTTTTTTAATATTTTTTAATTAGGTATTTTCCTCAATTACATTTCCAATGCTATCCCAAAAGTCCCCCATACCCCCCCCACTCCCCTACCCACCTATTCCCACTTTTGGCCCTGGCGTTCCCCTGTACTGGGGCATATAAAGTTTGCAAGTCCAATGGGCCTCTCTTTCCAGTGATGGCCAACTAGGCCATCTTTTGATGCATATGCAGCTAGAGACACGAGCTCCGGGGTACTGGTTAGTTCATAATGTTGCTGCACCTACAGGGTTGCAGATGTCTTTAGCTCCTTGGATACTTTCTCTAGCTCCTCCATTGGGGGCCCTGTGATCCATCCAATAGCTGACTGTGAGCATCCACTTATGTCTTTGCTAGGCCCCGGCCTTTCTTTCCAGAACCTCAGGCTGCTGGTTCTGTGTACTTTTTAAGATAGAAAGCAAAGGGAGTTATTCATCCCTCATGTGCAGTTATTCAAGTACACCCATCCCACCATGCAAGTTCTAGCTACAGCCCAATTCATTGATCTCCACAGGTGGAACCCAAGGCACAGCCAAACCTTTTCAGTTGCAATTCTTCCCAATTCAACTGAGCTGCCCCAAACAAAGAAGTCACAGACACCCCATCAAACCTAAATAAAATTCCAAATAATCCAAGTCTATAGGATGTGTAACTTTGAGGGGGAGGGGCGGGCACCAGACACTTCTCTTCTCCTAGCCTCCATTTCCTCATCTGCAAAACAGTGTTCACGCTTCCTGTCTGTCCTTCCTCATTTGTCTTTGGATGGCCCTGGCTGTTAATGAGAACTTACTCAGCCCTCAGCCCTGTAAGCTCTCAGGGTGTCTTCAGTGTTAGTCTTAAAATTGCCTTTCTTCTGAGTTCAAGGCCAGCCTGGTCTACAAAGTGAGTTCCAGGACAACCAGGGCTATACAGAGAAACCCTGTCTCGAAAAACCAAAAAACCAAAAAAAAAAAAAAAAAAAAAAAAAAAAAAAAGACCTTATATTTTGGGCTGGAGAGATGGCCCCGCATTTAAGAGCACTGACTGTTCTTCCAGAAGTCCTGAGTTCAATTCCCAGCAACCACATGGTGACTCACAATCATCTGTAATGGGATCTGATGCCCTCTTCTGGAGTGTCTGAAGACAGTGACAGTGTACTCATATAAATAAAATAAATCTTTAAAAAAAAAAAAAGCACACATTTTTTTAAAAGACCTTATTCCTATTATTTCTGTATTGATCTCTTCAGTAACAGTTTATATGTCTGACCAAGTGATTATATATGTTATATATATGTTTTATATATATATATATATATATATATAGAGAGAGAGAGAGAGAGAGTCTGTTGGGAACCTGAGATAGGAGTCTCTTGAAAAATGAATTCTTGTGTTTAACTTAATCCTTAGCCAATAATAAAAAGTTGAAAGAACAAGAACAATGGGCAATATTCTTTTCATTTTTTATTATTTCCTTTTCTGACCTTAGAGAGTCCTGAAACTGGAACAGAGGCTATTCCAAAAGCTTTTTGTTGCCTGTCTGTGGGATATGTTCCTCTAGCTGGGCTGCCTTGTCTGGCCTCAGTGGGAGAGGAAATGCCTTGTATAGCAGAAACTTGAAGTGCTGGGGGAAGGGGGGAGATACCCAGGGGAGCCCCCACCCACTCAGAGGAGAAGGGGAGGGAGATGGGGGAAGAATTGTGGGAGGGGGTGACCAGAAGGGGACAGTGAGCAGGATGTAAAATGAATGAGCAAAAATTAAACTAAATTAAGAACAAAAGTCCTGAAGTTAAATTGCGGTCCCAGAACAAGAACCCCTTGAATAGAAACATACTGTCATGAACTGTTCACCTACCTGACCTCTACTAAACCATTCCTTTTGTTTATTTAGTTGTATATATTTCAGTTGTCTCTCCTCAAACCAACACTTCTGTGATATGTGCAATGTTTCATGATAATTGTTCTATCAATATGTCTACACAATATTGAAGAGATTGGCTCAGCCTACTGTAATGGTCAGAGATAGCACCCACTGAGAAAGATTCAATACAATGAATTCTCACATTTAGCAGCACTTGATTTTGACTTCCTCTCCTTCCAGATAGAGGGATGTAGAAATGCTGCATGGCTGAGAAATGATTAAACATGCAGAAGTCAGCTCACTGCTTTATAGGCCACACAGCTCGGTGAGTCTCTGCCATGACTTCACTGCACATAATTCCACAGAGGGGACACAAAGCAAGAGGACAGCTCACCTAGGGGGATGCCAAGAAGCAGCAAGAGAGGCTTGGGCCAGGATTGATCACTCAGCTCTACCTCCTGGAGACTCCATTATCACAGAAAGTAACTACTATGCAAGGCCTTTCTCCTACAACTATAAACTATGTCTGGAAATTCTTAATCTCAGCAGTTTTCCTTGCTAATAGCAGTCAACCTCAAGTTCACTGTCAAGAATAAAGCCAGGTCAGTTGACGTTTATGACCAACTAAGAGCTAAGTGCTGGTAAGTCACCGGCAAAACGCAGTCTTGCCAGGTAATTGAGAACAACACAATTGAAAACACATTAATGGTAAATCCCCAAAGGCTGGAAAGGCTATGCCAAGTTCATCTAATGTTGCTTATGGGTTATGAAAACCTTACATCCTTGAGGTCACCGGTGCTCAAGTTCCACTGATGAGCAACTAAGCCCCAGAGTTCATATGCCTTTAAATATTGCACCCTTGTTCCATCGATCCCTGAGGTAGACTTCAAAGCTCATGTCTCTCAAACTGTTATCTTTTCTCTCTACCATATTATTTTCTATCACAGTTCGAAACTTAAACTTAAAAAAAAAAAAAGACCTCCTATGCATTATTTAGATGGCTGCATGGTTTTCAGTAAGACTTGTAAATTCTTTACACTGAAGAAAATATCTGACCATTTTATAGACTACAAATGTTTGTAAGCAATGAAGTTTTCTAAATTATTGATAGATTAACATATAATTAGGAGTGAAACTAGAGAATTAGATTTGTGCTGCCTTAGCCTCAACGGACGCTAAAGCAGGAAAATTAGCAAAAGAGAAGTTCAGAGCTGATGAGAAGAAGTCCTGTAAAATCCAGAGTATTCGGTGGTTAGAGAAGGGTCAGAGGTCAGCCTCAGGAAAGACAGACTAGGGAGTTGGGAGAGTATAAAGGCACATGAACAATGAAAGTAGGCAGCCAGTAATTAGAAAGGAAAACTTGTTTACCTTACCCAGGACCTGCAAGATGGCTCCGTGAGGAAAGGCATTTTACCACTATATTTGATAATCTGAATTCAATCCCCAGGACTCACATGGTGGAAAGAGAGAATTCACTCCCATAGGCTGTCCTCTGACCTCCAGGAGTATGTTGTGGCATGCAAGGACACACACATAGGCACACACCTAATAAATGTGATAAAGTTTTAAAGTACAAAACAATACCCAAAGCACATTCCTTTGGTTTTGATGTTGTACTTTTCTATATCAAAAGTATTTCCTCTGCAGGGGACAGAAGTAGAGGAACCATGAGGCAATGGAGCAGAACGCCAACTACAGCAGGGTGAAAGAATTTGTTTGTGAAGGACTGACGGACACAGTCCCAAGAGCTGAGTTTGGTCTTCTTTTCTCATTTTTGGTGTACACAGAACTGGGCTGGGCAGCCTCCTCATCATGGTCATGGTGACCTGAGAGTGCCGCCTCCACACCCCCATGTACTTTCTGCTTCGCAACCCCTCTGTCTTAGGCATCTCCTTCTCCTCTATCACTGCTCCAAAAGTCCTAGTGGACCTTTTCTCAAGAAGAAAGACTGTCTCCTTCAATGGCTGCATCATTCAGATGTTCTTCTTCCATCTCCTTGGTGGGGCAGACATTTTTTTCTCTCTCTGTGATGACATTTGATCAATACATGGCCATCTCCAAGCCCCTACAATATGTGACCATCATGAGTAGTAGGCGGTGCCAGAGCCCACATTGTGGCTTCCTGAGTGGGGTGCTTTGTCCACTCCATTGTGCAGATCTCCCTCTTATTCCCACTTCCTTTCTGTGGACCCAATGTTGTTGATGGTTTCTACTGTGATGTCCCACAGGCCCTCAAGCTCACTTGTACCAGCATCTTTGCTCTGAGGTCTTAATGATTGCTACCAATGGATTGATCACTACCCTGTGGTTTGTCTTTCTGCTAGTGACATACTTGGCAATGCCAAGGTCATACACAGGAGAAAAGTCATCTCATCCTGTACCCAAATCACTGTGGTCATACTGCACTTTGTAACCTGCATTTATGTCTAACCCAGGTCCTTTACTGCCCTCCCCATGGACAGAGCTGTCTCCATCACATTCGCTGTCATCATTCCTGCCCTCAACCCAATGATCTGTACCCTGATGTCTTAGTCAGGTTTTCTATCCCTGCACAGACATCATGACCAAGAAACAAGTTGGGGAGGAAAGGGTTTATCCGGCTTACATTTCCACATTGCTGTTCATCACCAAAGGAAGTCAGGACTGGAACTCAAGCAGGTCAGGAAGCAGGAGCTGATGCAGAGGCCATGGAGGGGTGTTCTTTACTGGCTTGCTTCCCCTGGCTTGCTCAGCCTGCTCTCTTATAGAACCCAGGACTACCAGCCCAGGGATGGCACCACCCACAAGGGGCCTTTCCCCTTGATCACTAATTGAGAAAATGCCTTACAGTTGTATCTCACAGAGGCATTTCCTAGACTGAAGCTCCCTTCTCTGTGATAACTCCAGCTGTGTCAAGTTGACACAAAACTAGCCAGTACACCTGAGGAACCAAGAAATGAAGTCAGCCATGAGGAGACTCAGGAAAAGACTTGGACCTTCTGAAAAGGAATACATACTATAAGTCTCCAATTTGAAAACTCAGAACTTAAAGACAAAAGACCCTAATCAATAGACAGTGTTTTTCTTCCATCTGCTTGATGGGGCAGATGTTTATCTGCTGGTGTTTGTCCTTATTGCTCAGTGGAGTCCTCAAAACTCCAGAGACAATCATCTTTTAGGGTCTCCTCACGGTGATGTTACTGACAACATAGAGCCTTAGACATATAAATTGTCAATTCTTGACAAAGCACAGGGAAGAGATCAAGCCATTGGTAGCAATCATTAAGACCTCAGAGCAAAGATCTGGTAGAGGCAAACGTGAGGGCCTGTGGGACATCAGAGTAGAAACCATCAACAACATTGGGTCCACAGAAAGGAAGTGAGAGCAAGAGAGAGATCTGCACAATGGAATGGACAAGGCCCCTCACCCAGGAAGCCAGGTGAGATGGCTAAGCAGTTAAGAACCTTGCTGTTCCTACAGAGAATGTGAGTTCAGTTCCCAGTTCCCACATCGGGCAGCTCACAATACCCATAATTCCAACTCCAGGGGATCTGACACTTCTGGCCTCTGATAGGCCCAGAGACACACATGCATGTAATAAAAAAAAAAAAAAAAATGTTAGCTCTTAGGAACCCAAATGCTTATAAGACTCAAACACCTTCTTTTACTCAAAAGAAAACAGAGCCCAGGGAACTGGAGAGATGACCCAGCAGTTAAGAGCACTGACTGCTCTTCCAAAGGTCCTGAGTTCAAATCCCAGCAACCACATGGTGGCTTACAACCATCTGTACAGCTACAGTGTCCTCATATACATAAAATAAATAAATAAAAATCTAAAGAAAGGGGGAGAGAGAGAGAGAGATTGAGAGAAGGAAATGGAGTCCAGGAGAAAATTTGGTCTTATTTGATGGGGTTATTGTTTTGTTTTGTTTTGTTTTAGGGTTGCTGGTTTTTTATTGGTTACTGGATTAGTTGGATTACTGTTGCATGTCTAGTGCTAGGAATTAAACTTGTGAGTTTGTTTTCCTATTAAAAGGGGCTAATATACCAAGGGCCAATAGTCCGTAAACATCCCCCATCTCATGAACTCCCTATGTAAGCTGTCTATGTGCCCAACATCCCTGAGACTTTACTATCACATCCTTCCCCTTAAGCTGATTCTGAATTAGACAATCACATCCTAGTAGGAGGTCACATTCCCGCCAATGAGATCAGACACAGCCAACCACCATTAGCATAAAAAACGAGCTGAATTTCTCTCCCCAGTGTGCTTGCTTGCTAGGTTTGGGTTATGGCACAGTTACAGCTCACAACGGTGCATCCTTCTCACGAAAAGAACGCCTGTGTAAGGTTACCGTCACTTTGTGCATATGCTTTGTGTGGCACCGAGAAACATCCTTTTCCAGCAAGCCTATTGCCTCCCACACGCTAGGCAAGTCCTCTGCCACAAAGGCTTTATCTGCAGCTCATGACTTGACTCTTGAATTGTGGCTGCACGATGTATTGTCCAGGCAATCATCAGTAAAATGACCTCCCAGGGACCCGAAGTAAAGAGAGTAGAACCCAGCCACTTCTCACTTGGAACTAATGGAACTGATTTTCCGCTGGAAGATCTCCACTTCACTTTTCTAAAGAAGCCTCTAAACTGCCCCTTAGAAAGGCAAGAAAGAATTCAGATTTCATCAAAGATTTCCTATCTAACTAATGCTGGAGGCGCAGCTAGATCTGAGATATCTGACTCTGAGATAGCACACATTCCACTACCGCACCTACCTCAGACACAGGTATGGGATCTGAAACAAGGTCACAAAAAAGGAAAAAGAGAGGGGAAGAGGGAACACTGTTCTCTGCTGCAGTGTCAAGAAAGGCACTCGGTTGCCCTCCCCTGACCAAACAGTACAGACTGTTTCTGGTACTTACAAAACTCATCACTTTACAGTCAGTCAATCCTAACCAGCCTTCCAGGAAGAAAGAAATCCCACCCTGTCCACATTTCCTTAGTGGTGCATGCCTGGTGTATTTGTGTACAAGAGCTTGAAGCTAAGGAAAAACAAACAAACAAGCAAACAAGCAAAAAAAAAACTCCTTTCTGGAGGCTAGAGGCATTGGCTGCCCTTCCAGAAGTCTTAGGTTCAATTCCCAGCACCCACATGGCAGCTCACAACTATCAGTAACTCCAGGCTCCATTGTCCTCTTCACCAGCCCAGCCTATTGTCCACACTGCTGTCTTTGTCTGTGGAAACGGAGAACAAGATTTCATTCTAAAGCTGGGCGTGGTGGCTCTTGCCTTTAATTTCAGCACTCAAAGGGCAAAGGCAAATGGATCTCAATGAATTCCAGGCCAGCCTGGTCTACATAGTGAATTTGAGACTAGCCAAGGCTATAGAGTGAGACCCTGCCTCAAAAAACACACACAAAAGTCTAATTCTAACAACCTTATTTGTCAGTTACGCATCTAAAATTGGCTTTGTTGTTAGATGTACTAACTAGATTTATATGAGTGTTTGCCCAGATAAATATGTGTATCATGTTGGTACTTGGAAGATCAGAAGAGAGCATCAGATTTCCTGGAACTGCAGATGCTTGTGTGTCACCATGTGGTTGCTGGGAGTTGAACCCAGGTCCTCTGCAGAGCAACCCATGCTCTTAACCACTGAGCCATCTCTCCAGCTCCTCCAAGTCCTTTTGATAGACATTTCAAAACCTGCGTTGTAGGTTATTTTATTTTTAATTAGTAAATTAGTTGCTTTTTAATCAACGTGATAAAACACCACCACCAAAACAACTCTTTCAAAGAAGAAAGAGTTTATTTGGAACTTATTGTTCCTGAGAAATACGGGTTCATCCCCCTCACAGCAGAGACGCCTGGCAGCCAACAAGAGGGTCTCTCAGACGCTCAGTCTTTGAAGGCCCTGGGGATCCTTTGGGTTGTCAGTGAATTTTTGTTTTCCTTCACTTTTTTTCTCTTCACCGTGTCTTCAGAGGGGAGAGAGAGTTTTTCATGTACACCAAGGTTTTTGTATATAAGTCATATCTTTATGTACCACTTAACATTTTTTTGCCTAACCAATAACCACTAAGATATTTCTCCTGTACCTTCTTAATACCTGATAGCTTCTGACTTTGCGTCTTTCTCTATGATAAGTCCTTTTTTTGAAGTTTAAACATTCTCTAGTAAGGCATTCTCCCACAAGTAAGGCTGTGCTTTGTTGGCAAACCTTCAAAGACAAGATCCAAAAAGGCCTTTCTTTGTTTGATCAATGAAACTGAATTACAAAGGAACTTGAATTAAAGTACTTCATAAGAATATCAAACTTTTACAATAGCACTTTTTTAAAAGTATATTGGCTCAGAAACACATTCAATTCATGTAAGTGAACAACGTGCCTCTTACAGACTGAGGCCTCAGAACTATGACTGTCTGTCTCTCCGTCGAGTCAGGCTTCTCAAAGCCACTTCTCCAATAGGCCTCGACCCTTGACAACACAAAACTGAAGGAGAGCTGGAAGGGAGGAGCGACCCAGCCTGGTGACCCAGGGATAGAAGTCAAGAAAGCATTTGAGGGAAGTCAAAGAGCCTGGTGGGGGAGGGAGAGGGGGTAGGAAGCCTTTAAGAATGACAGTGAGGTGAAGGAAGCACTGGAGAGATAGATCATTGGTTAGGACTTTTTGCAGAGGACCCAGATCCAGGTCCCAGAAGCCACAAGGTGGCTCATAACCATCCAAAACTCCAGTTTCATAGAATCCAATGACCACTGCTGGTCTCCACGAGCACCAGGTATGCATGTGGTACAAACACAGTGGATCCAATCGAAACACCCATACATGTAAAATAAATATAAATTAATAAATAAATTTTTGAACAATGACAGTGGGGGCTGTAGAGATGGCTCAGCAGTAAAAACTTACTGATTTAGCATGAGGACTGGAATTTCCATTACAGCCCCCTCCCTATACGCCAACTTAAGGGAATCAGACACACGCCCTCTGCTGGCCTGTATAGGCAACTGCACACATGCTGCATGCGCAACACACAGAATCAGAACTTAAAATGAAAATACATCTTTTAAAAATTGAAATTGCGCAGGATATTTTTAAAAGGAATAAAATGAGGTAGAGGAGGAAGTGGAGATGGAGGAATGGCTAACTTACTGAAGATCGTAGTGCCGTAGTACGTTAGTTTGTGCATTCGTTACTTTGTGCTAACAAGGTGCCTGGCGAGGTCAGCTTGAGGAAGAAATGGTCCGTTTTGGTTTGCAGTGCAAGAGTAGATTTCCATCTGGTAGGGCAGGCATGGTGGCGGGAGCTTGAGAAGAGCAGCCACGATGCATCTGAAGTCGGGACACAGAGAGTGGTTGATGTCAGCGCTTGGCTGACTTTCTCCTTTTTATTCAGCTCGGGACCCCAGCTAGGTGTATTCTCTCCTCTCAATTAACCTATTATTAACACCCTCAATTAATTCCCTTATACAGGTGTTTCCATGATGATTCTAAATCCCATCAAACTGATGATCGAAATCAATCATTAGAGTTCACTCTGTGCCATTGTGACAGGATGCCTCAGGCTTAGATAATTTACAGTGAACGAAAATGTATTGGGCTCATATTGTACAGACTGGGATGCCCAAGATCCAGGTGTTCCATCTGGTGTCATGACTGTTTCAAACCCCTTTATAACCAATATTACTCTGTTCATAAAAGTGTGTCACTTATGGCCTAAACATCTCCCAGTAGATCCCCATATAGGAAGTGCTATTGCACTAGGAACCAATTTTCAAACACATGGACTTTAGGGATGCATTAAAACTGCAACCAGAAAAGAACAAAAGCAAAGCAAAAATATATGGTGGCCGTGGGGACCAAGTCTAAGGGTGCTTTCAGGGGGTGGGAGATGAAGAACTGTGTGACGCCTACATTTTGAGAAGTTATTCTGGTTGTTTGTCAAGTATTGAATGAAGTAGGGCAAGACCAGATATGGAGGCGCTACTCAAATCTGAGCATGAGATAGCAGACGCCTTCCAGGAGTGAGCAGTGCTCAATGAATCTGCTGCTTACAAAAGTGTTTACAGCTCTGGCAATGGTCTGGGTGATTCGAATAAAGAAAAAAAATCAATGTGTTTGTAGCCAAGCTCTGGAGTTTCTCCAGAAGATGACTGTGATGGTTGCTCATTTTGGACAGTTTATGCTGATTTGGATTATGTCCACCCCAAAGTCAGATGCTGAAATCGCAACTCCTGAACCCCAAATTGAGATTTTATTGGAAAAGAGGGCCTTTAGAAAGGTGTCCAAGTTAAGATGTAGTCGCTAAAATGCACTCTGACCCATTATAATTGGTTCTCTTATCAAAAGGGTAGTTGGGACACAGAAGTACACTTACAGGAAAGACAATGTTACCTGATATTGTCATTGTTCATTGTCTTGTGTACGGAGACATACTGTGGAGGTATCAAGGCTTTCCTGTCCTGCCTAGGAGAGGCAATCTCCCAGCAGACTTCCTGGTCCTTTGACCTTTACAAGATTTCTGTCTCCTGTTCTTTGATGTTCCTTGAACTTCAGGTGCAAGAGCTGTGTTGGAGTCGTATCCACTGGGGCTGGGGTCCCTACGGTTAATTACTGTATTTGACCAGCTGTGGTTTTCTGTAAGGGTCTCCATCTGCTGCAAAGAGAAGCATCTTTGACAAGGGTGAGAACTCTATGATTATAGAGACAGGTGTTTAGAATTGGTTAGGAATTATGCTGGCCTGGTAAAGTGGTATCGTTAGATTCCCCTCTAAAATCTAAGATCTTACTAGTCTCAGGTAGGAAAAATCTGATGGGGTTCTAGCCCTAGACAGAAAAACTACAGGCCGCTTATGACTACTGAGAAAAAGAGAAAGAGGCTCCCTGTATTTGCTTATCCAGTGACAAAGCAGTCACTCCCAAAATGGTATACAAACAACAGTAAACACACTCAGCGTTGTATTTATATATTTATGTGCAAATCTGTGTGTGTGCGTGTGTGTGTGTGTGTGTGTGTGTGTGTGTGAGAGAGAGAGAGAGAGAGAGAGAGAATAACAATTGCAGAAAAAGAGGTCAGCGACCCCAGAAAGAGTGAGGAGGGTAGAGACATAGAGGGGCTGGAGAATGAACAGGGAAGGAGAGAGGTGATGTTATAGTTTAATTCAAATTTCACAAAGAAGGGAGGTGGTGGTACATGCTCTTAATCCCAGCAGAGGAAACAGAGACAAGAGGGTCTTTGAGTTTGAACTCAGTCTGTTCTACAGAGTAAGTTTCAGGACAGAGATTATACAGAGATACTCTGTGTCAGAAAGGAGAGAGAGAGAGAGAAATTTCATGAAAAGGAAAGAAAAAGTGTAAGTATAAAGAAAAAAGAGAAGCCAAAGAAATCAGTCCACCTCATCTATATCTGATATATTTGGCAGTTAGCAGTTTCCAAAAAAAAAAACAAAACAAAAAAAAAAAAATGTCGACAAGGGAAAACAGACCAAAACAGTTCTCAAACTGTGCCAAGTATTAGCAACGATGTTAAGTCTGTGCTGACTCGGTGGAGAGTCAGTTCACCAAACCCTCCTGAGAATCATACAAGAGGTTATCCCCCACGTTTGCAGAGAGGAAAACAGGGACACAACACATAGGTAACTCCCTCAAGGGTCACACCCAGACTCTAGCTAGGAACTCTGCCCCGGCCATACACTCAGAGAAGTTGACCAGCCAAGTGCTGAGATAAGTGGCTGGTTGTGATTCATCTGTCCTCCCACCCCCAAGGTTCAGGGACCTTCTCTGAAGAGGGAGCAGGAAGAACACATGATGCGGCCTTCTGCACATGACAGTCACTGCGCTCTCGCTCACGAACGCTGCAGTTTTACCAAAGTGGGCGATTGCCTGCCTGAACTGCACTGAGACCCTCCCCACCCCAATCCCAACACGGAGACCCTCCCCACCCCAGTCCCACCACTGAGACCCTCCCCACCCCAGCCCCGCCAGGGAGACCCTCCCCACCCCAATCTCAGTCCCGAGCTAGAACAGGCTTTGCAAACACGTTTCCCAGCTTTGCTATTTGTCTTCTGATATTCAGTGCCAATACAAAAATTGAAAGTTTTTACGCCGTTTAATTCGCCATCCTTTTAGTTATCATTTACCGGCTTTTAAATCTTCTGGTTGGAAAAGTCTGTTCTTATTTTGAAATTACGCTCTAAAAATTGTGCTGTTTGTTCCTGATGACCACGTAATAAAACACTTCTAATGTTTAAATCTTCGGTCCATGTGAAATTTCTGCTACTTAGTGCACCATAAGGAGATGCACTTGTGCAGAACAATAATGAGATACTTCTAGGAGTCACAAAAGAAACTTCTGACTATTAAAAATGAAAGGGAGGATTTTTAATCTCTTCCGTTGCTCCTGACATTAATTTCTCAATATGTACTTGTATATCAATAAGATCAATATGAGGCCAGCAGGCTTGTAATTAATCAGCACTGATAGTAGCAACTTTTTAATTATTTTAAAGCAGAGATTGTAGGCGTGCTTCATCACACAATGGAAGCAACTTTTAAAAGTGGCCCAAGGCGAATCAGACACCCAAGACCTATATTTGAAAACCACGCAGGCACCAGGAGACACAATCCCCTCACCAGCACATGCCAGAAGAGGCCACAAGGGGGCAGTCACACCGGCTCCGGATGCTGGAGGAAACCTACCGAGAACGCCAGCGGACCAACAATAGCTCACGCACAAAACCCAAATTCTCCGGGAAAAAAAATTACACTGAAATAGCTTTAATAAGGAAGGAAAAGCTACATTGGTTCCACTGGGGCTCGAAGCCAGGACCTTCTGCGTGTAAAGCAGACGTGATAACCGCTACACTATGGAACCACGTGCCATTATGGGCTTCTCAGATTGGATAATGAAAATAGAATACTTTGATTAAAAACTAGTCTGGTAAAAACCAAAAGTTTGTAATCTGCTCTTAAAGAAGTATTTCAAAATTAACACAGATTTTTCTCAACACCGAAAACAAACGGGTGCTTTCAAAAGGAGACTTCAAAGTACCATTTAGATGCGTCAGAAACAAAATTCGATAACCTAGACTGGCTACAGCAATAACTACCTGAAAAAACTAACTAGCACACCACGTGGTTCCACTGGGGCTCGAACCCAGGACCTTCTGCGTGTAAAGCAGACGTGATAACCGCTACACTATGGAACCGGGCGGAGGGAGCATGAGCCAGATCAACTAACTACATGTAGAACTGTGGTGACGCTGGGACTTGGGATCAAGATGTTTTTGTACCCTGCGCAGAAAACTTCCAACAGGACCTGGGGTTTCTAGTGGCGCCGCTCTGCTCGCTCCCGGCTGCTCGCTTCCGGCTGCACACTCCACGGTTAATGGAGGAAGAGAGAGCTCCGCCCCCGGGAGTCGACGCTCCTGCTCTGATGTAGACAGTACGGAGACAGAAACACACCTGGCTCTGTGGCGCAATGGATAGCGCATTGGACTTCTAGACAAATGAAGGCATTCAAAGGTTGTGGGTTCGAGTCCCACCAGAGTCGCTTTTATTTTAATAAGAGAGTTATAACGCAAGAACAAAAGATCGGAGTTAGGAAGAAGGAAAAGTGTACGGAAGTCCGTGAGTATTAAAACATCCTGCCTGACGTACCCATTAAAATAAAAAAGGAAAGTTATCGCCGTCGTTTCCTGTGTCCGTCACCTTAGAAGAATCAGGAATCTTGCTATTACCACCAGAGAGCTTTCTCAGTCACTTTCCAGCGTCAATCACATTGCTATTGTATGCGGAAATGAAGTAATGAGCGAGGTATAATCAGGGTTACTAATCTCCCTTCCCTGTGACTTTGTTTTTCATTGTTTTGTTTTATATGAGTAAAGAAATAATTATTTTACGGTTCTTTGAAAACTTTTAAATCTTGCAGTATTGTTCCAGTTGCTGGTAAATAAAATCTAGTTCTTTCAGGTACCAGAATGGCCGAGTGGTTAAGGCGTTGGACTTAAGATCCAATGGATTTATATCCGCGTGGGTTCGAACCCCACTTCTGGTAAATGTGTTTTTCCTTTTATATTCTTCTAACACCTAAGATGTTAGGACCAAAACAAAGAGCGGAAGACATGAGGTAGAGAAAAACACTACACAACAGCTTAACGTTCCAGACCCAGCCACATGCCGAGTGTCTTTCTGATAGCTAGAGAACTGGGGTGCGGGGAGTTTAAAAGTTAAAATGTATAAGGAAAATATTTTAAAAGGAAAAAAATAAAAAGCAGGGTCTTTAACTGTAAGGTGTGACAGAAGAGAGAAACTGCAGAAAAATAAACAGGACGCTCAATCATCTGAACGTGTTTTAGATAGGCTGCGGTGAGCACAAAGACAGGGCAGCCTGAATATCCCCGCAACCCTTCAGCGGCTAACCAAACATCTCTGCGGGCCATCTATTAAGATCAAACCAGACTTGGGCAAACCACCGGGCATTCGAAAGTAGGATGGGGAGCGGCTAAACGGAATGCAGCTCGGGTTACGCCTCTACAGGTAGCAAGAGTGGCCTCGTTGCCCTGGAGCCTGGCACTCTGGTCTGCGCTGGAGACAGCCGGCACGGATCTGCCCGCTCTGCTTCACCCAGCGCTGACTCCACACCGTTTGTGAATCACACTCTCTCCAGCAGGGCGTGGCGGTCAGTCCAGAGGTTCGAAGGGTAACACGCCTGAGGCTCCTGATTCCTCTGAGACTGGCCGCCTGGCCAAGCAGCCCCTCTCCAGGAGTGTTAGCATTCTCAATTGAACTTAGACTCGACAGATGTTTAGGGTCCCATAAGTCCTTTGTAAGAAGTACCTAGCTCGTTTGCGGTTATCCAATACCTGCAATCGTCCCTCAGAGCGCGACTGGGGGCTAGGGAATGCGGTCGGTTCGACCCTACACAGGACCAAGCCTCACGAGCTTGCCGAGATCCTGAACTCAGTGTACGCTCAAGAAATGTCGAATGCAAACCTCAGTCCAAACTATGCACCCACAAGGCGCTCTAGCGTGCCAAACAAACAAAAAACCTGGAATCAGAAAAAAAAAAAAGTCTCCAACGGCTCAGGAGGCCTGACCATAGGATACAAAATATGGGGCATTCCTCTCGTGAAATGCACAAAATCGAAACCTCCAGTAATTGTAATCTTTATAGGCTACATGTGATGAGAGAGGAGAAAGACATACTTGATTTCACCATAACTGCTTATCGTGATTTCTTTTCTTTTCTTTTCTTTTCTTTTTTTTTTTTTTTTTTTTTTTTTTTTTTTTTTTTAAGTAGCAAAAGACTAAAGGTTTTCAACTACTTAGAAAGAATTAGGACTCTAGGCCTAATTTTAACTGTGGATAGACTTGGAAGGAGGACTCTGCTAAGAGCCCGGATAGCTCAGTCGGTAGAGCATCAGACTTTTAATCTGAGGGTCCAGGGTTCAAGTCCCTGTTCGGGCGGAAGTTGTTTTAGGCTCCTATATTTCCGGTATCACTAAATAAGTGAAAGACCTTCAATAGAGACCAAATCTACCCTTATTTGAAGGGGGCAATTTGTAAGAATGAGAACAGACGTCATTCGGCTGGGTTTTGCTTGGAAAGTGGTTGTTGTATGACATTGTGTGAGATTTTTGTATTCAAAACATCTATAGGTATACAACCAAAGAACACTATCTGTAGTCTCCAAGAATGTCTCCTGATGCCTCTTATTAAAGGCGAAGCTTGGGAACTAGGCTACTAAATCTGTATTTCAAATGAAGACACAGAATGTATAGTCTCCACTTAGGACCACGTTCTTAGCCTCCTGTGCGTTCTGATGGGCCCCGACTTAGCAGGAGACTTGGCTGTGTAGGCAAATATTTCCAGGACTAGCTTCAAACCTGTCATTGAAACTTGAAAGCTTAGCAAAGGGACAACATAAGGTGGCGATTGGGGGAACAGACCCAAGAGGTCAGCTGGTGCAGCAGGCATGTGTTGTACGGGCATATCTCCCGAGCTAAGCTGCCACCATCTTCGTGAGTTCAACTATATCTCATCACAGCTGAGCTTGCTGACTATTGTTCTCCTAGAAAAGGAGGCAAGGGATCTTTGAATTTCCAATCACCCCGACCCCATCGGTCATGTACAACTAACTCTGCAAAGACTTCAGAAAGAAGATAGAGCATACAGCTGGAAGAGATTAGTGGAACGGGCTCCACATTACAGGGCCATTGAGGAGCCAGGCTGGGTTCCAAGCAATGCGACTGCTTTGGGGTCACCCATGCTCCTGCCCATAACCTTCATTCAAGATCTCTAAATAACCCTAATAAGTTCATTGGTTCCCCGGGGTGAACTTTGATGCAATCGGTTTCTGGTTTGCCATTGGAGCCATAATACTCTGTCGACGTGTCAGCTTCCACCATATAAGATTTTGAGCCATGTATCCCAGCTAGGATCCTGTTCTTTGACTCTCTTTTTGTGTACTGGAGCTGGGAAGGAAAGCCAGATTCCAGAGACATAAATAACAAAATAAAACCTTGCTGAAACCCGGGATCGAACCAGGGACCTTTAGATCTTCAGTCTAACGCTCTCCCAACTGAGCTATTTCAGCACAGATGATAGACTTGCGTCCCCACTCCAAAGGAAATTTAAAGTTAAAAAAAAAAAAATTCAGGTCACCTCACCTCCAATTTTTTAATTTTTACTTTTATTTTTAAAGGTGTACTATTTTTAGTTCTGCAGTTTTAAGAACAGTAACAAAATTAATTCCTGTCATGTCAAGGTGTGTCCTGGGTTACCTTCGTTTAGCTTCTACCCTTTCTCTACCCTTTATCCAGGGTCCCAAAGAGTACCTAGTGTGTATAGCTTGGTCTTACGGTCCCATTTATCTCTCACATCTGCTGGAAGGTCGACTTGCTCATAATTCTTTTTTTTTTTTTAATTTTAAATTCCAGATTTTATTCTTTTCCCGGCCCACTTCCCATACCTCCTCCCCGCTCCCCTGTCTCCATGAAGATGTCCCCACCCCCACCCACCCCCACCACCCCCACCTCCATCCCACCAGACCTCTAAACTCCCTGGGGCCTCCTCCAGTCTCCTGTGGGTTAGGTGCATCATCTCTGACTAAACCCAGACCCAGCAGTCCTCTGCTGTATATGTGTTGGGGGCCTCATATCAGCTGGTGTATGCTGCCTGGTTGGTGGTCCAGTATCTGAGAGATCTCAGGGGTCCAGGTTTATTGAAACTGCGGGTCCTCCTAAAGGGTCGCCCTCCTCAGCTTCTTCCATCTTTCTCCTGATTCAATCACAGGGGTCAGCAGCTTCTGTCCATTGGTTGGGTGCAAATATTTGCATCTGATTCTTTCAGCTGCTTGTTGGGTCTTTTGCAAGGCTTTCATGCTAAGGTCCCTTTTTATGAGTGCTCCATAGCCTCCGTAACAGTGTCAGGTCCTGGGGCGGGGGGGGGGGGGTGATCATAATTCTTAAACGCAGTAACCAATTTGCTCTCAATCACCCAAATTTGCCCGAGGCCTAAAAGGTCAGGGTCGTGATGAACTTCAGTGTTTAATTTGTCGCCTTCGAGCGAAGGGCGCATGCAAACTATCGCTGAAAGGTGGCAGCAGGAGGGTAAAATGGAAGAAGTCAGTGCTCTGCACCAGACTGTCCTGAAAAGGATGAGAGTGAAGAGCGATGATAATGACTTTGTACAACTTTTGTCGGATATGTACTTTGGGTTTCACATATATACGAACTGCATTCTGATTGTTGTAACCCCCTTAGCCTCTCAAGTCTCCCTCCCAGCCCACCAGTTAATCTCTCTCCCACATTCATGTATTCTGAATTTGTTTTGTGTTTCGGTTTGGTTGCCGGTTTTGAGACCTACTGACTTTAACCAGGGCTATCTGTGTGACCAGGGACATAGAACTCTTACAACTTCGTGGGTGCCTTGGTGGCACAGAACTGAAGACAATAATGATTCTTCCCCCAGAATCCAGATCATGGTGACTTTCAGAGAGCCCAATCTCACCCTGCTGTCCCCTCTTCCTTGGGTGAGTGACGAGAGCCATTCCTTTAGCAAATACCAACCAACCAAGTCTTGGGGCCATAGACCTGTGATTTTGAGTGTCCATGTTTCTTTGAAACATCCGTTTCGGTATATGTTTTTCTTTTGTTTGGATTGGATTGAATTGCATTTCATCACTAGAGTAAAAGCTCTTAGTAATTATCACATAACACCAGCTTTCCTGTGGATTCTACTAAGCTCGTTTAGTTATCACAAGAAGGCACGATAACTATCCCTTTACTTCTGAGAAGGCTGTCAGTGAGGAAGAGGCGGTCATTGCGGGATCGGTGTGGACCCTGCGTGAAGCGTCCTTGTGAACCCGGTGAAGACCGGGCCTCACTCTCGAGTTTCACCTCCATCTTTGCTGTCCCTAGAGGGCGCCTGTCTCATTCTGTACGCATCCCCATCGATTGAGGAGGCCGGCTTCATTCACAGCCCACCTGAATCAAGGAAGACTCAATCTGTATTAAACAAGCGGTGTCTTCTCCTCCCAGAGAAAACTATTTCACCTCAGGGCTTGCAAACTTATTGTGTTTACAAGCCAAGTTCTTAAAAATCCTGCAAGAAAATGGATGAGACTGTATGAATTTGACGTGGATGTGCACTGACTCTTTTTTAGACCAGCCCTTAAGTGCCCCCTTTTCCCACTAACAGACATCTCTACCTCGGCTTCATCATCTCCCAGTTATCAGGAGCACTTTTCATAACAGGAGAAGTTGAACCTGGTGTGAAGAGGCAAGCTGCTCTAGGTGGGGTTTCAGTTCCCAGAGAAGCTTTTTTTCCTGAGAACGGGGTAGGACAAATATAGGGAAACCGAGAGGCAGCCGCGCGCACGTGACCGAGGCAAAGCGGTTGCTGGCGTGAATCTCGAACTTTCGAGCTCCTTCCCAAGAATGCGTCGAGCTTGTGGTGTGCTCGCCAGAATTTTAACATTTCTTTCTTTAACCAGACATGTCTGGCACCCTAAATGTAATTGTCCTAATTACTTTTTAAAAGAAAATTGGCAGCGCCCGAACAGGGACTTGAACCCTGGACCCTCAGATTAAAAGTCTGATGCTCTACCGACTGAGCTATCCGGGCTCACGGCTGACAGTGTCAGCTCTGTATGTGAAGACTCCTATTACTTTTTCTGTGCTACTATTAATGTAAAGGATTACTAGGCCCCTCCTTTGTGTCTCGTATAATTTCTAGGTAGAGATCACGTGAAAGCGGGAAGAAAACAAAAAGGATTTATGGAGTGGTGCGTTTGCCTATCGTCTGGATACAGGCTTCTTAATTATGCCTTTCACTTAGAAGTTGTTCCCTTCACTGTGAACCCTGAGTTGTGCAAGTGTATGAAGTGAGCAGAAGCCACTTGCTAACAGTTGCCACACTACACGTTTCTTTCCCTAAACTCAAACTGAAACCAGGGGTTATGCCATCAGGACGCCCTTTCTTTCAACACACAATTTTCGATTCCTCCTACCCATCCTGGGTGCCCAGGTCAAACAAATACAAGTACGCAACACAACAGCTAAGAGGAGCCCACCTATCATACCAGAAGTCCCAGCCTAACCAACCCCCGCCCCCACTTGCTGCGGTCAGGAGCCCGACTTTGCGCACGCGCAGCTTCTACGCCAGGGGCTCTCTGTACCTACTCGCTCCTCTCTGATAACATAGCATTTTATTTTTATAGCATATCTTGCTACAGTCGTTCAGTCCTCTGGGCCTTTGCTCTTCTCTTACCAAATAGAATGTCACCCCCCTTTCTGTTCCTTATTCCCAAACACGTGGGAAAGAGGAAAAATAATCCCTGTTTTGCTGCTTTCTCAGATGACGTTCTTTTAACAAAAGGAAAAAGCAAGAAAAAACAAGTGTATTAACACGTGAATTCCACAGAGACACGGGAGAGATACCCAGAGAGTGGGTGATTCTTCAAGGAACGGCCCTAAGTTCTAGTATATATAGCACCTTCAACAAGAAATAATAATAATTAATAATAATAAAATATTTTAGGATGAGTGACAAGAAAAAGGGAAAGGACCTCGTGTCTCCAGAAGAACACATCGTGGGAACGTAGATATATAGGAAATTAATGGAAGATAAAGATAGCTAAGGAAGTCTGCTGGGTAGATTCCTCTGGTGCAATCTGCAAGCCAATAAGAGTTTATCTTTAGTTGTCCAACCTTTGTCCTTCGAGATAGAGAGGGGAGGAGAGAAACCTTTGTGCATGTATGTCCTGCTTTGCATTGGTTGCTTAATTTCCAGACTCAAAATAACCCTTATGCCGAAGCAGTATGTTTGGGCGTGACGTGGTCTCCTCCCTATTACACACTGGAGACTAGATGAAGTGCCATCTTCCCTGGGGTGCTCCCTGTGTCAGCTGGCAAAGCTTCATCCTGCAGAGTGGGTGGATAAAGGCATCTAAACTATGCCTTCTAAGTTGAGTGAGGTCATTCAGCTGTCTTCTATGCCCTTCTTGCTTGGGTCACCGTGCTTCTCACCCGTTTCCTCCCTCCACCTCTGGCTGAAACATGGCCAGGGCAAAGGTGCAACATTCCTTAGGCATGAATGACGCCCATTTTATTAAAAGATCCCAACCTTCCCCTTACCTGTGTGCAAGAGATGCTGAAGCAAACTGTCAGGTTGCTCCAGATCCCCAGAACTGGTTGGACACAGAGACAGAATTGGAAGCAGAGATATATTTTAAGAATTTAGTTCAAACAGTTGTGGGTGTTTTAAATTCAGAATGCTATCTCTTGAACATAGCCTGGCTATCAAGTTCATGAGCTCACTGCATCGGTGATTACCTACACAAGGCCTGCACCAAATCAAGACAGCCTAAAATCCCATGCCAGACAGGTAGGTGATCTCCAGGCCCCACACCACACTGAAATAATCAGCAGTGGGTTCTTGCTGGAGGAGGGGAAATCAAACCTCACTGAGGATGTGGTCACTAGGAGGGTTCCCATGCTCTAGTGCATGCTCTAGTGCCCCTCACACTATGCACACAACCCACTGGACTTACTGGGAGGGAGGGAGGGAGGGAGGGATGGGGGAGGGAGGGAGAGGGAGGAAGAGAGGGAGGGAGGGGATGGGGGAGGGAGAGGGAGGGATGGGGGAGGGATGGGGGAGGGAGGGAGGGAGGGAGGGAGGGAGGGAGGGAGAGAGAGAGAGGTGAAAACTTGGGTGGGAATGGGTTGGAGGGATATAGAGTTGGAAAGGGAAATGGGGGATGGGTATGATCATATTTCATTGTATGCATATAGGATATCCTCAAAAATTAAAAAGAAAAAGAAAAAAGGAAAGGTTTGCAGGGCAGGCTGGCAGTCTAAAGAGCTGCAAATTCTTGGATGTAATGAAGCAGTCTCAATTCCAAGCACAGGAGCAGGGCAGTCAGGCAGGTATTCCTGAACAGGAGGTTTTAGAATTCCTTTCTCATTAGAAATTCATGTTTGCTCTTAAGGGCTTCAAATGAGCGCATGGAGCAAACCACATACGGAGACTAATGGGCCTTGCTTGAAGTGGGCTGAATTGAATATTATTTCTAGTTTTTACTTTTTTAAAGTTACATTTATTTATGCATGGATGGGGGGGGGTGCACACATACCACAGTGCCTATGTGAGGGGTAGAGTACAGTTTTCTCCTTCCACCAAGTGAAACCTGGGAAATAAGGCCAGATCATCAGGCTTGGCAGAAAGCACCTTACCAACTCAGCCATTTTGCTGACCCTGTTATCTCTTTTAAAAGCACACCACACACACACACACACACACACACACACACACTCCACAATAACATCTAGACTGGTGTTTAACCAGTCACTATCACACAGCCAACTTGACACATAAAACTACTCACGACTCATGTGACGTCCATCATCCAAAGTTTGAACTGTCCAGTTTATTGGATGGCCATTTTGATTTTTTTCTAGCCATCATTTGAGTTTCAAGAGTCTCTGACCGAGACTCATCTTTCCATCCAAGAACCTAATGATGTGGTGAATAAGGCCCTTATCGTCTAGCCTCTTGGCAGACTAACAGGTTGGGAAGTGTAAGAGTCGGTTTACCGGAAGCTTCGGGGGTTTGTTGAATCTGATTCTTCTCTGCCCGTGCTTCAGCCTGGTACCCGACTACACGGGAGGCTCTGCTTACTCCACTGAGCGTTGCTTCATTGCTTGACGCATCACCGTAGCACGTTTTGGGTTTGTCTGTTGTTTTGTATTAGAATCCAATCCAAAGCCTTCAGAATCTCTTGTTTCCTACCACAGTCCGGTAGAACTTAGGTGGTCAGCTTAAGTCAGTTTATCTCCAGTGCTTGGTATCTGGATATCTTTGCTGGGACACAAAGTGAATGAACATTGAACTGGGACAGGAGGCTGTGTAATGGTGGTTTTCAATGTGGCAAATGAAAATACAGGGCACCCAGTTACAACCGAATTTCACGGAAACAACGATACTTGCTTTATATGTTCCTCGCAAAATTTGGGACACGGCTTATTCTCTGAAATTCACATTTAATCACATTTAATCACATTTAATCGGGAGTGCTTCATTTGGAGTGATAACGCTAGAGTAGACCTAAACCAGAAAAGGACTCCTTCGATTTCTGCACTCCATCCATGACTTGTCTGCGGGTCCTGCTTATTGTTAGCTCAGATGGACAAAGCCTCTGCGCAAAAAGGGGCCAGACTGTAACCTGAGCTTCTGAACCATCGGGCTGTAGGATCCAGCTCAGCCACAACCTAGGAGGAGCCTGAGCTGGAGCCCCAAATCTCGCAGCTGCGGACACACTGCTGACCTCAGCGGGTAAGAAGTAAGGTAAAGACACAGATGTGTACAGAAGGGAGTAAGTTTCTAAGGGTAAGTTACACGACAAGTGGAATTCAATTAGATACACGTGGTTGTGTTGCCATATAAAATCACTGCCGAAACCCGGGATCGAACCAGGGACCTTTAGATCTTCAGTCTAACGCTCTCCCAACTGAGCTATTTCGGCTGTGCTTGGAGAGGTTTTTTTAAATCTGGTAATTATAATGAGGAAATACATTTTTGCGGTACTAAGTTAGCTAAGTTTAGCCAAGAATGTACAAAAGTAACGAAGTTTTTTTACTACTTTGTTTATCTTTCTTTAGGATCCCATTTACTACCTGAGATCCATTGCTTCTCAAGTGACGTCTTTTAATTATCCGACAATTTGCTTCTCTCCGTTAAAAAAAATACTCAATTTTTTTTAAAACTCAAAAAACATTTTAAAGTAATGAATATTGCCTAGGGCCTCACATACACTAGGCGGTGCTCGGATACTGAGCTATAGCCACAGTCCAAATCATGAATTTTTGAGCTTGTAATTCAATTTTGAGATTGTAATTACAATTGCATGCTTATTAATTCATGCACAGAATTGACTGTATAGGTACAACAGTTACACATACACACACATCATCCATCACACACATACACATCACACACACACACACACACACACAGATTTCTTGATGTAAAACACTGTTGTAATGATTAGATACACACATACTAATTTTTTTAAAAGATTTTTTTTAATGTGACTACACTGTCACTGTCTTCATACATACCAGAAAAGGGCATTGGATCCCATTACAGATGGTTGTGAGCCACCCTGTGGTTGCTGGGAATTGAACTCAGGACCTCTGGAAGAGCAGTCAGTGCTCTTAACTGATGAGTCATCTCTCCAGCCTTTTTTTTTTTTTTTTTTTTTTTTTTTTTTTGAGGGAAGCCAATTTTAAAAGGTTAAGGTGTGACCTTCAATTTATTTTGAGTTTTGGGTTTGGTATATTTTTACAGATATCAGTTTAAATGTCAGATATATTTACAAAATGTCTGGAAAAGGATGGGAAGAACTAGAATGTGAGCTGCCCTGTTTGATTTCCACTAACAACACACACACTCATTCACACACACACTCACACACACCTCTCTCACACACACTCACACACTCACACACACCTCTCTCACACACACTCACACACTCTCATACACACTCTCACACACACTCACACATACACACACACTCATACACATACACACACACAAACACACTCTCTCACACACACTCACACACTCTCATACACACTCTCACACACACTCACACACTCTCATACACACTCTCACACACACTCACACATACACACACACTCATACACATACACACACACAAACACACTCTCTCACACACACTCACACACTCTCATACACACTCTCACACACACATACACACACACTCTCACACACACATACACACACACTCTCATACACACTCTCACACACACTCACACATACACACACACTCATACACATACACACACACAAACACACTCTCTCACACACACTCACACACTCTCATACACACTCTCACACACACATACACACACACTCTCACACACACTCATACACACATATTCACACACACACACACTCTCTCACACACACTTACACACACACATACACTCACACACACTTGCCATTTGCAAACTCTTCACATGATCCAGACTCCGTGTTACCGCAGTAGGAGTTGCAGGACCCTTTCAAACTCGGAGAAGTCAGCTGTGAGTTAATGCTATCCCTAACAAGCTGGGTCTACCCCACCTGTCTCCCATTTCACAGCTGTACATTCCTTGCATGCATTTCATTTGAAAGTGACTTAAGTTCCCTAAAGCTAGCTAGAATAATCCAGTGTTTCACACTAAGTTGATTCATAAGAAAGGAGAACATGAGCTTATTGCACTGTGAAGTAAACAGATAACCTTGTTTAGGATGTACAAAAAGTAGGGAGAGATTCCAGATAGCCTTTTTCAAGAGACTGAGGGAAGAGTACATCCCAGGTGTACATAGGGTCCCAAACCTGGGACAAAACAATATGCGGGACAAAAAACGATATGCCCATTTAACATAACAAAGCAAATACTGGCCTCCAGGTTCTCACAGCATCTCTCTGTCCCTACCTGTTACCAGGTCCTCCAGGGTGGCATACCTGCCCACCCCCGCCCCTCTCTCCCTCTCCCTCTCCTTCCCCCCTACCCTCTCCTCCCCTCCCCTCCCCTCTCCTCCCCTCTCCCCTCTTCTTACCTCTCCTCGCTCTCCTCACAAGGCTCAGGGTCATGTCCACTCTGGGATTCTCCCAGATGTCGCTGCCTGGCTATGCTTCCCTGTTATCTACAATAAACTTTCTTCCCCACTATATCTAGAAACAGTCATGTCCTGGCTTTGCTTTGCTTTGCTTTGCTTTGCTTTGCTTTGCTTTGCTTTGCTTTGCTTTGCTTTGCTTTGCTTCTTTGCTTTGCTTTGCTTTGCTTTGCTTTGCTTTGCTTTGCTTTGCTTTGCTTTGCTTTGCTTTGCTTTGCTTTGCTTTTTCCCATCCAGTATAGAGCTGCCATGCCATGCCTCAACTAAATGCAGGTAAGGGTTTTGCAGACCCAGCAGTCTCGTTGAAACATCAACATTTTGCTTTCTCTACGTAGTTGTAGTAGGAAAAATCCTAAAATAATGACCACCTTCCAAACCTTCCAGATACCACCACCACCACCCTAAGAAAGAACACTACAAAAATCAATGGGACCATTATGGCAGGATTTCCCCCTTATGGTTAGATTATCCTAAACAGCACATGTGACTCTAAAATATTCGATTTTCTATTATTCATAGAGGGTTTTGTGATGGCTAGCCCTTTTATTTTCCAGATAAGGGGTAGAGGCAGACAGAGGGGAGCAGAGCCTTGAAAGCAGAGAACGAGGGTGGGGGTGGGGGAACGAAAGAAGGGCAGAAAGGGAGAGAGCAAGCACTGGGAGCAGAGAGAGAAAGAGGTGCCATGCCGGTTAATCTTGCTGGTCAGCTGGATCCCACTGAAAGATGCCCAAAGGGTACACTCTGAGTCCGTGAGCTTGTTTCTATAGGAGATCACCACCTAATCACAGGTTTAAGCAACTGAAAGATTCCAAATTTAAATAGGTAATTAACTGGTGGTAAATTATGGAAGGTGTGCCTTTGGAAGAAGTGCATCACTCAAGGGAGGGAAAGAAAGGGACATTTCCTAACCCTGGTCCTTCCTGCTACTCCACTACACTTTCTGGTTACCTTGTTCCATCATGTTCTTTCAGTAGTGATGTTCTGCCTTCCCTCTGGCCCAAAGCCACGGAGCTGACTAACTATGGACTGACGCCATGAACTACAATAAACCCTTCTTCCCCTTACATGCTTCTCTCTGGTATTTGTCACAACACAGACTGTCTGGCCAGCATGGGGTCCTCCAGCTTCGTGCAGAAGAAACTCAGTTAAAGATGGCAAGGTTGTAAAGCTCTCTGGACTTGGAGTTGGAGACCACATGATAAGGAATACAGGTAGCCCCTGGGATGAGAAGAGCTCCTCACTGACAATTCACAAGGAAACTGTTTCTTTACCACAAAAAGAAGATGAAGGATGCCAGCAAGGATAAATGTGAAAGGAGACTTCCCTAATATGCCTCCAGATAAGAACTCAACCACATCTTCTTATCTTCTCATGAGACCCTGAACAAAGAAGCCAGCTATGTGGTGTGAGACTCCTCACCTCCAGGACTGAGCTCATAAACAGGCCTTGCTTTAAGGCACCACATATATGGTAATTAGGTGTGCTGCAAGGAAGAGCCACTGCTAGCTGCATAGGCTTCGGGTATACATGACAAAGGGTAACTTAAATCCTAGCCTGACCAGATGCTTGCCTGGGATTCAGGGCAAGTCGATTCCTTCATAGTCATATTTAAGATATAATGGCACTAACTACATAGTACAATTATTACATATATACTAGTCTACCCTCAGTTCCTCAGTTGAATCAGAATCTCTGCAGAGTATATTCTGTATATATATAATCTTGCTTGTTTGATTTGTTTTTTTAGAGTTGGCCAAATGATTTAATCTGTGGTTTCCCTTGGTCTTAGTTCTCAGACTACATAGAAGAGCCATGTTTAAAATTGTGTCTCAAAACAGGTCACCAGGATACATGCCTGTAATTCCAGGATTGGGAAGGTGGAGGAGGAAAGACCAGGAATTCAAGGTCATCGTTAGCTATGTAGTGAATTTGAAGGCAGTCTGGGGTACATAGAAAAATTGGAGGCTATTCTGGGTAATAGTAGATCTAAAAAATACATTTTTTGATATCACCACAGGTGATACCAAAGCATACCTGGTTTTCTTTCAAAGTTTTTTCTTCTTGTCTTCCCTTTTTTTTTTTTTTAATTAATTAATTTATTTATTTTTGGAATTCCAGAATTATATAAGCCAGGCTGGCTTTGAACTCACTGAAACAGCCAAGGATGACCTTGAATTCTAATCCTTCTGCCTGTCCCCCTAATGTTAAGGTTAAGGGTGTGTTACAATTCCCCAAATTGTTATTCCTTAGTTATGTATGCATGTTTGTAACTGTGTGTGGAAGCATTCATGTGAGGGCAAAGAACATCAGATCCACTGAGTTGTATGTAGTTCGAGGCAGGTATGCGCTAGAAGTAGAATTCGGGTCCCCTGCAAGAGCAGTCCTCTTAACCACTGACTCCTTTCTTCTCTCATTTCAGAATTCCTACTACTATCTGTCTTAGTGTTTCTATTGCTGTGATGAAACACCATGACCAAAAGCAAGTTGAGGCTAAAAGGGTTTATTTGGCTTATAGTTCCATGTCACTGTTCATCATTGAAGTGAGACAGGAACTCAAACAGAGCGGGAAACAGGGGCAAGAGCTGCTGCAGAGGCCATGGAGAGGTGCTATTTACTGACTTGCTCCTGTGACTTTCTCGGTCTGCTTTCTTATAGACCCTAGGACCACTAGCTCAAGGATAGCACCATTCTCTCCCATCAATCACTAGTTTAAAAAAATGCCTTACATATAGGTCTTACAGAGGCATTATCTCAAGTGAGGCTCCCTCCTTTCAGGTGACTCTGGCTTGTGTCAAGCTGGCATACAACTAGCCGGGACACTTGATCTTCCATCTGAGTTTCCTAGGTCAGAGACTTGCAAAATCGTCCCCTCTCTACCTTCTAGTCTTCATCCCATGGGCTGTTCATCCCCCTTAGAATGCCTCTGCTTCTCATCTTTCCTCTCCAGCCTCTTAACTGATCTTATTCATAAACTTTTTTCTACCTGAAATCCAATATCCTGCTTTTCTCTCTCTCTCTTTTTTAAATTAGGTATTTTCTTCACTTACATTTCCAATGCTATCCCAAAAGTCCCCCATTCCCCTATCCTCCCACTCCCACTTCTTGGCCCTGGCGTTCCCCTGTACTGGGGCATATAAAGTTTGCAAGACCAATGGCCTCTCTTTCCAATGATGGCCAACTAGGCCATCTTTTGATACATATGCAGCCAGAGACAGGAGCTCCGAGGGGTACTGGGTAGTTCATATTGTTGTTCCACCTATAGGGTTGCAGACCCCTTTAGCTCCTTGGGTACTTTCTCTAGCTCCTCCATTGGGGGCCCTGTGATCTATCCAATAGCTGACTGTGAGCATCCACTTCTGTGTTTGCTAGGCCCCGGCATAGCCAATATCCTGCTTTTTACTAGTTAAAAACAAAAGCCAGGGCTTCTTCTAAAAGCACATAAAGCCTTCTGTGGGTGGAGCCATACCCTCCTTCAGCAACTTGCTCAGTGTTTTATTTATTTATCTATTTTATTTTTGGGTTTTTTTTCGAGACAGGGTTTCTCTGTGTAGCCCTGGCTATCTGTCCTGGAACTCACTCTGTAGACCAGGCTGTCCTCGAACCTCCCAAGTCCTGGGATTAAAGGCATGTACCACCACTGCCCAGCATCCTTTTTTCTTTTAAGCTTGAGGACAAGTTTCCTATCACTTACGAGAAAAACAGTACAGATTAAGTGAGAATACTAGCAGCTACCACAAGGAGAGGTAGAAAGAAAAGTCATGTACTGTTAAGTTAGCCACGGAAGGCTTGTGGGGGTGAGGGGGTGGCAAACACCTTTAGTCCCAGCACTTGAGGCAGAGGCAAAAGGATCTCTGAGTTTGAGGCCATTCTGGTCTCCATAGAGAACTCTAGGATAGTCAGGGCTACACAGGGAGACCCAGTCTCAAACAAACAAAAGCTAGTCTAGGTATAGAAATAAAAATAGCTTCCCAGGAAAGGAAAAAGCACTGCCAGGAATGGTAATGGGCTAGTGAGCTGAGCAAAGACCCCCTCCCACCTCCACAAGGCTGGTGGTGAATGCCTTGACTTTAATCTAGCAATACATGAAGCCACTGCTCCATGGAGGATGCTTGTCTGGACCTTGCTCTTCTCTCTGTGCAATCACCCTTGCATCACCCTTTCCCCAATGCCTACTTAGCTTTGCAATCACAGCTCTTCTAGTTCTCGAAGACTCCTGACATGCCTCCATTCACTCTCTCCCAGCTCCCTACAGGCCACAGTGCCTCACACCACCTGTCAAGCTTGATTGCAATTGGCTGCTTACTTAATCTCTTTTCTGCTATTTGTATTCCAAATCAGTTAGATATCAGGCTCAGGTAAATGCTTAATGAATGAGGTTGAGTGAATGGGACAAAGAAAATGTTCCAGCCATATTCTAAAATGAACTTGTGTTTAGTAACCTCACCTGGTGAAGCTCAGAGGTCATAACCTCTACAGGCTATTTATGGAGGATTCTAATTAATTGATCACAGTGCTGGTTGTCAAACCCCAGGCCGTGTACACACACTCAGTGGCATTCTGGACCCACAGCCCTGGAGCTCTTTAGGATCTGTCCTTTGAAGACCCCTCGTGTGACCACTCAGCTCCTTTCCTGATGGAACAATGACCAAAGCAGCTGTGATTTGTAAGGGTGGTGGGACTATGGTTTACAACAGGAGCTTCAGAAACTACACAAGGCTCAGAATGCTTCCAGTGGGGAAAGAAGGGTAGACAAGTGTGTTTCATACTGTTTTTGGCAGGGTCTCATGAGACCCAAGCTGGCCTCACATTCACTATGTTGCCAACAATGACCTTGGACTATCCTTTCATCTCCATGTCCCCATGGCTAGGATTCACTGGGATTCACCATTCCTGGAGGTTCTGAATTTTGTTCCATAAAATGTACATCTATAATGAACCAAATCTGAAGATTTTCTGTGTCACTCTTTGAGACTTTATTTTACTGACCCTCTAGTGGAAATCCTTGAAGTATATGGGCCGATGAACAAGTTTGTTGAATGTGTGTATGTGATTGTTTTTTATAAACAGAGGAGAAGCACCTAGGTCATCATGTTGGAGACTGTACTGTCGGCAAAAAGCCGATAGAAACATGCCTCCTTCAAGATCTGGCTAATGTTGTGGAGTAAGGACCATGGCCTTTGCATAGTGCATAGTCCTCCTGGGAGAACTTGGGAATCCTGGGGTATAAAGTCCGCAGTGTTGTGGTACAAGCAGTGCTCCGGTAGGTACACCCTCTTGCTTGAGGTTACTGATACGGCTGTGGTTCCTTTTGCTATCACTGCTTGGCATGCCACAGACTGAGAGTTCTGGAAGGCTCGGTCCTTAGTCCTTTTCAACTGTAGGGAACAGTGGCTGCCTGGCTTCCTCCTCAGTGTCATCTCTTCTTGCCCCACAGGTCGGAAAACTGCTGCTTCTCAACTCTGTGGAAATGAAGGCTGGGGAATTCAAACAGAATGGTAAATGCCAAACTCACTCCTATTTACCCAAGACAGCATGGTGAACCATCTGTGGTGAAAGCCTGTATTTCCCTAAGTTTTGGACTTTAAAGGTCTCTGAATGTATTGATTTGAAATTTTGGTGAGTCATAATGTTGAATCATGTTGGATCCTGACCCTCAGGATCCACATTCCAGGTCATGTCATTAGATCAGAGAGGGATCATTAAACATTGTTGCTGTTTGACTGTCCCTAATGTTGGAATTAAACTGATGGTGCTTGAGATCTAACAGAACTGTCAGGAATGCCTCAAACCTACTGCTCTGCTTTCCACCTTGCCAGGAAACAAAATAACAACACTTTACAAAATTTAACATCCAATCTTGTAGTAATAATCAGGTGGTTTCTCCAAACCTGGTACAAAAACAATCTCTGATAACACAGCTTATTTTGTTGACTTGAGATCTGAAAACTCCAGTCTTTGGGGCAGAGCACTAGCCATCCAGGCCTGTGAAGACAGTCAAGCACTTTAGCAGCAGGACGTGACACACAGCCAGAGATCATCACCTGGGAAAACTCAGAACCACTTCCAAGGCAATGCTCCTCCCTAGGTACAGGGTGGCTAACAGAGGTCAGAAACTCTGGTTAAGCACACCCAGCTTTGAATTCCAACACTGACCAACCAATCCGCTCTGTGACCCTGAGAAATGTAGTCTAAGTGCCTTTTTTTTCACTGTCAGAATAATCCTAACATTTTCCTCCTAACGTTGTGTGGTCCAGAGAATGCTGAGCTCCTCTCAGCTCTCTATACCACACACTCAGGGCTCGTGGGCAGGGTCCTTTGCTGTATTCTTTGACTGAAGGGCTCTCTAGGCCTATACCCTACTCTTCCCCTGCCTGGACTTTTGCAGAGGAAAACAGAAAATGGTGTCATTACTTGAAAAAAAGGTGGTTTTGCTCTTGAGACAGGAGCTATGTATCTCAGGTTGGTCTGAAGCTTGTGACGATCCTGCGTCCCCTGGGACTGCCTACACCACCACTCCTTGTCTTTACATATTTTTTTGAGATAAGACTTTCCTCAAGTTACCCAGACTTAAGCTCCTGGGCATGGGGAATTTGGCCCAGCCTCCTGAATGCTGGAATGAAAGGCATGCCCCTTCAAATGAAGGTCTTTAAACCTTTGAACCCATACATCAAACAGCTAAGAATTTTGAGAATTTAGCTTTTACTATTATTATTTTACTTTTCAGGGCTGGGGATTGAATCCAGGCCAGGCAGGCACACGTTAGGTAAGCCCTCTCCCCCCTAAGCTCTATCCTCTATCTGTACATTTTTGAAGGGAAGCAGCCCCAGAATCAGAAACACTAGTTATGTTTCTCTGTGTAAGACAAATGTCACACTGAAAGGTATTAGGGATGCTAAGGCTATTCTTCTGCCCATGAACCTGGAACGATGGTGAGGAACTGGAATATAGGAGCTTGAGTGATGGCTTAGCCACTAAGAGCACTTGCTGCTCTGCAAGAGACCCTCAGTTTGGTTCCCAGACCCACATGGTGATTCACCTTTCCACACATTCATCCGGCCGCTGTGGCCACCAGGCATGCACAGTACACATACACACTACTCTCACGCCAAACACTCATATACATAAAATTCCCACACAGAACAAATCACCACTGGCCAGCTCTCCCTCTGTCCACCACTATTTCCTGACTATTAGGAGTAGAAGCAAATCAGACAATATAGCTTTTTAAAAATTATTTAATTTAGTAGTTTTTTTTTGAAAAAAAGCAATAAGGCAAAAAAACTGAAAATATATATATATAGTCTTATTTTGCTTTCATGTGACTTTATTCCATCTTCAGGACTTCTAAGCTTCTTCCATTAGCAGGGATCTGGGAATCAAGCTAGAAATGTAGTGCAGATAGAGGGAAAGGGGAAAGCACAGAGGTTCCTTGGGAAATTTCCATTCTATCCAAAGCCTCCGAGATGGCGCCCATTTTATGGGCCTCCCTGGAGTAACCCCTTGTGCTGGGGAAGCCTTCTTAGGAGGAAATTCCCTAGTGCTCAATCTTTGATCATTTTATCTAAGGAAGGAGAGTCGGTGGGGAAGGACTGAAAGTACTAATTTATCCAGTAAAATCCAATTTCCCTGGAGGGATAGCTTCCTCTGGAATGGTATTTTCCCCAAGGACCCACACTGGCTGAGGCTCAACAGTTAAGGAACAAAAACAAAAACACTAACAAAAAGTACACAAGGAAGGCACCTCAATTTATGACCCTCAACCAAGGGTGGGTTGCACAAGGGTTACACTTCTGAACAGGAAACTACAACTAATAAAGAAAAAGGGAGGATGCCAGTGCTAGCAGGAGCAGTTCCCACAGAGCACGAGCGCTCTTTGCTCTCATCCTTGGAAGGAAACTTTTTTGGGATTTAGCCTGAGCTGGGACATAAGGAAGCTAGAAATCACCCTCTTGACTTTCTACCCGTACGCCTCCTAAGGAAGGAAACTGAGGCAGGAAAAAGACCAGGACTTCCTGTCCAAGAGCCACGTGTGATCAGCAAAGCCGAGCTGAGGCAGCCGCAGGGTAGGCACACAAACCTTCCTCCTTGTCCCTGCTCAGCAACTGCCACACATGACCCTGCTTGGGGTTGCAATGCCCCTCAAACATGGAAAGCAGAGGCACCAACCCATATTAACGCGCACTTGAGAGAGTCCCAGGGAGACAGGTGATATAAAAAAAAAAACCAAGATTCTTCATGGGAAAGGGGGGAAAAATTAGATTTTCTCTACATATATATATATATATATATAATATACAGATGATTTAACACATTATTCCAGAAGTGGCTCCATTCTACTGGGACTTTCAAGATGAAAACATTTGTTGCAGAGGAACTTCTCTAAGATTCTGAAGTATACAGAATGGGTCAGGCAATGTTTTGCTCCAGACTGTGGCACAAACCCAAATGGTACTGTGCCAGGAAACAGAAGCCAGAAAGGCAACGAAAGACGGATGAGGAGGGACTGGGAAGGTACAAGTGGCTAGCAGTCTTCTCCCACCCTGCCTGTGTTTACAGAGGTTCTCCACCTGAGGGAGTCCATAAAACCCCTTTATGAGGAGAGTGTGACCCTCTTATCAATGACCGAGGAGGCCCCTGGTTGCTGTCAAAGTAGACAGAACAGCAGAGGGGTATTGTATGCAAGTGAAGATAAACTCTCCAAGAACATAATTCAATATTCAAGCCCTAGAGCACACTCTCTCCTGCAGATGCTCCAAAGCCTTAGTTATCTACACGCGAGCGACGACCTGTTACAGCAATCCCACGTGTTGAGTACACTTCATACACTGAGACTTAGGCGTGATGCCTCTGCTGGGTAAATCTTATGTGTTTCTTTTTAAAGGAACTTTAAAATCAGTTCTTGCTCTCAACAGCACCAAGTGCTCCTGAACCCCAATCTTATGCAGATCTTGGCTGAGCAGAACACAGGTGAGGGTTAATGACGTCATCTCATACGAGGCCGAGGGGGAAGCACACTTACTTGCCTTTGAGATGTAGAGGAACACTAACTTTCAGCCACTAAACCACTCCCTTACAAACATGGGTATCTACTACGTCGATTTCAGCGTCAATCAGCTAAGGCAACCAGCCAATCACCACCACGGGTGTCTGCTTCTGGTGATTGATTTGGAAAAAGTGATTGGTTAAGACAGACAAATTTGAGGAAAGCACTTGGTAAGAGTCCCAACTGCCAGCCTTCCCGCACATCCTCTGCCGTCTTCTCCGATCAGCCCTCTTCCTTTGAGTTACAGCTGCTTCAGAAAATGTCTGGGCAAGACCCCCAGTCCTGCTTTTCCTTACATTCCCAGTACTCGCCACTATAAATATGGGTTAGCTCCCTGGTGACAGGGTCCTTCTTCCGCTCAAACCACAGTGCTTTATAGGGGTCGTGTGGTGTGCCTACAAGGGAAGAGAATGAAAAGCAAGGTTAGAGCGGACACACACCACACATCAAGAAATCCGAGCAGGGGACAGGTTTGTTACCATCTTCCGTGGCTTTCGCAGCTTCTGCTTCTCTCTTCTTCCTGGAAAGCCGCTGTTTCTCCTCCAGGCGCTGCTTCTCAGCATTTGCTTCATCCCAACGCCCGTTTTCCATCAGTCTCTGGTCGGGCCGCAGCCGGCTGTCCGTCGGAGCAGTGCCACCTTCCCAGGCATTGAGAGTGAGGGCAAGCTCTGAGAAGTAGTACATGTTCTCTGCATTCTTCCTGAGAACAGCAGCACAGAGGAAAGGCAGCTCACAGCCTGAACCAACCCAAAGGAGCGAGCGAGCAAGGGCTCAGAGCACTGCCCTGCATCTAAGTGGCCAACAGTGGGAAAACTCTAAAGCCTTATCAGGCAATCCCCAAAGAGAGCTAAATGCTACCACTCCCAGCCTTCTCCAGCATCATTTCAAACAGCAGTTGCCTGCAGCAGCTGCACTCAGAATTATCTCCACCTATCAGGAAGAGTGAACTCTACAACTGCCTCACTCCTATTGCCTGGGCTTCCATTTAGACCTCTGCCTGGGAAGATCTGGCTACTTCTGTAGACGCAGTTTAAGTATATACGATGATGGCCAGGCGTGGTGGCGCACGCCTTTAATCCCAGCACTCGGGAGGCAGAGGCAGGCGGATTTCTGAGTTCGAGGCCAGCCTGGTCTACAAAGTGAGTTCCAGGACTATACAGAGAAACCCTGTCTCGAAAAACCAAAAAAAAAAAAAAAAAAAAAAAAAAAAAAGTATATACGATGATGACCTGCACTTGTTTCCAAGCTCTGGGCTTTATCTCAAGGGTCTGTAGGGGAAATTGTTAGCCGGTGAAAAGCACCTTTCTCCCCAGTTGCTTTTGAAAAGCTCTGCTCTGAATTGAGAATGCAGGGCATGGTGGTACATGCCTGAAACCCAGTTCTTGGAAGGTACAGAAGAAGGATCAGATCAGGACTTCAAAGAGAGCCTCAGGTACACAGAAAGACCATCCTGGACTATGTAAGACCCTGTCTCAACAATAGAACTTTAACTAAACTATAGAGATTCCTCTGATTCAGTGAAACTTTAGAAAGGAGAAATCTAATTTGGCATATGGTTGGTGAGATAGTCTTGGAACAATCTCTTCAAAGGTTCTCATCCCCCCCCCCCCCCCCCCCCGGTCATTCCCACGGATAGCCATGGAGAATGCAGGCAGAATGCTGACGTACCACGCTAGAGTTAAAGGCAAAGGAAGCTGGAATGCCACACTCACGGTAACGGGTTCCTCTTCCACAGCATGACCCTGCTGTCTTCTGCTTCATGGCCTCTCTGCCGAGCATCACCCCCATTCTCCCCGGAGGCTGCCTGTACTTTGAAACAATCCATTTTCTCATCCCACGTCCCCAGGAGGGCAAAGTGAACTTTTCCTGATGGGTCTGTTACTTCACCTGTCACCTACAAGGATGGAGAGCACAGCTTTAGAGCAGAGCAAAACCGTGGGGTGGCTTACCTGACTAATCTAGAAACTAAAGTTCTAAAGTAATTACTGGTTAAATCCAGTTATCATAAACGTTTTGGAGTTAGCCACACTTATTGCTACTCATTTTTAAATATGATTTGAAACAAGACCAATGAATTGATGGCCTTATGATCAAAGTTTCTTATTGCATAGGAATTTCTGATGTAAAGGATGTAAAAGCAGAAAAAACACCTGACACAACTATTCTAGAAATTACACAAGTTCACAAACACATCTGAATCTCCATCTACCCTTCACCTTTTTTTATTGCTCTGTGTAGCCTTGGCTGTCCTGGAACTCACTCTGTAGACCAGGATGGCCTCGAACTTCAGAGGTCCTCCTGTCTCTACCTTGTGAGTGATGGAATTAAAGGCATGCACCACCATGCCTGGCTAGTCTTCATTCCTACAGGAAATTCTGTGACATGAATCACCTGTGGTGGAACACACATCTCTCCTCTGCATGTCAGTGGTCCTACTGTCTACACCTTCCTCTCCTCTCCATTCCCACCTTCACTTTCCTACTTTGCTTGTCTTTATTTTTTTTTAAAGAACTATTTATTTTATGTATATGAGTACATTGTTGCAGTCTTCAGATACACCAGAAAAGGGCGTCAGATCTCATTACGGATGGTTGTGAGCCACCATGTGGTTGATGGGAATTGAACTCAGGACCTCTGGAAGAGCAGACAGTGCTCTTAATCACTGAGCCATCTCTCAGCCCCGCTTGTCTTTATTTTTAAAATAAATTTATTTATTTTTATTTAAGTAGGTGTGTGTGGAGAGAGAAAGAGAGAAAGAGAGAAAGAGAGAGAGAAAGAGAGAGAGAGAGAGAGAGAGAGAGAGAGAGAGAGAGAGAGGGAGAACACCAGCCACATGTATCTAAGTGTCTTTGGGAGCCAGAAGTGAATATCAGATCCCCTGGAGTGAGTTACCAGCATTTATGAAGTACCAGATATGGGTGCTGGGAATTCAGCTCAGGTCCTCTGGAAGAACATGAAGTGCTCTCAGCCACTGAGCCATCTCTCAGCCCTTGTGCTTCTCTTTCACTTCCTCATGTTCAGAAGGAAGTGGTTCAGTAATGTATCCGGTTCCTTTCTAGTTTTCTTCTTTAAGTCTACCTTTTGGATCTGCATACTAAGGACACATGGCTTTCTACCTACCTCTCTCTCTCTCTCTCTACACACACACACACACACACACACACACACACACACTAAATAAAAAAAAATTTACATTTCAACCTCTCTTACCTTTCTTGCTACATCCCGAGAGAAGTAGCTATAAGGAACAAATTTAAGATTACACTTGTCTCCTGTCTTGTGATTTACAATGTCAATCTCACCAGACTGTAAAGTGAGAAGAATCATGGTTAGTTTTCTGAAGACTGACCTGAGTTTTACATGAGCACTCCTTTTGTGTGTCACATGTTGGTAACATGGCTTGACCTGCACACTGAAATGCACACATAAACTACCTCCTGAACAAGTCCCTCACTAGGACCCTTCTAGAATTCCTTTGCTTACCACAATTACAGTTTCAAAGTTCTTCCTACAGATCTCATTTTTCTCTCCTTTCTACCTTTCAAAGATTCAGCTTAATTCCACATCTTCCATGAAGCCCTTCTCCAGAAGACAGTGTTCCCTCTTTTCTGAATGCAGTTAAACCAGTCTCACCTCAAAGCTAACACTTAATAGGAAAATCTCTCAGCATATCTCCTGTCCTACAGTATTTTGTTACACTTTTCAACCTACACATGTCACATTTCTCCAATGTCTCAATAACTCCTGGAAAGTGTTCTCTAACTTTGCAACCCTAGTACTTAGGATTAAAGCATTAAAAGGTGGGGCCATGTAGATATGTCTTATGCCCTTTATATTGCCCAACAGAGTCCTACTCATCCTTGGTAGAAGTTATAATTTGATCATTCATAAATAATAATTTATAGTTAGAACTTTATGGAAGTAGGACTACTGCCCAAGAGAAAAGCCTTAGGAGAGACTGGTGACCCCGTAAAAACAGTCTGGGACAAGTTACGTATCCTAAATACAACACACCTTCCCTCCTGAAGAAGTGCTCTGAACTTCAGAGGGACTTTGGGTGCCTTTGCTCACCTGATCTATCCACAGCTTGCCCACAATAATGTTGTGTACTGTTGTGGTAACTTTTTTCCAAGTGTAATGGTGCCCAGTTGAGTGGAAAATGCAGTGGATAGTACCTAGAAGCAAAAGTATACAGCAAGGTGTCAGAAACACACTATCATACACACTAGAAAAAAGATGGATGTCCTTCTATTAATATCTGTTACTTTAAAAAGAAAACAGCAAGTCAAAAAAAATTAAAGCACAACTTCCTTAATTTTTTATAAAAAGGTTTATTTTATTTATACGAGTACACTTTAGCTGTCTTAAGACATACCAGAAGAGGAAATCTGATCCCATTACAGATGGTTGTGAGCCACCATGTGGTTGCTGGGATTTGAACTCAGAACCCCTGGAAGAGCAGTCAGTGCTCTTAACCGCTGAGCCATCTCTCCAGGTCCTTCTTTTTTTTTTTTTTTTTTTGGCTTTTTTTCGAGACAGGGTTTCTCTGTATAGCCCTGGCTGTCCTGGAACTCACTTTGTAGACCATGCTGGCCTCGAACTCAGAAATCTGCCTGCCTCTGCCTCCCAAGTGCTGGATTAAAGGCGTGCACCACCACGCCCGGGCTTCTCCAGGCCCTTCTTAAATGTTTTAACGGTTGGGTTTACTTTTGCTTACTTGATTTTAAGTATATGAATAAAATATAACTAGTGATGTAGGTAATAACAATTGATACATCTTAGCTAGGAACCTGTATTTTATAATACCAATTTCAAAATTAGAGAAAGAAGGCAAATGTGCCCCATCATCAGGAAAATAACCCTGCATTGTGGAAGGAACGTGTATCTGCAGTCAAGACTGGTAGTCAGCTGTATGGCCATACACAACCCACTTACCTACGGGTCATAAGCACAGGAGTGGGGAAGGAAGGGGAGATAAGGAAGCTTCAGGATTGGAACTAGACTACTGTGAGTTTAAAATGGAGTTGTGACAGTGCACTACAGTGGAAGAGATTTACAACATCAAAGGCAGAATTAGCTGAGCCTGGGGATTTAAAATCTATGTAGAGAAGATGGGTAAGAGAAGATAAGATTCCAAATACACCAAATTATATAAAACTCAAAAGAGGCCAAGAGTGGTAGCGCACACCTTTGATCCCAGCACTTGGGAGGCAGTAACAGGTGAATCTCTGAGTTTGAGGTCAGCCTGGTCTACAGAGTCAGTTCCAGGACAGCCAGGGCTACACAGAGGGCAAAAGCTTCAAGACATTAGATTAGTAATGACTTGGGAAATGACACCAAAAGTATAGGCAACAATAAAAACAAGGAGGAAAAAAAAAGGACAAAATGGTCTTTTTGGAAATTAAAGAGTTTGTACATCAAAGGGCAATACTATGGAGTAAAAAGGCAATTCACAGAATGGGAGAAAGTATTTGAAAATCCTGTTTTTGATAAGAAAACGATACCCAGACCAAATATAAAACTCTCAAAACTCAACAAAACAACTCAATTTCACAACTAACAAAGGTGGCTAGGTGTGATGGCACACAATTTTAATCCCAGCACTCAGGTGACAGAGGCAGGCAGATGTCTGATGGTTGGTCCTGGCTGAACAAAGATACAATGAGACTCTGTCTCAAAGAAACAAAGCAACAAGAACTGTCAAAGGGTCCACGCATGGTGGTGCTCACCTTTGTTCCTAGAACTCCAGAGGCAGTGCATCTCAGTACATCAGCCTTCCTGGCTGATGTTTTGAGATTCAGACAGCCAGAGCTACATCTCAAAACAACAACAAAAATCCTAAAAACCATTGACAACAGACTTACACAGACCTCTCTAAAGCAAATCCACAAGTCATTAAAAAGCAGATGAAAACATGCTCCACACCACTCTTACACCAAACGCACACGAGACACGCGAGACACACTTAACAACAACTAGGGTGGCTACTATTGAATGAATGAATCAACAACGGGGACATGGGATAACTGCAGCTTTGGCACTCTGCTGGGAGGATATAAAATGGTAGACTCTCACTGTAGAAAACAGTGTGGAAGTTCTCAAAACATTAAAAAGGGAATTACCATGTGACCCAGACTTCTACTTACTCTACTTCTCTATACACTCAAAAAAAACAAAAAAAAAGGGATGGACTCTAACTATTGCATATAAAGTCTTCTGTGAAGCTGAAGCTGAGTATAAATCTTAAAACATGGAAGCAACCTGTAATCATCAACAGGTGGCCATATTAAAAACAAAAACAAAAAAACAATAGCTGATGCATGTAATAGTAATAGCTTAAAAAGAGAAATTCTGACACTCAAAACTAAAGAAAAGGACCCTGAAATGACAAATACTTTTAAGTCAAAGATCTGTCAAAATTCTGCATCTGAGTCTGGAAGAAGGGCAAAGTGAACAGTTACTATTTAAATGACAGAGGGTTTCAGTTGTACAAGTTGGATGGCTCATGGTGTTCACATACCATTATGAATGTAGTAAACAATACTGAACTACACACTTAACATGTTTAAAATGCCTGGGTATTTACAATAAAATATTTGAGAAAAAAACATAGAAGGCCAGGAGACAGCAGAATAATAAAATGTTTGGAATAACAAAGACTCAAGATGTTAAAAAGACTACCAAAGGAAGAATTCTATATCTAGTAACACTATCCTGAGTAAGCAAGGAGAACTTATGAGTCAGTCATTCTAAGATCAACAAAATTGAAAGAATCCATCTAAGACACTCTGAAAGGACACAAGTCAATAACTTCAATTCACATTAAGAAACTATAAGAGACCAGTAAAGCAAACTATGTATCAAAGATAGCAACCTTTTACCCTATAAAATTTGCATAAGTAAATAATATAAAGTTATGTGATGAAACTATAAAGTAAAAAAAATACAATTTTCAGGGATTGGAGAAATGGCTCAGTGGTTAAATGTTCTTCCAGAGGACCCAAGTTTGATTGCTAGCATGCATATCTGGTGGCTCACAACTGTCTATAACATCAGCTTCAGGGCTTCTGACATCTCTGGCTTTTGTGGGAACTGCATTGAAAACACATGTACACACTCACACACAAACACACACACATTAAAAATAATAAAAATAAATCTTGACAAGGAGCCAGGCGTGGTGGCGCACGCCTTTAATCCCAGCACTTGGGAGGCAGAGGCAGGCGGATTTCTGAGTTCGAGGCCAGCCTGGTCTACAAAGTGAGTTCCAGGACAGCCAGGGCTATACAGAGAAACCCTGTCTCAAAAAAAAAAAAAAAAAAAAAAAAAAAACCAACAACAACAACAACAAAAAAATCTTGACAAGGTTTATCTGTGTACAGTCCTGGCTTCTGGAACTCACCTTGAGACCAAGGTGACCTTGAACTCACAGAAATCCACCTGCCTCTATCTCCCTGAGTGCTGGAATTAAAGGTATGCACCATCACATTCAGAAAAAAAAAAAAAAAAAAAAAAAAAAGACTTCAGACACACAGACATACACACACACAGTGAAGGGAATGAGAACAGACTGAGAAACAGCAGCAGCTGGAAGTTTCTGCTGTGCTTCCAACTCTACACACGAGGATTCCTAATTCCAGGCTTCATCTTTTTGGTCTGATGCAAAAATAACTTGTAATCCAAAAAAATGAAGCTTCATCTTACCCAGTCATTATGTAAACGACACACAACCCATCATGTAGAGGAGAGAGGACCATAGGAGAATACTAGCCAAGAAACCTAATCTTGTAATCCTAAATTCTACATACACATAGAACCAGACTGCTAGAGTAATGTGGAAACATCATTAAAAGAATTTTTTAAAGGCATGCTAGAATCTACATTCTAAGCTAGTACTTATAGACAAAAAGTAAATACATTAAAGAGACAAGGAATTTATGCACAATGAGGTCTTAAAAGAGTGCCTGGTCTCCTAACTCACTGAGAGCTGTGTAGTTAAACGATTGCCCAGTGCTATCTAGTGATACTGGTGCCTGAATCAGAGTTCCCATCTGATGCCTGGACCAGCGGCCTTCTCCATCATGTCAGAACACCTGTACTGGAACAAACATGGTGGCCTTACCAAGGGGCATAATGGAGAGGTATTTGCCTCGAAACTTGCTGGTGATTTTAATTTCCTGACGCAATGTCCAGCCATTTTTGGATTCAGCATGGTGCGCAGCAGCAGGGGGATGATGACTCACCTTTAAGAAATCAGGTGTGAGTTAACAAAGAAGAGTGGAGAAGAGAACGCTAGAGCCTGTTAGTTGGCGATAAACACCCAAGAGCCTCCCTTGATATTTTTACATCTACAACAGCAGGTGAGTAACAGGCTAGTGTTGATGAAAAAGCAGACAGACTGGGCTGACTAGAGACTGGCTTCTCAAAAACTAGCCTGTGGTAAGAAGGGAAAAGTGTTACCAGCTTGGGGTCTTTACCTGCTCACAGATGGACCGATACCCATTCTCCTCCAGTCGGTCAAGTTCAAATGTCTCCCCAAGGAGAGGGTTGAATGGCTTGCTGGTTCGGAAGACGGTAGTGGAATAGGAGGAAACAGTGAAGGCTGCAACATAGCAGAGCTGTTCTAGAGAGTTCTCACACTTTGCAGCTCTGTCTAACAGCTCATGGTATTCCAGATCTTCAGTAAGGCGCTGAAGCATGGACAAGGGCTCATTAAAGTTTACCTGTAAGCAAGAGAGAAAAGCTGAAACCTTTCCCCACACATTGAAAGGAGACAGCCGAAGATGGAGAAGATGCTTGAGACAGTAAGGTGATATAGCAAATAACCAGAAAGAGAAAAGAATTGTGGCTCTCAGATTAGACATTAGGTGCCCCACTCTCCTATTTGAGATGGAAACCATGCCTCTTCTATGCAGTACCGCAGACCCAACAACAGCCAGAAGTGACTTCATCAGGCAGGAACTGAGTGACTGAATTACAAAAGGAAGGAAGCAGGTGATGCTCTCACTTTTCAGATTTTACAGCTGATTCACAGCACTCATCACTAGATGACACAGTATGTGGAGACGGATCCAGGGAGCAAAGAACACTTCTGCTAGGGGAGATGTGCACCTATTCATTACACAAATATTATCTGAGTACTGTGTGCCAGAGACTACGTGGCCTACTTGGTGGAGGAGTGAAAAATAGACACTGCTCATACTGCTCCTCAGGAAAGTCAGTTACTTTCTAAAGTAACTTTGATATTTTATATAATTTTGCAAATTTAAAATTTGTACCCAGGCATGGTGCTACACACCTTTGATCCCAACACTTGGGAGGCAGATGCAGGCGGATTTCTGAGTTCAAGGCCAGCCTGGTCTATAGAGTGAGTTCCAGGACAGCCAAGACTGTCTTGAAAAAAACAAAAACATAAACAAATTGTTCTAAAGCCAGATATGGTAGCACATGCCTTTTACCAAGCACTCAGGGAAGCAGAGGAAGGTGAATTTCTGTGTCTGAGGCCAGCACGGTACACATAGCAAGTTCCAAAACATCAACAGCCAGAGCTACATAAGAGATCCATGTATCAAAAAAAGAAAAATAAACAAATAAATTTACTCTGTGGGCTGGAGAGATGGCTCCTTGGGTAGCAACTCTTACTCTGCAAGCAAGGATGAGGACCTGAGTTCAAAGCTCCACTACCTACCCTACTACCTACATTAGAAGGGCAAGGCATAGCTGCTTATGCTTATAACCCTAGCACTTGGGGAGGGAGGAAGGAAGGCTGAGGTAGAAACTAGCACAACCCAGGAGCTCAGCCTAGCGAGACAGAGAGTTCAAGCCAAGTGAGAGGCCCTGTCTCAGGAGAGTATATAGCTGAGTAGTAGGAAAAGCCCTTTTCTGGCCCCACACCGCACAAAAATACAAAGAATTTAAAAGAGAGAAAAAGAGAGAGATGGCTCAGTGGTTAACAGCACATGAGTTCCATTTGCAACGTCTATATCAATTGTCTTACAACCTCCTGTAACTCCTACTCTGAGGAATCAAATGTCTCTGGCCTCTAGCTACTTAACTCACGTGCACATACCCACCCAACAGACATATGTAATTAAAATAAAATATATCTTAGAAAGAGAGAGAATAAATTTGCTCTAGAAGGAACATTTAATTAGTCAGTAATACAGCAGCATGGGCTTAGATAGTACAGGCCTGAGCGCCATTACAGACAAAGGAGCTGTCTTCTTTCTTTTCAACAGTTTCTTCCTTACGCCAGCCTTCCTATGATACTCTGGCCTCAGCCTCCAGAGAAGCCTAGACTACAGAAGATGTCTGAATGGGCACAGTGACCAACTGTTAACAGTAAAGCCTGAGTCCTGCGGAGCCTTCCCTAACCACTGCAGCAGAATCTCTTAGTGGCGACACTTCAAGCAGAATGAAGTGAAATTTTCACACGTTCGAAGGAAAATTGTGACAAACTGTATCCTGGTGAATACTAGACATAGAGCAGAAGCTAGCGCAGAGTCTTCATATCACTCGTCTGCCACTGCTTTTCTTTACTATAACCCAACTTCTAATAAATGTTCCAAGAATCTCAGTTTCTTTGGAAGTGTCTAGCTTTATATAATGGTCATTTTACCACTTGGAGGCCAAAAAGAAACACATGAGTGAATATTTTAAGCAGAAGGAAGCAAAGACATCATTCACTGTCAATGGAGAGTTAGCCAGTCACAAAAGAGAACCCAGAGACTAGCAATACCAGGCCCCCTTGAGTAGGGGACAAAGATAGCAGGGATATCACTGCACTGCAGAGGCTGAGGGGACCTGGCAGAAGCTTAACATCTTGAGGCACTCAGGAAGCCTGACTAATGAAAACTAGAATCACACAGATCCTGTCAGAAGACTGCGTAAGAAGGAGCTATGATCTCTTACTGATATCTTATACTGGCAGTGCCCAGCTAAAAGCCAGCAGGAATAGAAGTCTAAAACTCACAGCCTAACCAGCTTTCCTGTGATATAATGCTGCTGGAGAAGAGGACTTACTTTATCTGGAGGCAGGTCAGGACTGCACATTCCTAATGGTGATGTCAATAAGGAATGTACAATGAAAGAAGTCACAGAGGCTGGGCAGTGGTGGCATACGCCTTTAATCCCAGCACTTGGAAGGCAGATGCAGGCAGATTTCTGAGTTCGAGGCCAGCCTGATCTACAGAGTGAGTTCCAGGACAGCCAGGACTACACAGAGAAACCCTGTCTCAACCCCCACCACACCCCCCCAAAAAAAGAAAAGAAAAAAAGAAAGAAAGAAAGAAGACACAGAGGTTACCTAGACCCAGATGCTGTTTCTAAGTAAGGTTTATATTCTGAGACAGTGATGGCCTGCCTTTCCAGCCCATCTTCCTACAGCTTTCTATAAGGCACCCAGTGATCGAGCAACTGGGATCTCTATTTAAGTTTCCCAAACACCAGTTGTTTGGGAGTTTCTCCAATATATGCTCACTCAGTTCCTTTTTTTTTTTCTTTTCTTTTTTCTTTTTGTCTCTATGTCCACCTTCACTTTATTTTAATTAATTAATTAATTACTACTACTATTATCACTATCCCATCATCATCATCAATCATCATTATCATTATTTTACATTAGTGGAGATGGAATATAGGGCCCTAAACATTCTAGACATGCATCTATAATCGATTATCACTGAGCTACATTTCTACTTTTGGGAATTATTCCTTTTAAATACTAAACCTTATACATGTATATAAAAACAACCTATTTGTTTTCCAAGGCTCAAATAATGAATCACTCCAGCATTTGTTGAGTGAGTGCCTGTGTCAGGCAGTATGCTGAGCATCAAGGACATACACAGCAGCAGTGCAGTTCCTGCCTAGGAGAAACAGTCTATGAACAGAAGCCTATGTGCCGAGAGGCTGAAGAGTGCGTTTTATTTCTGCTCCCAAGCACCTGGCTATGGACACAACACGCAGCCCCCAGACCCTAAGTCTTAACATCTAGACTCTTCTCGAGGTAACTATGGTCACATAAGCAAGCTATGGCCACGGAAATTCAAGAGATGAATGGACTATGCAATTTACAGGAAATGCCCTTAAAAGGCACAGCCTGCTCTTATTTGTCCATCTTCCAGCTGACTGCAAAGTATCCCTCTGATGGCTCAAGAAGCCACTGCAGACCTATGAATTAAGGCTCCTAATAATAAGTAGACAGCTACAAAACAGAAAGTCCTGACACTGTAGGTATCAGCCCCAACAATATACTTCTGGATTTCAAAATGAGAATCTGTTATAGGTGAGTGCCCACTGTTTTGTTTTGTTTTTGCTTTTTTTTCTCTGTAAAAAGCTACAGAGTAAAATTTAAGCCTTCAGGACCAGGTGGTCTCTATCTCACATCATTCAATACTGCTTCAACAATACAGCAGGCACAAACAGAAATAAATGAATGAGAATCTCTGTCCCCAAAAAGCTTTATTTGTGGACATTAACCTCATGAACTATTCCTTTTGCATTACTTTAGATTTAATAAATTTTAATAAAAACATAAAAATATATTCTTAGCTTATGGCTGCTTAGAAGACAGCCAGATTTGGCTCAAGGGCCTTAGTTTGCTGAGCCATGGTTCAAATTAATGTAGCTTGGGGTTTCTTTTTATAAAGTGAACATCTGTCTAAGAGGCACACCGGCACTACACTGGGCAAACGGGAAACACTCAGTAAGTACTTGTACAATGAATAAGCAAGCAGAGCACTGCCAAACACAAGCAGTGGGCCTTCTTGAGCACAGGGGATAACTATCTCACTTAAGTATGCTAGAGATTTATTAAAAAGACATTACACCAACAGCCCCCAACAAAAAATATACCAAGGGTTAGAGGCAACCCAGGTTGGCATGGAGGAATGTAGCCCCAAACTCTTGTCATTCCTCCTGGTGCTGGAATTAACAGGCTTGAATTACCACACCCAACTACTATATTCTTTCTTTTAATTTGGGTAGCTGTGTACCTGTGTGGTGAGTGCATGTGCATACCAAGGCAGACATCCACACCACCACCGATGCCTGACTTTTTTTTGTTTGTTTGTTTGTTTGTTTGTTTTTTCGAGACAGGGTTTCTCTGTGTAGTCCTGGCTGTCCTGGAACTCACTCTGTAGACCAGGCTGGCCTCGAACTCAGAAATCTGCCTGCCTCTGCCTCCCAAGCGCTGGGATTAAAGGCATGCACCACCATGCCTAACTTTTTATGTGGGTTCTCAGGCTTCCATGGCAGTACCTTTACCTACTGAGTCATCTCCTCAGCCCCACTACATGCTTCTCAGAAACAGACTTGATACTGTGTTATCTGTGCATCCGCCATGCCTGCCTGCCTGCCAGCCACAGGAATTGCTTATAGATGTTATCAAACACTAAGCAGCTAACTCTAGCTGATCTAGAAACATACAAGATCCATAGCCAGAACTACACCAGTTGACTTAAAGGGATGGTCTATGATCTGCTTGACCATGCTCCAGTGTGGCAAGAGTGACCCTGCGGTGGGGAGGACATCAGTCAGTCTGGGTGTCCGAGGACCTCACCGGCATTGGGATCTTAGAGAGCTCCTTTCCAATGCAGTTCTTCATGATGCTCCACAAGTTGAGGCTGTAGTTTGGCTTATATGGTATTCTGGTTCTCTTTTCCTTCTTGGTCTCCTCCAGCTGATGCTTGTACTAGAAGCAAAAACAAAGCCATTCAATCAGCCACAAAGAACAAAAAATCTGCTATCTATAACCTTCCCTTCCCCCATGCTTAACGAACAACAGGAGTTTCTATTTCTCTTAGCACTTCACAGACAAGTCCCTGGGAATCAAATAAAATCCCTCGACTGTGACAACTTGCAAATAAGAGTTACCTGTTCATCAAGGCTGACATCACTGCTGGCCCCACTGATATTGCTGCCAGTACGTCTTCATGGATGAAAAAACAGAGGAGAGTTAGAATAAAGACCAGAACTGAACTTTGGTCCTCACTAGTTCTTTATGAAGCACAATACCAAATATACTGCACATAGTTAGAATGGCTTGAGTTTGGGATCTCTGAAAAATTCAATATAAATGCTAACAGTTTTCCATCTACTTAACACCAAGAGCCCACATCCTGAGCAACCACCACCAGCTCAGATCCTCATGGAACAGAGTCTCATCATGTAAACACACATGTTCACTTTCTTCAACAGTCAAGGACAACTTACTTGTGGCCCAAATTTTCAGGCATGGTGATAATCTCTGGTGCATCAAAAAACTCATTCTCGTCATCTTCATCGCTCATGTCCCCTTTGCCAGAACAGCACTGATCTACAAAGAGAAAAGCCTCATTTGTTTTCTGTGTTATATTTACCAATGCCTGGCACAGTGGGTTCTTTTAAATACTGACCACAAACAGAGCAACAATGGCAGAAAGCAGTAGAAAAGCAAAAAGAAATCAACAGCTCCAAATGCATCCATGAGCCACCAATTGCGGAAAACGTCTTCTGTCACTGCAGAACCATCGTGATCATCCCAGAACAGCTATACAAGAGCCAAGTGTCCTACCTTTAGCAGACCCGGCGCTGCCCGGAGTGTTTGCTGGCAGCACTGTGGCTCCCCGGAAGGCTCTCTCCAGGTGATTGTGCTGCTTTGCCAGCTGCTCAAGAGTTTCTTCCAGTCGGATTCGCTGGTCTCTTTCATACTGTAGTGACTTCTGCCACTTCTTACTATGTGTCTGGGCTAACATGAGGAAATCTCTGCAAGCCTATATAGAGAAAGTGTTAGTTAAGGCACCTCAACTAGTCAGCCTCCCCATGAAGTCACCTTATTCTGGGAACACGAGAAGGCATACGACGACAATTAAGTACTTCCTGCTATTCCACAGTTATCAGGGACAGCCAGCTGTGTGCTGCAATCAAGGTCAGACTTGGGAAAGAGTGAACACTGTTGTCATAGTTCTATTTTCCTGGTCACAGGACCAAGCAAATACCAAGTGAGCAGCAAACCCAGACAAGGCATTTGTGGCAGCAGCACAAAAGGTGGGCATGTGAACTGCACCCAGAGGGCAACTGGCTGAAAGGCAAAGGGCATGACAACAGCTTTCAATAAACCAACCCAAGCACGTAACCCAAAGCTGAGAACTAAGAGCTGGCAGGTGATCCCTCTCTGTACCTACAACACAGCCACACGGAACTCATTTCTTGGGCACACAGCTTTCTTCCAGCCCTAACCACTTAGGCTGCCCACTCTGCCTGCACTGCTCCTCCCTCTCCCCTCTCTCTAAGGACCGAGGACAAATGGCACTTCTGTGGCACCCACTCTCCCAAGCAGCCAGTTGTTTCTTCCATCTCCTTACCAACTGCAGCATACTTCTACTTCACACATGCACATGACTGAGTGTCTTTCTCTCCAGAGGGATCACAAGCAATGTTAAAACACATTTTAGAGCTTATTTGTATTTAGGTCTCCAGCTCCTAATACATAGCAGGAGCCTCATAAAGTTTGCTTAATAAATAAAGGAAGGAAGGAACCAATCTAAGCTTAAAACTGTATTCCCTGTTACAGAGAAACTAAAAGGTTCTATTAGAATGTCTGCTTCCATGGTTTCAACAATTGCCTACAGGTCCACCAGTGGCTACTAAATCAGTGATTCCAAATTGGACTCTTGGAGTTTCAGACCAGAATATCCAAGTGCCTATTCAATGGCTCCAAGTAACTTCAAAATCAGTAGGTCTCACGCTTGATTCACCACATTCTCTTGCTGCCTCATTTCTTTCTTCGAATTTCTCCATCCCAAAGCAGTTCTAGAGCCTTTCAAGCTGCCCAAGCCAATGGGGAGTCTCTCAGTTTTGCTTCTTTCTTCACATCCAAATATCAATTCCTAGTGACTCTCCTTTACTATTCTGGAGTCTGTAATCTCTTTCCATTCCTCCACAGTAGAAGCCGTGGAGCCGACATCTGAAGTGGGGCTGGCTGGCCTCAAATCATAGCTCTTTCCTGCTATCTAGTTAAGTTACTGATCTCTGTGCTTCACATTCTTTGTCTGTGAAAGAACAAAAACTAACAACAACAGAGACACTCCCCCAACCCCCCCAGTCACACTCTCCACACAGAACACTTAGAACACTACATTCAGGAAGGCTATAGTCAGACCACCGAGCCCACTCATCTGATCTGTACCTTCCAGCCTCCACTCAAACCTCACCTCTATAGCTACCGCCTTGCTCCAGTCACCAGTAGTTCCCACACTGAGGTCGAGACCAGGCCTACATATAGCAGCATATCGCTACCCCCAGCAATTCCTCTCCTTCATTCTCTTCTAATAATACTGATAATCATAAAAATTTGGCAAGAACCACTGGAATGGAGGTACATATCTCTGATCCAAGCACTAGGGAGGCAGAGGCAGGCAGAGCTCTGTATTTTGGGAGCCAGCCAGGTCTACATCACAAGTTCCAGAACAATCAGAGCTACACAGAAAAATCCTGTCTCAAAAATTTGAAAAAAAAAAAATATATATATATATATCAAGAGACTATGGTACAGCCAGGCACTTTGCCAAGCATTTCAAATATATTACCTAAAGTCTCTCAACACTACCATTAAAGATCTACTAGTACCAAACCATTTACAGATAAGAAATAGAGATGCAGATAATGAAGGACGCGGTTGGAGTCCAAATCTATACTGCCTTCTTTCTAGGCAGACTTTCACTCTCCCTCAGCATTTAGCTGAGGTGTTAGCTCCTTTAACCATCCGAGTACATGCTGAACACCTCTAGGGTACTGCCTATGTCTACCCTATCACACACGTAGCTGCTCAGGCTGGCTTTGATCTCTTGTTTCTCCTGCCAAGGTCTCCAGGGTGCTGAGATTAACAGGCATATGTCACCATACCTGGCTTATTTTTAGTATGTATAGTGCATTTAAAGCCTTGCTATTATAACAACACAAGAATAAAAAGTGCAGCTTAGGCAACAATGAGATTATGACAGGGACACTGGCAGTGAACAGCTAACGTCTATCAAGTTGTTGGACGACGTCTCAGTGTGTGTTGAGGTGAGAATCAAACCCAGGGCCTGGAGCATGCTAGGCCCACTATTCTAACCCGGAACTGCATTCCTCTCCTGAAAGCTTGGCTCTGACTTCCACGAGTTCATTCCTTGACATGACCTTGGAGATGAATAATTTCCCATGGAACAAAGATGGGCAATTTCCAAGAGAAAAGGCTAAAGCAAGACTTTGGGTTTATAAAGCAGGAGTGTTTTATTTAGGAAAAAAAAAAAGTCATATTAGAATAAAAAAAATAAAAAAGAAGACTGTCAGACAGTTGAGCTGATAGTAATTAGAGGACCTGGGTTTGTTTTCCATAAGGGCGGATTGTGGCCACCAGTAACTCCAATCTCAGGGGTCTGATGCCCTTTTCTGGCCTCCATCAACACATAAGAGGTGCATGGACATCCATGTAGTCAAAACACCCATACACACAAAATACAAAATGGGAAGTCTACATATTTATTATGGGTCGTTGGTTTGTGGAATTATCAGGTTTCCTGGTCACTGAACACCCTTGTCAGCACTGACAAGGTGGCTAACTAACACTAGGAGGTAGCTAACCTTCCTGAAATCCTGAAGGCAAAAAACTAATTTGACTTCTTTCTGGCTGGGGTAAATCAGTTCTGAAGGTGTTCAACACTTAAAATAAAACTTAAAACAAACTACCATCACATAACAAAGAAACAAAATGAGAAAAATGTCACCTCAGGAAAAGGTCTTTGATGTTCAGGCAGCATAGGAACTAAACTAGTTCTCACGGTCACTCCCTAAACAAGGGAGATCTGGCACTCATGAGGTAACTTAACCCATTTAATTAGAAGGGGCGAGAAGCTCTGCAAAACCGTTTCTCACAGAATACTCGTTCGTCTCACTTACAAAATGTCCTTCAGTGTTTTTATGTGAAGGGAGCTAACATAACCCGTTGAGTGAGAATCAGTTAGCAGAAGAGGAAAAACAGCATTGTAAAACCTGGTATTCCTTTCATACACCTATCAATTTGTCAGTGAGGCCAGCAATGCTCTGTATTTACCCATTCTTCTAGTGCCTACGTGGAGTGTTCTAGAATCAAAGACTCACACTGAACTAACTAGAATTACAAGTTCTTGACAGCCTTTGAGCTGGCCCTGCTTGCCATCCCGAATGCAGACTGCCTTAGCTGTGCAGGGTCTGACTCCAAGGAGGAAGGAAGCAAAAGCTCACAACAGGGCAAAGGACTCAAGAGGACCTTTGAGTCTGACACATTAGGTTAGAAAAACAGAGCAAAGAAGAAAAACCACAAAGGAGCCCAACTAATAGAACCTCAGATGCCCTGCCACTCAAGGAAGGCTGCACCACTGGACTCCTTAGCACCGCCCAGAAGAGGAAATGCCCTTCTGACCACGTGAGCAGAACACCTTCCCCCTGAGCAGCTGGTCCTGTTTCATGCAACCCACAATGTAACTTAAAGCACCTGATGATGGAAGCAAGACCTGGTATAGTCAGTGTTTTAACAGTTAGTTCCAAGGGGTCGGAAAAGCACTACATTTCTGAGAGGAACTGTCAAAGAGGTTACTCACATTGATCATGGCATTGGATGTTATTCTAAAAAGCGTGGCTCGTTCATTGACCTGCTTGATTTTCTCATTGCTCTCAGCAGGCAGCTTCAGGGACTCCAGCTCACTGAGGGAACGCTGCAGGGCGGTGCCATGCTTAGCTATCAAGTCATTGCACGTGCTCAGGTCCTCCACTTTGCTGGAGAGTGTTCGCAGGGTGTTCTGGAGCTCAGTCTTGTCAGTTTGTGAGACAGACTCTTCATCTCCTGATTCATCTGTAGGGATGCCAAGGTTAGGTTCTGCCTCTAGGATCAGGATGGAAAGTTGGAGCCCTATCTATCTACCTACCTGCCTGTCTGTCTGTCTAGCAAACCATGTGCATTCTGAGCAACTGAGGGCTTGCCACTCCCCAGGAGTCCTCTAGAACAGTGGTTCTCAACCTGTGGGCTGTGACCCTCTAGGGATTGAACAACCCTCTCACAGGGGTCATGTAATCAGATAGTTACATTATGATTCATAACAGTAGCAAAATCACAGTTATAAAGTAGCAACAAAACTAATTTTATGGTTGGGGTCACTACAACTTGAGAAACTGTATTAAAGGGTGGCAACATTAGGAAGGCTGAGAAGCACTGCTCATAGTGTGGCCCAAGACCTACACTATGCATAGACTTGAAGTGCATCATGATGATGCAAAGTCTCAGGTCACACTCCTGGACTTTTAGATTCAGATGGTGAGAGGCAAGGTCTGGGGACCTGCATTTCTCTTTTAAAATTATATTTATTTACAACTTTATATGTAGGGGGGTAGGGTATGTGTGCTACAGTGTACATGTACATGTCCGAAAATAACCTTTGGGGGTCAGTTCTCTCCTTCCACTGTGCAAATCTCAGAAATGGAATTCAGGTTGTTAGGTTTGGTAGCAAGTGCTTCACCGGCTAAGCCATCCCACTGGACCAGAATCTGTGTTTCTAATTGTGACCAAAGTAGTCCTAATATCCACGAAAGTTTAGATCCACTGATGGACAGGATATTATGAGAAACTGGATGCCTCTTAGAAACATATAACTAGATCTCTCAATTCTTTTTTGAGGCAGCTTCTCATGTAGCTCAGGTTAGCTTTGAACTTCCTATGTAGCCAAGAATGACCCTGAACTCTCGATCCTCTTGCTTCCACTTCCTGAAAGGTATGACCACCATACCTAGTGTTGAAGTTCTGGGGAATTAAAGGCTTCGTACATAGTAGGCAAACACTCTTACCAAAACTGAACCCCAAGGAGCCTTTAAACACTGAAGATTCCAATCTAATCCAAACTATTATTAAGTCCACCATTGTCTTTAGGGTGGCACGCAGGCCACCTGCAAAATGGGTTGAGAATGGAAGAGTAGCTTCTCCTATGTCACACAAAGCTACTGAGCTCCAAGGGAGCTAAACCTCATGATGAGCTTACCTGACTCTAATGCCCTCCAAAAGCAAACCAAGAGAGCTCTCAAGTCATAAACCGAGGAGGAGCTGGGCTGTTCCTCTCACTGTTGGCTTTGTACTTAACAGTTCGACACTGCAGACTGTTTTCCCAGCAATGTCACTCCTTTGTGAGCTAACATCAGCCCTTAAATTAAACAAAGGAACAAGAAAAGGTCTGTCCTCTCTCCTGGACAGAGGCAGGGGCCAAGGTCAAAGCAGAACCTGTCACCACAGAACTGATAAAGCAATGAAAACTCCTCTCATGGCTCAACAGACATCAGGCACCAAGCTAAGCAACTGGCAAACAAAAGCTGACATCTCAGTTCTCTGCCAGTGTGCAAGCTCAGTGCAATTATTATTATCTTCAGGGAAAATCCTATCCTTTTCTTTAGAGGAAAAAAAAGCTAATTTGAAAAAAAATTATTTTTACGGTTTTAAACTGTATTTGTGTCTATGCTCTTCTGGGTCAAAGGTGGGCAGATCCTCCTGGAGCTAAACTCAAGATGTTGGTGAGCTTCCAAACATGAATGCTGAGAACTGAAATCTCTCCCTCCGCCAGGACAGGGTTCTTGCAGCCGGATAAGACTGGTTTTTGGGTCATCTATCATGACTGTTACAACTTCATTAACAAAGAAGAAGCTACCAGAAGCTGGGCCTAAAATTCCAGCACTTGAGAGGTGGAAACAGAAGGATCAGACGTTCAAGGTCAACTTAAACTACAGACAAGACTGAGTATGAGGACAGCCTGGGGCATGACTGTCAGAAAAATAAAAAGAAATCAAGAGAAGAAAATTTGGCAAGGGTTCAAATTATGAGTTGTAAGATTCCTAATTCTGAAGCGGGGCAGTGGTGGCACACACCTGCAGAGGCAGGCGGATTTCTGAGTTCAAGGCCAGTCTGGTCTACAGAGTGAGGATAGCCAGGGCTACACAGAGAAACCCTGTCTCAAAAATAAATAAATAAATAAATAAATAAATAAATCCTAATTCTGAGCTAGTACTAAAGTAATTATGTCTCAAATATTTAAGAAAGGTAACTGATATTAAAAATAAAAGCACAGACCAAGCACTAGGCACAGTAGAGAATGTCTTTAGTCCTAGCACTCAGGAGGCAGAGGCAGGAGGATACGGTTACAGGCCATCCAAGGCTACTACTAGTAAGACCATGAAGCAAAAAATTTAAAACAACATTTTTTTAAGCATAAGTGGTATGCCATATCTATAGGACCAAGGTTTTTCAACTTCAGCCAGCTGAAGGGTGGAGATGCTATTCTGTACCTCACAGGGCACTGAGCACTATCTTTGGCTTCTAGTCTCTATATGCCAGTAACACCCCAGCTTCTTTTATTTTTAACTAAAAATATCTCCAGACATTATCAAATGTCATATGTGTATATGCAGGACTGAACTCAGTTCACAATCACTACTCAAGAGAAATAACATACAACAAGAAGACTGGGATATCTAAGACATGGAACATAATCAAAAATGTACACTGCAGTCAGGGTTGTAAAAAATTGTGTTTCCCAGGCCAGTGTTCCTTTGCTCCATACCTGATTCGGCCAGCATCTTCACAGCCTTGGCCTTGGCCAGTTCTAAGGCTGTCACCCAGCGCTGACGCTCTACTTCGGAGCTGGCCTTCAAGTGGTAGGTCTGAGCACCGCCATTGGAGATGATGAAGTTACAAGAGTCCTCCACAGTGATGTTGGCTGTGGCGAGGTTGATGGTACCTCGGCAGGTGTGTCTCATCTCTGCCTTGGACCTGCCATAACAAGACAAAAAAGGCTAAACAGAAAGGTAACAGACATCTGCCCTGCTCTGCCTTTAGTTCCTCTTATTAACTCTGGGCCTTTGAAAATTAAGTAGTCTTAGGAAACAACAAATTCTTGTTTTATTTCCTTCAAACAACTCTTGGAAATTTAAGCAGTGAGAAATTGCTTTCAGAGCTTGTAAGCACGGTTTGTGAATCAGAGTTTATTGCCCCACTGTTCCTCTTACTATTAGCTTATAAAAATACAGTCTTTACTGAGCTAGAATTGCATGAACTATTAATTCAGCAGTTAATTAAATACAACTGACTGAGTTTTGAAAGGTGGAGAGAATCGTGGAGCCACTACCACATCCGAGTGTAGAACAGCCCTAGCTCTCTCATGCCCATTTGCAGTCACAAACCACTTTTTACTTAGCAAGTTATAAAACACTTTATAACCTTGTGCAACAAAAATTTTTGACACTCTCATTCTCTAAGAATAGCTCCATTTTTATACACTGAACCACCCCCTCACTGTAAATCAGCCCAAATGGGAACTGTCATGCCATGCTTAGGATTACATTGCCGAAATGTATAAAAGGCAAACCACCCTACCTGAGTAGACTATTAAATATTGGTTATGGCTCAGATGTAAGAAGTAATAACTATAATAAAGAATAACCACGAAACAATCACCAGGCATTTTAATCTTTTGGAAAATGCAGTTTCCTAAGTTCCAGGTTTTTACTGGTGGGAACTCCTAAGCCGTCCTATTAATAGCCAGGAAAGACTCAGCAGGTCTGCACTCAAGAGGGCTGGGTGTAAAAATTCCCCCAATCTCTACTGACAGCTCTATTAATAGACTAACTTCTGAACTTCACAACACTACTTGGTGACAACAAGCTACAAAGCACTGGGCATAAAATATCGACTCACATTAAACATAAACTCCCAGCACTACTGAGCACGCAGAGAAACCTGCCCATTTCCCCACTGCCACTGGCTACACCCAGGGACCCTCACGTTGAAACTGCAGTTTCCCCTGTCCAACTCAGAACATAAAGAGGTCAAAGTCCTTTGCCACAGTACAAAGCGTAGAGCCAAGCAGCCAAACACACCTGGCACATCCAGAATTCCTACATGCCAGAAATGGCACACACCCTTCCCAGACCCTAAGATTTGATGTATTTGAGAAAGTCTGTTCAACAGATTCACTGCTGTTGACCTTGTCATGTGTAACTTTTTTTCTTTCTCAAATGTACTAATGAGCAATAAGAGATCACAGGGTGGGGGTGAGGGTCTCAAAGGACTGGCCATTTTCCATGCCCTGCACCTGCCACACTGTAATGTGAATCCTTGTTTTTTCTATCCTTAGCACCCCCTCCAAGCTTCAGTTACATTATGAATAATGCAGGCTGAATTACAGACCACAGCTGAAGGCCAGCTTACCCTCAGTACATGGGCCTTCTATCACAGGCCTCCTTATTACTTTCCACTAACCACCTCCTAGGATCTCCTCTGGTTCCACCATCTTCTTGGATTAAAAAAGTTTCTCAGATAATATAAAGTCCATAGCTGGTTAACAGACACTAAGAAACACTGGGAGGGAGGGAGGCTTGCCCACAGAGCTCTTATGCTTAGAACTGAGGTAGGAAAGATTCTGCTTTGAAGTTCTTCAGCCATTACAGTATTACAGTTATTTTCTGGGTAGAAAGTTCTTGCCTGAAAAGGCCAGTTGAAATTTAATTTAATCTTTGGAACCTAGAAGGAAAACTTATTATAGCCTGCCATAGGTGTTTTTGAGAGAAATGAGATTTTGTGTAAGAGAGTAAGTTATGGGGCATTTATGTAAAGAAACATAAGACAAAAGGCTTGCTCAGGTCTTTTCTTCTGTAATCAGAGGATGGAGTCTATGAAGAGAAAATGGATTTTGAAAATGGCATACATCAGAGACTGTAGGTGCTGAACATATGACATTCAGAGGAGGAATGCTAACACAGCTAAGTAGCTCTAGGAAGGAGATGGGGACCACAAGCCCCCTGCTAAGAATAAACTGCCAACGCAGCAGGAAGGATGTACTTCACTGAAATTCTGCGGGTGTGGGGTAAGGATCAGATTGATAAACTACACCCTGTTGATCGGTTGGCCTGTGAGTGGAACCATTGTACTTGGCATGACAGGCTAATGGCATATCTTGCTATGTTTTGGAAGGTGTTTTATGTGGAGTCAGCTTCTGTGAGAAAGAAGGTTAAAAAAAAGCAGCAACAAATATGAAGAATAGCAACAGGGTACATTATTAATATCCAAGGTCAACACTGACCAAGATTTATACTGATCAAACAATCAGGTATCCTGCAAAGTAGATAATGTAAGAACTTAGTTGGATTAAACCATCAGAGAATATTTCCATTTTTTTAGATTTCCTGTATTTTATGTGTCTTTTGCCCGTGTTTATGTATGTTCAGTAAGTGCTCGTCTCCAACCCAAGACTACACATTATTAAAGCCCTTAGGTAATACAGTTGGTTTTTTGCTTGGTTTGGTTTTCGTTGTTTTGTAGCTGTAGCTGTCCTGGAACTTGCTATGTAGACCAGGATGCCTCAAACTCATAAAGATCCACCTGCCTCTGCCTCTTGCTGGGATTAAAGGCTTGTTATCACTATATCTAGTCCTTAATGTACAAGTTTTAATAGGAGGAATCAATGTTACTAGAGATTTATGAACCAAGTCAGGATATGAATCATTAGAATAGTAGTCAATTAAAACAAGACATGGAGCTTGAACAGATGGGAAAAAAAAAATCTCTGAGCCAAAGTAAAACTTTAAATGTATGTTATAACCCTAAAATGAGCTATAGATGAGTAGGAGAAAGGGTTATATTAAAATTAATTCAGAATACAATAATGAAAATGTCACACCTACTAAACAACTAACGTTGCTTAAGCATCAAGGATGAGCTAAGGCATTTTCTATGTGAGGAGCGATAAAAATGTTCCCACCAACAGCCTCTAACTCTCGTCTTCAAGCTTTCTTTAAAATTCTCTACGAGCCAAGCCAACGATGTTCATGGAGGTTATTCGTCCCCCATGGGCCTCCTGATAGGAGAGAAACTACCGGTGAAATTGAAAAGGAATACAGGCTGAGTCACGCCCCCAGCAGTGTCTTGGGTTCCCAAACTGGATGGACTGTGGGAAGAGATTTCAACCAGAAATGGCATTATTATACTCAGCAAATCCCTCTTAGAGTAGACGTCTGTACTTTCTTCATGAGACACACTGTAGCACACTCTATAAACCTAAACCGTGTCTTAGGTAATTATCTCTGTATCTAACTGGTTCATGTAGCACTAACCTAGGTTTTAGGTTTTAAAGTATGAAGAGTAATTTCAAATCCTAATTTCTCCAAGACCCTGGGAGAGCTGCCCATGCTAAGTCTGCTTTCTTGTCAAGAACATGGGAACATGTCCTAACTCCCAGGGAGATAGGAGATCTATGAGCACTAAATGAACAGTTGCATGTAAGACATCCAGCCACAAAGCAAGGCTGGTGGGAAAGCTTATAACCTATCCTCAAATCACCTCTCAACACCTCTGTCTAGTAATATAAGCCCCAAAGTGTGACATGTTATGACCATGCTATGAGTCACAGTAAGTATACATTAACCATACCAAAATAAGCACTGTGAAACCTTAACAATCATTTCAAAAACATGTGTTCTTCCTTTAATAAAACTTGATCTTAAATAAAACTAAAACGTACACGGTGAGTGCTAGATAAGACAGTCATTCCCATGGGAAGAGGTGGGGCAGGCAAAAGTAAAAGCTATGGTAGAGTACACATCTCTATTGTGGACTGTCTAGACCGAGAAAGTACGCGCATGCTTGAAGAGGTAAGACATATGGTGGACAGAATCCCAGAGTCTCCCTGTGTGTGGTATTCTGATGTCTGAATGTGTATACTGAGAAGGCATGGGCAGGTATATCAAGGGTGTATCAGAAACATTAAATTTTAGAGACTAGAGCACAAAAAGTTAGGAGTTGAAACTTCCACTGTAAGTTCCTGAGGGACAGTGCCCGGGCTCTCTCTGTCTGTGCCCCTCCAGCCTTACAACAGTGCCTTAGTTGCAGAATTAGCGATTGCACCCACGTGGTAGCGGAAATACAATGGCAGAGCAGATGCTCTCCAAACAATTGCTGACAGGAAAGACCCAGGGATGGAGGCAGATGAGGCACTAGGGGCGGGTGACAGCGGAGACAAGAGCAGTGTGTCAAATCTGCAGGTTCTGACTTCTGCAAGCTGTCAACCTGTGCAGGTGACAGACAGCGACCCAAGGCGACCTTGGCAGTGAAGCCAGCCGGCGGAGAGTGACAGCGCGGGTCTGTGGGCTGCACAGGGGGGAGGCCAGGTAAGCGTGGCGCCCCGGAAGCAGTTACCTGTAGTAGCTTAGGAGCCCGTTGCTCAGCACGAACCATCGCCGCTGGTAGCCTTTGATGTAATTGGTCCATTTGAAGAGCCAGCCCTCTCTAGCCGAGCCCGAGCCCCCGGCGCCCGAACCGCCCGAGCCCGCGGCTGGCGGTGCAGAGCCCGGGCCGCCTGCCGCCACTCCTCCGGCCCCGGGGCCCGGGCCGCCCGCCGTCGCCGCCGTCGCGGCCGCCACCCCGGAGCCGGGCCCCGCGTCCCCGCGTCCGCCGCCGCCTCCCACCGCGGGTGGACCCGCGCCGCCGCCGCCCGGAGCCGCGATGGCTGCCGGGCCCGGCCCCACCACTCCTCTCAGCTCGGTCGCCGCCATGAGCCGCCGCCGCCCGGAGAGACACGACCGGAACCGCCTACGAGCTCCGCCGCCGCCGCCCGGAGCGCCCAACACGGCTAGCGCTTCAGCCGCCGCCGCGCAGCGTCCCCGCCCCGCCAGCCCCGCCGCGGGAAGGAGGGCTCGACCGCCGGGAAGGAGGGCGGCGATTGGTGCCGCCAAGTGTCACTTGCGGAAGACCCCGCGGACATTGGCATTTCTCTCGGGCCTGTCATGCTACTCCGCCCAGTGAGAAGCTCAAGGCGCGACGCGTCCTCCAGGCCTGCTTTCGATTGGCTAACAGGAAAGCCAATCAGGCAGGGCTACAAAATCATTGGTGGCTTTCCGAAGTCCGAGGACGGGAGAATGCAGAGCGCACGGCCGGTTTGGCCTCCGAATGGCTAGTACTTCCGTCAGTCATTACAGTTTATGCTTCTGTCATTGCCACGTCACCCCCGCCCATCGCGCTGCCCTTCATCCTCTTCCGCCCTTACGGATTGGTGGTTGATATCAGCTGCTCAAGCCTTTCTACCAATTACTGAATGCATTGAAGTAAATGGGGCAGAGTCCAGCCTTCACATACTCATTCTTATTTTTTATTGGCTGACACCTATGTCTTTCACCTGTCGGTGGAGAGGCAGGGCTATGATTGGAGATGATTGGTTCTGGAAATTGTCAGTGAAAGCTGCAGTTGGCCGAGATAGCAAATAAATTCATGGATGCACAAGTGGGCAGGCACGTTTGCAGCTTTAAGGAAGTGATGGGCCTCTATAAATGCTCTTGATGTGGGTGTGCTGTGGAATTCCCACCTTCTCAATTGAGACTTGCAGATGGCCTTAATAAAGAGAGATGGATGGTTCCTGGGTCTCCTAGGGATTCCCTTCTCATGTCCTGCTTCCGGAAGAACCGAAAGAGAGCTTCCTCGGCCCCCTCCTGGACTCACGACTCCCCCAATCCTGACCCCATTCCCTTTCCTGGTTTACCCTCTGTCTCTTCACTCTAGATTCTCATACACTTCTATTAATTCTGACCATCTAGTTGCCGACCTCATTTACGGGGAGAATAGACTGGCAAAGACCTACTACCTACCTTTATATCTCTTTTCCAAATCTAAAGGCCCTTGTTAGGTTTAGTGTGGTAAAAACACAATTCTCTTGTTTATTGTTGGGGTTTTGTTGTTTTGTTTTGAACTGGGTGTTGAGTGATTAGATTTGATCAGCTTAATTACAGCTGTGTTAGAGGTCACAAATTTCAGTAACTAGTCCAGCATTGAGCTGTTGTGAAATATTATTACAAAAATAGGCAAAACCTGCACTTTGGGGAATCTAACACCTATTACAGTGTAGCAGTTTTTGACCTGGCAGTAGGAATAGGGTTTAACTTTTATTTATTCATTTCTTCTAATTTTGTGTGTGTGTGTGTACACATGAGTGCAGGTACTTGTGGATGCCAGAAGAGGGCATAAAATCCCCTGGAGCTGGAACTAAAGTTGGTGGGTAGCCAACCCATAAGAATACTGGGAACAGAACTCAAGTTCTCTAGAACAGGGAGCACTGTTAACATCTCTCCAGTCAGTCCTAGGAGTTGCTTTTAGATAGTATAAAAAAAACGATTTACCTCATCAATGTCAAGAAGTAATCTAAGCATGGGAGGTGTTGGCACATACCATTAATCCCAGCTCTCAAGAGACAGAGGTGGGTGGATCTCGTGAGTTCTAGGCCAGCCTAGTCTACAGAGTGAATTCCAGGACAGCCTAGTCTACAGAGTGAATTCCAGGACAGCCAAGGCTACACAGAGAAACCCTTGACTCAAATGGAAAGAAGGAAGAAAGGAATAAAAGAGGAAGGAAAGAAGGAAGGAAGGAAAGAAAGAAGGAAGGAATCTAGTCTGATTTGGAAAGCCTGGCTTCCCACTTTGGTTAAACAACTTTACAGGAAAGGAGTGGAAAGAGGGAGGGAGGGCCTTTGGAATCATGCAGTTGAAATAAAGCTCATTTGAGTTTTGACCAGCTGCAAGCGTCTGTGACAAATGGGAGCTGAGGTGTCACATGTCCCTCAGTTCAGTGTGCAATCACAAAGGAGAAACACATACTTTTAAAACCAGGAGATCTTGCTGTCCCCATGTCAACCTAGTAAGCTCACATCACTAACCCAGAGACAACATTCTTATGAGGTCCCTGTGATCTTGCAGCACAAAGTAGAAATGCCATTAGTGAATAAAACTCTCTTGCCAAAATAATTGAAACTGAATCAAATAAAGCCTGGTTACAGGAGCTAAAGGAAGCAGTTTAATGACAGAAGCAAAGAGACAACCATGTGGAGAATGTGGGGTCTGGGAGATGGCTCTGGGTTGTAATGCTGCTCTTGCATGAGACATCCCTCAGTTCAAACTCACAATCACTGGTCACTCCAGCTCCGAAGATCCAATGCCTTTGACTTAACCTGGCACCTGCATTCAGGTGAACAAACTCACAAAGAGACACACATAGAGACACGTGATTTATAAAGACTCACTGAGAATGTAGCTCAGGTGGTGGAGGGCTTGCCTGGCATGCACAAGAACCTGGATTCTACCCCCAGCACCACTCACACCAGGAGCGGGAGGCAATAAATTTATTTAAGACCTCAGGGTGATTCTGCTTGCTAATTAACAAACAGACTTAAAGGCACAATTAAATGAGTACGGAATTGGATTCTGGCTCCGCAAAACTGACTTTAGACTTCTTCAGCACAGTTGCAAAATGAGAACTGTCTCGGGCTGCCAGCCTGTTGTTAGGCAGTTACTATATTAGTTCAGTTACTGATGATGGAGATCTGCAAACAGATCTTTAAGATCTGGAAAGCTGTGCCAAAGCATATAGAAGTGAATGTTACACTACCAGTCATTTTCTTCAAAATGATTCAGCACAAAAGGGAGGAAAAGGAAGACAGCCACCTAATCACTGTTGGTTTTCATTAGACAGAAGAACTGAGAAACAAATTAAGGTAAGAAGAATTTATTTTTGCCTTATGGTCTCAAAAGTTCCAGTTCAGGATCTCCTTGCTCCATGATTCAAGGCCAGGCTGGGCTACACACGGTGATTTGGGGTCTGCGTGATAAGACAAAGCATAGGGAAGGTATAGTACAGCAAAGCACCTTTCTTGTTGCCCAACAGCAAACAGAGGGGCCAGGTCCCCAGTGGTCTACTTCCTCCAAGTCTGCCCCATCCTTCAGTTTCCACCACTTCCCCTCTGTCCATTCAAATTTTGACTCAGTCAGATAGCTTAGTCTAGGAGCTGGGGCGATGGCTCAGCAGTGAGAGTGCTTTCTGCTCTACAGAGGATCAAGGGTCAGCACCCAGCACCCATTCGGTGACTCACAACTGTCTGTAATTCCAGTTGTAGGGCATTTGATGTTTCTTTTGACCTCCTTTGGCTCCTGTACCCGCACAGTGCACATACTCAGGCACACACAGGAGTATATACATTTTAAAAAGCAGTCTATTGATTAGTTTAAAGCTCTCATGAAACAATTCCTTCTCAATGACTGAATCCACCACATGGGGGAACCAAGCTTTCAAGAAAGGAGCCTTTTGGCAAGCAACTCCATATATGTAAATCACCACAGGAGGGTATAGTCTAAAATGTGCACACATGCTATGTGCTTACCTAAAAGAGAAAATATGGCATACACCGAGGGGGAGTTGTGTCATCGGATGGTTGTTTTTCTCAGATACAAAGTGTATCAGCGCGCGTTGTATCACAGTTTTTGTTTTTATTCAAAAAGATTTAAAAACATCTGGGCATGGTGGCACATGACTTTAATCCCAGCACTTGAGAGGCAGTAGCAGGAGAATCTCTGAGTTCAAAGGCAGTCTGGTCTAACTGAGCTAGTTCCAGAACAGCCAGGACTATGCAGAGAAACTGTCTCTAAAAGACAAGAAAAAAAAAAAAAAAAACACTTAACAAAAAAAATACTGAGTTAAGTTATTGATGTCACTCCACACTACCACCAGAATAGAATTCAGAATTTTTGGTCTGGCAGGTGAGGCCGTTCCGTGCATCATCTCTGGCAGGTGAGGTCCTTCCTTGCATCATCTCTGACCTCCACCCTCTCCTGCTTTTCTCTCCGTTTCTTTTATTGTTTCAGAAAGCAAACCATTAGAGTATTTTGTTTTCAATGGAAAAAACAAACCCCATGTTCTTGACCAAATGTATTTTCCACGAGTATGAAGTTTGTTTTCCCAACAGGCTGTTCTTGAAGGGTGGGTTGTTGCTCTCCAGGCATCAGGGTCCTGGTTCTCCCATCTCCTACCTGTGACCCAGCCCACCTCAGTGCCACCTTTGCACGGGCCCGTTGCTATGAGCTGTGCCCAGTGGGCACTGGTGGTCTCTATCTCCTACCTGTGGCCGGGCCCACCTCAGTTCTGCCTTTGCAGGGGCCCGTTGCTATGAGCTGCACCTGGTGAGCACTGGTGGTGTTTGTGCTGTCTGCCCTCCTGCCAACCTTCTGAGAGTCCTGCAGACCTCTCTTGCCAAGTCCTACTGGAGGTAATGCTGCAGAGGAGTGCCAAGCAGTAGCATTAGCCATCTGGGTTCAGCCCCTCAGAGGGTTGGGCCCTGGTCCTTTCATAATTTACCCACCACCCTCATCTCTGTCTCTGAACTGGGAATAGGAGCCCACAGTGCCTGAGTAAAGCTTTCCCAGTCCCTCATCTTTGCTGTAGACTCCATCTAGGTTCACTCCCAGCCCCCCTTGTCCAGGTACACACCTGCCCTGGCTTGTGTTGTCCGTGCCTTTTACCTGCAGTCAAAAAATGCTGAGTTGAGTTATTGATGTCACTCCACACTACCTCCAGAATAGAACTCAGAATTTTTGGTCTGGCAGGTGAGGTCGTTCTGTGCATCATCTCTGACCTCCACCCTCTCCTGCTTTTCTCTCCACTCTCTATTAAATTGATCTACACACTTTCCCTTTGCTTCCTCTGCCTGGCACCTTTGTATAGGCTTTTTCTCCATTCAGTGGACAATGTGATACTACATCCTTATAGAGTGTCCCCTGAATTCCATAGCTGTAGCAATCTCCCTTCTCCAGGACACAGACTTTCTCTATGATGTTAAGTGTTTTAGGTGTCAGCCAAAATACCAGAGCAAAACAACTTGAAGAAGAGAACACTAATTTTGGATCATAGTTTTAGAACTCAGTCGTCAGAGCAGTGGGGCAGAGCAGGGCAGGGGGGAGTTCACCTAGTGGTCTCAAGGGAGCAGAGGCGGGGTGGGGGTCGGGGGGAGACAGTATGCCTGTAGTGATGAGGGTGTTTTTTTTTTTTTTCTCTTCTTTTATTCTACCTAGTCTGTGGACTGAGATAGCATGGGAAGGTTTAGAAGTGTGGGGAGAGGGGAGTGTTTGCAGGCAGGGGAAGGTTTAGGAATGCCCAGCCTTTGGGTTAGTCCTGCCATGTCAAGAATTAACTATTAACTGTCATGTGTGTGTGTGTGTGTGTGTGTGTGTGTTTCATTCTTGAATTCAGGTAGATCCACTTGCCTCTCCCTCCTGACTGCTGGGATTTAAGGTACCTACCACCCTGCCTGGCTGGGAATGTATACATGGCTGAAGAAAGATCTGTGTGCAGGCTTTTTCCTTTCTTTTCAAGCTTATTTTTAAGTTAACATACAAAGAAGTAGGTTTTATTATAGCATTGCATGTGTGTATGTGTGTGTGCACATGTTTACATGTGGGTACGTGTGTGGATACATGTATGCTTGTGCTCATGGAGGCCAGAGATCAACCTTGTTTGTAATTACATGGCCTTGCTTTGTGCTGGAGCTTCCTGATCCGGCTCCCCTGGGTGGCCAGTGAGTGCTATAGATCCGTTTATCTCTACCTCCCAGCACTGAGGTTACAAATGGGTACCACCACATCCAACTTTTTAATTTTTTTTTATTTTTTGGTTTTTCGAGACAGGGTTTCTCTGTGCAGCCCTGGCTGTCCTGGAACTCACTCTGTAGACTAGGCTGGTCTCGAACTCAGAGATTCGCCTGCCTCTGCCTCCCAAGTTCTGGGATTAAAGGTGTGTGCCACCATGCCCAGCAAAGATTTATTTATTATATCTAAGTACACTGTAGCTGTCTTGAGACACACCAGAAGAGAGCATCAGATCTCATTACGGATGGTTGTGAGCCACCATTCGGTTGCTGGGATTTGAACTCAGGGCCTTCAGAAGAGCAGTCATGCTCTTAACCGCTGAGCCATCTCCCCAGCCCCACCCAACTTTTTAAATAAGGGTTTTGGGTGTCAAATGAGCTTTTGTTTGTTTGTTTTGTTGTTGTTGTTGTTTTGTTCTCTCAAAGCAAAACCCTTTGCTGATTATCCCTCCAGTCCCTGTTATCGAATTTTCATGCAAATACTTTGTTCTTAATACTCCCTCCTCTCCTCTGGCTGGACCCTTCCTCCCCTCCCAATAGCCTCCCATGCTGCTTTCCTGTAATGCATATTCCATTGCTTTCTAGTTCTTCTTTTCTTTCTTCTGAGCATACAAGTTTTTATATAAACATGTTCCCTACTTGTCAGGTTAAAGTTTTCTTTTTCTTTTCTTTCTTTCTTTCTTTCTTTTCTTTTCTTTTCTTTTTTTTTCTTTCTTTCTTTTTCTTCTTCTTTTTTTTTTTTTTGAACGCACTAAAGCTTTATTACAAAAGGAGTTAACTGCTAGAGATGGCCCTCCAGTTTTTCTCTGTGTCCTTTCCCTTCCCAATATACACCTCCAGGGGAGGTCAAGGGTCCATTGTAGAAGGGGTGTCTAGGAAAGTGAAATATGCTAATATTTTTTCCAAAGTTCCTCCAAATCCTTCTAGGTGCTAGTGAACATCTTCTGGTAGAAGAGGTAGGGACTTCAGCTCTTATCTTCAAGATCCTCCATAGTTACGTCCTGGGGAGCTTTTATCTTCTGTTGGGCTGTGGCTGACTAGTCCTGGTTGACTTGGAGGGGGCTTTCACTTCCATGGCTGCTTTTTCTTTCTGGGCAAGTCGGATCTGCTGCAAGAGTTTCCTGCGCTTCTTCCCAGACAGCGTGATGTTGGCACGAGCACTGGACACCCGCTTCTTGAGGTGGTGCTTCATAGTCAGCCCTTCGTCTATCACAGCCCCGACCACCCGGCGCTTCCGTCGCCGATCCCTGCTTAATACCCTGCGGCGCTTGAACAACTTCTTCTTCAGCTCTGTCCAGGGACGATTGATCTTTCCTCCCGGAGATGCAGGTTAAAGTTTTAAACTTAGTTTTTATTATGCATCCTGGCATCAGCTCTATGGCCCAGCTTTTACCGTGTGATGGTTTGCTAATGGTGTTCTTTTTTATTTTATTTTATTCTCAATCGATTGATTTGTGTGTGTGTCTTCAGTCAAAATATTATATATATATAATATATATATACATACATATCTGGATGGGCCTGGAACTTGCTCAGTAGACCAGGCAGGCTTTGAACTGACAGAGATCCATCTGCCTGGCATTACAGACTTGTGCCACCATGCCCCAACAACTGATTTGTTCCTTTGAGGGACAGCAAGAGTCTCTTTTTAAATATGAATGTGAAGTAATTTGAGTTTGTCTTAGACTGAATTCCCCCAGGGCTTTACTGGGGAGCACTCCCTTCTGTGCTGAAATGACAGCAGCAGGCAGAAGGGTCAGAGGCAAAAGAACACTGAGCAACAGCAGCAGAGGCCCTCAAGCACAGTGCTATCTGGATCTGAGTCAGCTTACTTAGGGGCTCAGTCCTCAGAGAAGATACGGCTCAGCCATTTCCCTGCAGATTGGCCAGGGAGTAGGCAATCCGGAGAAACAGACTCAGCTGTGGCTGTCAGCCACCAATACTTGCAGCTGAGGACAGTGCTGAGTCCCCAAGGTAGGCATCTAGGGGGCCTCTATCCAGAGCATCCTGTAGTCTATGACATGTCCCCTCTCGGGTCAAGACTTCTATAGTTCACTTAACCTACACAAGAGACGCCAGTAAAAGCTGTACTTGGTAACCCTGTTGCTGCTTGCCAGAGGGACACTTCTCATTCCTGTTCTTCCTACTAGATTCTTAAAGTCTACCTGTCCTAGGTTCTGTATTCAGAGTGGGAAAGAGCTTGGAGAATGAATTCTGTTTTTGTGATCACTGGGGACTGGTCTAATTTCCTTTGCTTGCTATCTAACTTTTCTTGAAGTGAGTGCTGTCTCTAAGCATTCTGACCTTCCGCTTTCACTCAAGTCTGGGCAACAGGATGATGTAATTCATTGAAACTAAGGAGACACAAAGTGAATTTGTCAACAGTCTCGAGGGAAGTAATGGACCTTCTCTTTTGGGATCATTAGGTGCAAGAACCACATTTGGTGTGTTTTGTGTCTACTACATGGGGAACAATTACGTGTTTTTAAATAAGGAGAGTTTCACATGTCCCTCACAGGAGGCACTATTCACCTGGTTATTCACTTGGTTACGATGTCCCAGGGCCTTGATAACCTGGCCTCAAGTCCTGGTTTTGCTAAGTGAGTCCAGTCTTGGGCTGTTTATACAATGACTCAACAATTTTCTTATGTCCATCTTACTGTTTCCTAAGTATTTGGGTAAGGATTAAAGAAAGCACAGGGAATATACCTGGATATATGTTACTAAATGCCAACTCTAATTAGTAATTTTGCAAGAAGATCATTAGAGCGCAACATATCTAACCACGTTGTGGTTTGGATTTGAAGTGTCTCCTTTCTCAGAGGCTCATATGCTGAAGGATTAGTCCCTAGCTAGTGACCATAATGAGAAGTGATGGGATCACAGGACTTTAGCCTCATCATAGAGTCATCCCTTTGTAAAGTCAAAGCTGAAGGGGCTATCAGGAGACGGGGCCTAGTTAGAGGAAATAGGTTTATGGGGCCTGGGGGGCCTGCTTTGAAAAGCTGTCTTTGCTTCTGGACTTTCCTCTGTTACTCTGCCTCCTGCCCACTGTGAAGAGAAACGCCCCATCCATCACATGCCCCCTGCCATGATGCTGTGTCTCATCATGATATCTGTTTTTATTTATGTGTGTGTGTACATGCATGTTTGCTGGTCTGTATGCATACCACATGTAGGCAGTATCTCTGGAGGCCAGTGCAGGTGCCAGATATCCCAGAACTGAGTTATAGGGGGTCGTGAGCTACATGGCTAGGGGACCGGGAACCACACTCTATCTCCTGTAATCTTATCACTGAGACTTCTTTCCACAACTCCCCACGTTGTTTTATTACAGATATTCTGTCCCAGCAACTAAAAGTTCAGTTTTCATTGAGAGCATCAGACATACTGCAGGGTTGCCTAGAAACACTTGAACTTTATAGAGGAAGAACTTGATTATTATTTTGTGTAAAGTATCTTTACAGATCATACCGTATATGTTTCAAACCACCCTCACTGTTCTATCTACTGTTTATTTTATTTATTTATTTATTTATTTATTTATTTATTTATTTATTTATTTGAGAGAGGGGTTCTATGTATAACAACCCTAGCTGTCCTGGACTCGCTTTGTAGAATAGACAAGCCTACAAAGGCCTGGGCTAGTTCCTCCTGCCTCTGCCTCCGGAGTGCTGAGATTAAAGGCACATGCCATCACACCCAGCTCTTCTACTTACATTTCTCTGAGGAGGACAATTGAGACTCAAACAGGTAAAGTCCCTTGCAGAGGCAGAACCTCTGTGTGCAAACATGGGCGTGACTAGGCAGGCCACATGTTACCTATGGCTTTGTAATCTCTCCACTTTTGCCCTTTACTAACTCACAATTTTGTTTCAGAACTTTCTTCTTTAAGTTTATTTTGTTGCTTTGATTTACTGATGTGTGCGGACATCCCACAGTTCTAATGAGAACGTAAGAAGACAGCTTTTGGGGACTTGTTCTTTCCTTCTACCCTGTGGTCCTGGGGTTTGAACTTCAGTGATCAGGCTGAGGGGGGGTGGAGGGCTTTTCCTGCTGAGCTACCCCACCTACCCTAATTTAAAGAGGGGGAAGAAAAACACAGCCCAGAAAACATTCAAACTAGGGACATCACAGGGCTAGGAACGTGGTTCAGTATGCACAATGCACACCTAGCATGCAAGCCGTGGGCTCATCCCCCATCAGCACGTTAGAAATGCATGTGATAGCACTTGCTGCCTATAGTTCTAGCTAGGGAAGCAAAGGTAGGAGGACGGGCTCTTCTTCGTTCTATGGCAAGTGTGTGGACAGCTTGGGCTGTGTGAGGGCCCTGTTTCAAAATGGAAAGATAAAGAAATAAATAATCAACAAACAAACAAGGGCCCGTGAGATAGCTGTGCATGGAAAGGTGCTTGCTGCCAAGCCTGATGATCTGAATTCCATCCCCAGAGCCCACAGGATGGAAGGAGAAAACAAACTCCCTCAGGTTATCCTCTGACCTGCATGTCTGCGCCATGATGTGTGAATCCACAAATAGATAAATAACAGGTGTAACGATGTCATGTCATCACTACAACAGAAGGATGTTTGGCTTGATTTCGACAGCATGAAACGTTTTCTTGTATTTTAAAAGAGTGTCACCGCCTGGCCCGATTCTTGTAAGCCCTGGAACGATCTCTCTCTTCAAGCTCAAGCTACACAACACTCATTGTTTCACATCAGAAAAGCATTTATTTATTTATTTATTTATTTATTTTGCATTTCAGAGAATCCTGGAGTCTCCGGGTGATGGATGCCACAAAATCTGTAACAATTAAGATATGTTTCTCTTAATAGCACTTAATAAATCCCAACACAAAAATGGCTGCAAAAGTCCTTTGCAATAAATAAATGGCTAGGCGTAGTCGCAAGTATTAGAAGCCCAGTTTACAATGGATATGACACAACGCTTTCACACGCAAAGAAAGATGCAGGAAAGTAGCTCTGGCTAAGTGTAAAGGCTTACAGTGGAGGTTCCCTGAAGTCTTTCAACAGAGACAGCTTCCTCCTCCCTTCCATATTGTTTCCGCTGTAAGGTTTCTTTTTGCCTCCAGGTGGCTATAGGAGCTTCTGCTCGCTCTAACTGCTAAGTAGGCAGCATGAAGGGAAGAAGATCCCGAAGCAAAAGTCCCTCAGCCTATGAGCTCCCAGCTACTGATCCAGTGCCGTGCCTACCTGCCTGCTGCCATGGCTCTCAGCATGACAGTCATGGAGTCTTAACCCTCTGTAACTATCACCACGCCTCCCAAGGCTCAAGGGGTGGAGCAGCACCTAAAAATAACTCAGCACGGCTACCACAAGTATCATAGTACTTTGACTTTCATTAATCAAATGAAGAGGACCCTTTGAAGTGAAGCTTACTGGAGCCAGCACAATGACCACAAGTATTTGAACAGTCTTGTGCAAGCAAACAAGAATCAAAGATGCCATGTAAGACTTCATTTTCAACACTGAAAAGAGATGTAATAAGATATATACATTTCTGGCTTATTTTTGGTTTTTCGAGACCAAGTTTTCTGTGTATAGCTTTGGCTATCTTGGAACTCACTTCATAGAACAGGCTGGCTTCCAACTCACAGAAATCCACCTGCCTCTGCCTCCCAAGTTCTAGGTATTAAAGGCATGCACTACTATGCCCTGATCAATGTACATAAACTTTTAGTATCAAGAGAAAAAAATTAGCATTTTGAAATGCAGTTGAAAGAAGAAACCACTGAAGAGAAAAGACATAGAATAAGAAAAAAAAAACCCAAATCATTGTAAAGAAAAAAAGAAAAGAAGAGAAGAGAAAGGAAAAGAAAAAAAGAGAAGAGGAGAGGAAAAGAAAAGAAAAGAAAAGAAAAGAAAAGAAAAGAAAAGGGAAGGGAAGGGAAGAGACAAGACAAGAAGAGAAGAGAAGAGAAGAGAAGAAGAGAAGAGAAGGAAAAAAGGAGGAAGGATTTTTGTGACTAAAATAATTAGACCAGCAATTAAGGGAACACTGTGAAGGTCTTCATACTAAATTGGTGTGTCCAGGAGGGAAGATGGGTAAGGAGTGGCAAGCACAGAGCATTCAGCAAGAGCTGAAGAGGCAAGAGTTGGTGGAAGAGCAGATGTTCACAAGGTTCTGGGAGGAAGACAGGTTAAACAAGGGAAAACGAGAAGCCCAAGAAGAGAGGAGACAGAAAGAGCCGGTAGAAAACACACAGGTGGGGCTGAAGGCGCATGGCACCAGCATCCAGGAACAAAGGCAGGCTGCAGTGTAGACGAAGGGAGAGGAGGCTGCCTCCTGTAGCACAGGACACAGGTCAAAGTAGAGAACGAGGAGAGGCTCCAGAAACAGAAGACAAAACCAGGAAACTCAGAGCACTTTTGCAAAAAGCCTTGCAAGAGAAGACAAAGTCTATGCAGCAGGAGCACAGAGAAGAGGGGGCTGGAGCATGAGACTGGTGGGACGGCCCTTCAAGGCTTAGAAAAGGAGGCAGATTAAAAAAAAAAAAAGCAAGCAAGAGAAGGCATGGCAAGACAACATGAGGGATACCATGGGTATCTGATGTAGTGATGAAAGGATGAAACAGCTCAGGAGACAACGGGACAGAGCACCAGAGGACCGATGGTAAAGAAGTTGGTTGGGGAGGGTCAGGAGCTGGCACATAAAAGGCGGTGGGGGAAGGATGGAACTTGTAAATGAGGATATGTGTACAGGGAAGCCCAAAGTTCATGAAAAGCATAAGGAACTGAATTATATCCATCCTACCATTTGCCTTGACTTTTTAAAAGTTAATTGTTTCGTTAGCCATCAGAATGATGGTTCCCTTCACTGCACCATTTTGATAGATAACATAGCATCACACTTTGCTCTCACCCTTCCCCCATGGTCCTTCCTTGCCCTCTTTCCCCCATGCTCAGACTTTAACAACCAAAAAAACTAAGTATGTGTCTGTGAAGTGCCATACTGATGGGGAAGGTCATGTTCAGGAGCATTTTGGGAAGTCTTATCAAATGTGTTGGACAGTGGTTGTAACTGAGTGTTCCTTTCTCTGCTGTTCACTGCAGTGATGGACAAGTCGTGTCCAGAGTCTCCAACTCTTCTCTTCCCTTAAGTACAAACCTATTATCTGTCCATTAGAAAAGATCTAAAATTGCTCAGAAATGTAAATACAAAATGTGGAAGTTTACTATAATCATACCTTTCAGAGATAATCATTGTTTACAGTTTGTATGAGTTCTTTCTTTGCCTTATTGGTTTTTACAAATATTCTAAAAACTGTTAATGACCAACAACTTGATACCTATGCAATTAGTTTGATAGGGTTGTTGTAACAAACCATAGGTTTACTGAGTAGCTTACATAGAATTTTCCCACTACACAGTTCTTAGAATTCTAAGATCAACACCTGTCAGCACAAGTGATTTTTTTTCCTGAAGTCTCTATTTGGCTTTCAAATGGTTACCTGTGTTTTCCTATCTCTCCCTCTGCCTGTTTGACACCAGTCCTTGGATTAGAGCTCACTCTAATAATCTTATTTTAATTCATTCTTCTTCAAATACAGTAATATTCTGAAGTACTGGCAGCTAGGACTGGAGGATTGTTAGGACTTTGAGTTTGGAAAATACATGGTGCTTAGCCATGTCATGAATTTAGTGCTGGGATATACAAAAGCTACGGAGCACAGTAGCAAAGCTAGCACCAGTCAGTCTGACTCAACATAAGACCAGTTTCCTGCAGCCTTCTCTCAACCTCACTCACCTGAGCACTGAAAAGATTACCTGCTGCCCAAATGATCTTCAAAAATGATTCTCTCAGGGATTCAGGGCAAAGAAAGCCCTGGTTCATCGTTGGTGGGATTGTGAACGTGTGCAGCCACTATGGAAATCAGGGTGGAGAATTCCCAGAAAGTTAAACATAAATCTACCATAAGAGCCAGGTATATAACTCCTTGGCATATGCTGGAAGGACAGTCATCCTACTCCACAGATCCTTGTTCTTCATTGTTCTGAAGAAGTATTAAAAAAGTATAGCAAAGTAAAAACAAAATTCAAGGCTTTTGGGCGCAGGCTTGGGAGTGTAGCCTTTGTGGCTTAGTGCTCCAGGTGCTGGTCATAAAACAGCAACATTCCTCCACCTACCAGCTTCCTGGGTTCAATTCAAAGAATGGCACCCTGACCATTACTGGAACCTGCAATGCAAATGTGCTGTCTTTAGGGGCTCTTAGATTGTTAGGGGCTCTTAGAAACTGTCTTGAGAGATAACCTGACACTTGTGACTTTATACTTCCTTGTGACTCTTAACTGGTATTTTTGGTATTTTCCAACAACACCCTCCCCACCTCCATGAATTGTGGTTTCTTCCTTTAAATACCCCCTTACTCAGCTACTCGGGGCGCCATGGTCCTCTACCCCTGCATGGAGTATGACCATGGGCCCGAGAACGCTCTCGAATAAAAATCCTCTTGCAGTTGCAGCAAGATCGTTTCTTGTGGGTGATTTTGGGGTGTCGCCTCTCCTGAGTCAGAACGTGAGGGAGTCCTCACGTTGTGGGTCTTTCATTTGGTGCATTGGCTGGGAAACTCGACCACCCCTCACACCCAAGAACCGACTTGGAGGTATGGGGATCCCCTCTTGTGTGTGTGCCGGCCGGTGTCTCTGTTTTGAGTGTCTGTTTTCTGAAACGAACATTGGAACATGTGCTTGTTGTGTTGGGTTGTTTGTGTCTTGTCCTATGTTTCTGAAGCATGGCGAAATCTGAGTTCGGATCCATCTGAGTTTATTGAATTTGTGTCTTGGTTTTCGGGTTGCGAGATCGTGGGTTCGAGTCCCACCTCGTGCCTTGGTTTTACACCTGGCAGAGTGAGGAACAAGTGTGCTTCTCTGGTTTTGGTCGTCTAGGTAGAAATGGATGCTGGTGTTTGTAGACGATGGGGTGATGGGGTCTGAAATGCGCGCGCGGTCGGTATTTGCAGCTGTCCTTTTGGGCCGTAAGGACTGGAGGACTGTGGTCGGCAGACGTGCTAGGAGGACCACAGGCTGTGGCCCCGGGGGACGCCCTGGGAGGTAAGGAGAGCCAGGGACGCCTGGCCGTCTCCAGATCGGTCAGAGGGACCGAGTTCTGTTGAAGCGGAAGCTTCCCCCTCCAAAATCGTCTAATTCTTTTGCCTGCTTGTAGAGGACAAGAAAGGGTCGAATGTGTCTGGATCTGTTGGTTTCTGTTTTATGTGTTTTTGTGTATGTGTTTAGAGCTATGTGAAAATCTAGAAAAGCAAAGGTAATTCTCATAGGTGCTTTATACCCTGACTAGAGATAGTTTACACCTAAGATGTGAGAGAATATGTTTTAAAAAAAAGCAGTACTCTCCGACTATCTGGGGATAATTTGGTAAAAAATAAAATAGAATAAAATAAAATAAAATAAACAGTATTAATTGGTCTTTGGGGCCCTGCACCTGTAGTTAGGAATCTAGTGTGGCTAGAGAAGCCCTGCTAGGAGCTGATTATAAATGCTGCTCTTATAGGGACCACCAGCTTCTCAAGTTCTTAAGTTCTATGGTAAGGGAACAAATGGCTGTTTTTCCTACAAAAATCTCTGTGCTTGTGATTATTGGATTCATCAGGTGACAAGGTGCTCCTCTCTTGAAATTACAGCTAGAAAAATTAAGAATTTTGTTTGGTTTAAATGAGCAAATGTATACGGCCATTTCATTTTTGTTTCTAAATAGTTTCAAAAGTATAAATATGTTTTAATTCTTATCCTAGAAACCCGATTTGTAACAGATATATTGGCGGCTACACCTTCTTGTGTTTGTGTGCAGGAACGGACAGCCAAACTTTGTAGCAAGTAATGTTTTTAGAGTTCATTTAAAAAAAAATAGATTGTTTAAAATTTGGTTTTGCTTCTCAAAATTGTGGTTGTATGAAGCCTCCTGAGTGGCCTAGTCCACAACCTTCCCCTTATCCACAGCCTCAACCCCAGCCGCGGAGGGAACCCCAAACCCCTTGGGGTGTTGAGAGACGGACGGCTGCGGGTACATGGAGCTGCAGAGCACAGAGTCTGGGCGGACTCTGATGGACCCGCCCAAACTTTAACCCTTCAGTACTGGTCATTTTCCTCTGCTGGTATTTATAACTGGAAAACTAACCACCCCCTTTCTCAGGATCCCCAATGCCTCACAGGGTTGGTAGAGTTCCTTATGTTTTCTCATCAGCCTACTTGAGATGATTGTCAACAGCTGTTGCAGATGCTCTTAACAACCGAAGAGCGAGAGAGAATTCTGTTAGAGGCTAGAAAAATAGCCCGGGAGCCAACGGGCGGTCTACACAGCTACAAAATGAGATTGACATGGGATTCCTTTTGACTCACCCCAGTTGCGACTGCGACATGGCTGAAGGTAAGGAGAGCTTGAAAATCTAATGCCAGGCTCTGGTCTCCAAGGTGCCTCGAGACAGGCCCACTAATTTGGCTAAGGTAAGAGGTAATGCAGGGGCCGATCGAACCTCCCTCAATGTTCCTTGAAAGGCTTATGGAAGCCTTCAGGCAGTTCACTCCCTTTGATCTTACCTAGGAAGCCCAGAAGGCCTCAGTGGCCTGGCCGGCCTTCATAAGGCAGTTGGCTCCCGATATCAGAAAGAAACTTCAGAGATTAGAAGGTGTATTATGAGAGGGAGACAGTTATGTGATTAGTGAAAGAGGCAGAGAAAGTGTGTGTGAGAGAGAGAGAGGCGGGAGGCAGAAGAAAGAGAAAACAGGAGGGATCTTAGACAAGAGAGAAATTTGATAGGAGAGAAAGAAAAAGACAGGATCTAGACAGGAAACCTGGGCAACTGAAGACCGAGCCTCAGCTAAAAAGACTCAGCTGTGTCAGACTGAAGTTACTTACTTGAGATACACCCTTCGAGACGGGAAGTAGTGGCTAACTACGCCAAGGCAAGTAAGAAAATTCTTGGGTACTTGCTGGCTTCTACAGACTCTAGACACCTGGGTTGGCGACCTTAGCTTCCCATTGTACCTCCTAACCAAGGAAGGGGAAGTGTTTGTGTGGATCCCAGATCACCTGAAAGCCTTTAGAGAAATAAAACAGGCCCTACTGATGGCCAGCCTTTGTCTGACCTAACCAAGCCTTTCACTCTTTATGTGGAAGAGAGATCAGGGGTCACCAGAGGAGTCCTTTCTCAGACTTTGGGACTTTGAAAAAGGCCAGTGGCTTACCTAACCAAGAAGTTACACCCTGTTGCCAGCGGGTGATTTTCTTGCCTGAAAGCTATTGCTGCCATAATCTGCTTGTCAAGGATGCTGATAAGCTCACTCTGGGACAGTAACTAGCTGTAATGGCATCCCACGCTCTTGAAAGCATTATCCAAAAGCCCCCTGACTGATGGATGACTACCAATGCTCCTGTGACACATCAGAACTTTTTGTTGACTGAACGAGTGACCTTCGCTTCGTTCCACCTGCTGTCCCACTGCATGAGACTGCACCTACTCATCACTGTGCTGAGAAACTGGTACTTGAAATGATCTGAAGGATCAGATCAGCCTTGGCCTGAGGGTTCGAGCTGGTACACTGATGACAGTAGCCTCGAGGTTAAAGGTAAGCAGAAGGCGGGGACAGCAGTATGGTGGTGGACAGAAAGCAAGTGATCTAGGCCAGCAGCCTCCCTGAAGGGACGTCGGCCCAGAAAGCTGAACTTGTGACTTTGAGACAAGCTCTATGAATGGCAAAAGAAAAGTCTACACTGACAGCAGGTATGCTTTTGCCACTGTACGGAGCAATATACAGACAGAGAGGGCTGTTGACATCTGCAGAGAAAGACCTAAGATGCTGTGGCTAAAGAAAATCAGATAGCAGATCTAACTGCCAAACAGGTGACTCAAGGAGCAATGATCCTGGCAGTCAAGGAGCCTAAAGATTATTATGACATCAGAGAGACCAGCTTTAGATACACCCCTGAGCACTATCAAGTTATGGACAGTATTTGACTTGGCCTGGGGGCCAAGAAATTCAAAGGTGTGGTTAGGTCCTTTCACTACTATGTTATAGGACTCTTTGACTTGGCAGAAGAAATAGCCAAAAGCTGCAAGGCCTGTGCTATGATGAGGTAGAATTTCTAAAAGAAATCTTCCCAAGGTAATGGACCTGCCTTTGTTGCCCAGGTAAATCAGGGACTGGCCAAGATATTAGAGATCGGTTAGAAGTTACATTGTGCATGCAGGCCCAAAGCTCAGGACAGGTAGAGAGAATAAATAAAACCATTAAGAGACCCTTACCAAATTGACAGCGGAGACTGGCGCTAATGATTGGATAGCTCTCCTCTCCTACCCTTTGCTCTTCAGGGATAGAAACACCCCTGGACAGTTTAGACTGACCCCCTTATGAATTACTCTACAGGGGGCCCCCTCCACTGGTAAAAATAGCCTCTGTACATAGTGCTGACATGCTGCTTTCCCAGCCTTTGTTCTCTAGGCTCAAGGTGCTCCAGTGAGTGAGACAGCGAGTGAAAAAGCAGCTCCAGAAGGCCTGCTCCAGAAGACCTGCTAGACGTCTCCACGCAGAAAACCTTGAGACTCGGGTGGAAAGGCCCTTATCTTGTACTCTTGACCACCCTACTTTCTACCTTTATGGGACCCCTTTTGATTTTGCTTCTGCTTTTCATTATAGGTCCATGTGTGTTAAATAGGCAAGTCACCTTTATTAAAACAAGAATTAATGCAGTGTGGCTTTTAGTTTTGAGACAACAGTACCATGCCCTAAAGGATCAACTATGTCAGGGAAAAGATAGTGTCTAGTTCTAAGATTAGAACTTTTAACAAGAAGAAGTGGGGAATGAAGAAGTATTAAAAAAGTATAGCAAAGTAAAAACAAAATTCAAGGCTTTTGGGCCCAGGCTTGGGAGTGTAGCCTTTGTGGCTTAGTGCTCCAGGTGCTGGTCATAAAACAGATAGCAACATTCCTCCACCTACCAGCTTCCTGGGTTCAATTCAAAGAATGGCACCCTGACCATTACTGGAACCTGCAATGCAAATGTGCTATCTTTAGGGGCTCTTAGATTGTTAGGGGCTCTTAGAAACTGTCTTGAGAGATAACCTGACACTTGTGACTTTATACTTCCTTGTGACTCTTAACTGGTATTTTTGGTATTTTCCAACAACACCCTCCCCACCTCCATGAATTGTGGTTTCTTCCTTTAAATACCCCCTTACTCAGCTACTCGGGGCACCATGGTCCTCTACCCCTGCGTGGAGTATGACCATGGGCCCGAGAACGCTCTCGAATAAAAATCCTCTTGCAGTTGCAGCAAGATCGTTTCTTGTGGGTGATTTTGGGGTGTCGCCTCTCCTGAGTCAGAACGTGAGGGAGTCCTCACGTTGTGGGTCTTTCAGTTCATTGCTGTTCTATGCTCAACGGCTAGAGAAATGGAGACAACCATGTGCCTACAACTGAACAAATGGATAATGCAAATGTGTACATATACACAATAGAATACCATTCATCCTCGAAGGAAGACGAAATCATGAACTTTGCACAGAAGTGGATGGAATCAGAAAATATATTAAATGAGATAACCCAGACCCAGAAAGACAAATGTTGCAAGTTCTCTCTTAATTGGAGGCTCCTGACTCTAAATCTTCAAAGGGCTTACTTTCAGCTCCTAGCACCCATTTGGTCAGCTCACAACTACCTACAGTGCCGGCCTCCAAGGTATCTATTGCCCTCTTCTGACCTCCATGGATATTGACACTCATGTAGACCTGTGCACATATATATACATAACATACATACATACATTCATACATACACACATATTACATGAGCAAACCCTTTTAAAAGTAAGTTCCTCAGTAGTTTTTACCTTTTTTTTTTTAAGATTTATTTTATTATATGTAAGTACATTGTAGCTGTCTTTAGACACACCAGAAGAGGGTGTCAGATCTCATTATGGATGGTTGTGAGCCACCATGTGGTTGCTGGGATTTCAACTCAGTCAGTGCTCTTAACCGCTGAACCATCTCTCCAGCCCCTTACCTCTTTTTTTTTTTTTAATTTATTTGCTGTTTGTTTTGTTTTGAGACAGGGTCCAGGGGATCCTATAGACAAGGCTGGCCTTGAACTCCTGACCTCTTGCCGCTCTCTGCCTCCCAAGTGCTGAGATTATAGGGAAACATCTTCACAGCTGACTAGTCATCTTGCCTTTTAAAGGGGCAGATTCTGCATCTGTCAGAAGAGGGAAAACTGTGAGATTTTTATAAGGGCTCCTGTTCCGTTTTGGGTGTGAACTTCTCCAGTAAAACGTATGTTAAAGTTTAGTTGCCCATGTGAGGTGACTGAGAAACTGTGGGACCTTTAAGAGGTAATTAGGTTATAGGGTCTCCACGCTCGTGAAGGCATTGAGAAACTGGGTTAGTTACCAGGAGAGCTTGTTGTGCAGTGGGTCAGTCGCTCTGCTCCTCAGTTCTGCACACTCCCATCCTGGAGGTGTTTTCCACCATGTGCATGGAGCAGCACATGGCCCTGAGCCGGAAGCAGAGCAGATTCTGGAGCCATGCTCTTGGACTTCCAGCAAAGTGGACCAAAATAAATCTCTTCTCACTAGAAATCACCTGCAGTAGCAATTTTGTGATAGCAGTGGCAACAAAAAGGACCCAGGCAGTCACCCTCTCGGGTCTATTTCTACTCCCCATATGGTGGTGATTTCTAAAGGAGGAGATCAGTGTTTTCATTTTGTTTGGTTCTAAGAAAAGCTCTTTCTTAGGCATTGAGACTAGATTCCTTCCTTCCCAGCTTTTGTTCTCTATCCCGTTCACTTTCTTTTTCTTTCTTTTTTTTTTTTTAAAGATTTATTTATTTATTTATTATATGTAAGTACACTGTAGCTGACTTCAGACACACCAGAAGAGGGCGCCAGATCTCATTATGGGTGGTTGTGAGCCACCATGTGGTTGCTGGGATATGAACTCTGGACCTTCGGAAGAGCAGTCGGTGCTCTTAACCACTGAGCCATCTCACCAGCCACCCCCCCCCCTTCACTTTCTAATGCCTGTCACAGGATCCCGCTCCCTTTACTTCAATGACATTGACCTCCAGTGATTTCTTTCTTAGTTTTAGATTTATTTATTTCCTCTTATTTGCATGACTGTTTAGCCTGCACTTATGCATGTGCATACACTTGAATGCCCAGTGCCTGCAGATATCACAAGTCACTAGATCCCTGGGACTGGAGTTATGGGTGGTTGTAAGCCAGTGTAGGTGCTGGAAACCCATCCTTGGGTCTCTTCAAGAACAGGCAGTTCTCATAATCAATGAGCTATCTCTCCAACTCCCACTAATGGCTTTTTTTTTTCTTTTGTTCTTTTTTTGGTTTTTCGAGACAAGGTTTCTCTGTGTAACCCTGGCTGTCCTGGAACTCATTCTGTAGACCAGGCTGGCCTCAAACTCAGAAATCCACCTGCCTCTGCCTCCCAAGTGCTAGGATTAAAAGCGTGCGCCACCATGCCCGGCTCCCACTTCTTAAACCTTATTTTTTTTTTAATCATTTTTAAGTTATCTCTTATGTATTACATCCCTAACACAGTTTTCCCTTCCCTCTTTCCCTTCCAACCTTCCCTCCATCCACTCCTGTTTCTCCTTAGAAAGGTCAGTACTCCCATGGATAGCAAACAAACATAGCATATCAACCCAGTAGAAGGAAAAGGGTCCCAAAAGCAGTCAAAAGAGCTAGAGACAGCCTGCTCCCACTTCTAGGAGTCCCACAAGAAGACCAAAGCACACAACCATATGTGCAGAGAGCCTAGGTCAGACCCATGCAGGCTCCCTGACTGTCGGTTCATGCGCTGTGAGCCTAAGTTAGTTGATTCTGGAGGGTTTCTTTGGTGGTTTTGTTTGTCTCAGGCTAGCCACGAGTTCAGACAGTGATCCTCTTGTTTCAGTCTCCTCAGTGCTGGGATTACGTGTAAACTTGCACTACCACACCTTCTGCTGGCCAGATCTGCTTTTTGCCTTCAGGAAGTCCAGGTAGTGTTGTGCACAAGGCTAAAATGGGAGGAACGAAGCTTATCTGGTAAGTGGGTTCCATAGGATCTCAGCTGGCATGAGTGCTGGTTTTCAGTGAAACAGCTCTTATTGACTATATAAACCTTGGAAAATGGGTAGGGCTTTTGGAGTGAATGTACATTATCGGCTGGTGCTGAGGTGTTGGGAACGCTTCATTTGCATGAGGAGGAATTCCAGATGCTTGCTGGACTTGTCCTTATAGGGAGAGAGGAAGCTAAACCTGTAATTTGGCCACCAGGCTACTTAACTACCTCAGGCAATGTGAGCTAGGACGAGCAAGCCCAGAGCAAGGAGAGAACAGTCTTAACTTCTATAGGTCTCAGGTCAAGTTGTTCAAAGTTTGGACACATCTCGACCTCATTCTTGCTTGGGACTGGCTCCCCCAGTTGCATGGCTTTCTGACCCATGCCTTCTAGCTCCATGGAGTTTTCATGGGCTTCTTTTGTGTAGCTGTTCTCTTGAAAGTTACCCATTTAACTCCCCTCCAGTCCACGTACAAACCTCCCTCATTCAAAGCCATTATAGTAGCTGATTTCTTTCTAGTACATATTACTACAGGTATCCCACCAGGACTGGAAGCTGTACCAGATCCGTAAGGTCTGACTTACATTGTCAAAATGCTCCTGGCTTGCTGATAAAACGAGTGACAATGTATTTAGAAACCTCAGGAAACCAATGGCCTCAGGAAACCAACGGCACATTTTATGTCTGTTTAAAGGGGTTCTTGGAATACCACCTTTAATCTTGGTTTCATCAAAGTTTTGTTGTTGCCTACTATGTGTCAGCCCTGTGCTGGGCTCTGGGGTGAATAAGACAGTTTCTTCATTTGTGTAGCTCACATGTGAATACAGGAAGTCACAGAAGGAACAAGCCACTTGTGACCTGTTTATTTCACAATATCAACAGAATGGAAGTAAGGAATTCCATTTGCATCTTCCCAGGGTCCAGATCTATATCACCACACCCATCCTTGCAATTCTAATCTTTATCACAAACACAGTTCCTTTTTTGGTCATTCCCAAGAGGCATTAATTTGCCTACTGAAAAATGAAGACATTAAAACCCAATCAGGGATGCTCACAGTCAGCTATTGGATGGATCACAGGGCCCCCAATGGAGGAGCTAGAGAAAGTACCCAAGGAGCTAAAGGGATCTGCAACCCTATAGGTGGAACAACAATATGAACTAACCAGTTACACCCCCCCACCCCCCTCCGAGCTCGTGTCTCTAGCTGCATATGAATCAGAAGATGGCCTAGTTGGCCATCAGTGGAAAGAGAGGCCCATTGGTCGTGCAAACTTTATATGCCTCAGTACAGGGGAACGCCAGGGCCAAGAAGTGGGAGTGGGTGGGTGGGGGAGTTTTGGGATAGCATTGGAAATGTAAATGAAATAAATACCCAATTTAAAAAAAAAACAAACCCAATCAGGAAGGCTGCAGACATCGCCTTCAAGCTGTCCTGCTTTCCAGCTGTTTCCACCTGAAATTCAGATCTAAGATCAGGAACTATCTTCCAGCCAGGACACAAATTCCAATTTCAGTCCTTAACAGTGGATGGTGAAGAATCTAGATTCTAGATGATCATTTTGGTGTAGTACAATTATAGTTGGCTCTTTTGTTTCAAAAGGCTAGAAGATCAAAATAGAAAGTTTGTTTGGGGCTGGAAATATGGCTTATGGCACACATACATGCAGGCAAAACAACCATACAATATATAAACAGATCTTCTTTGTATTCTTTCTGCATTATAAAATAGCTGCAAGAATGTAAAGTGATGTAGGCTTATTTAACTTTGCTTATTCTTCATGGAAGATGATGACAGACAAGAAGTATTTGAAGATTGACTTGCAACAGTTAAATTTTTGTACAGTGGGACACAGAACCATACACAGGGTGGCTCTCTCTGCACTGGTAAAGATGGCCACAGTATATTAAAGGTAAATGCAAAATGTGTCTAATTTGTATCTTTGTGTGCCTGTTCATGGTAGAATCACTTCAAGAGCAACACACTAAACTCTTACCTTGTTTTTTTTTTTTTTTCCTTTTTAAAAAGATTTTATTTTATGTATGTGAATATAATACTTTAGCTGTTTTCAGACATACCAGAAGAGGGCATCAGATCACATTACAGATGGCTGTGAGCCACCATGTGGTTGCTGGGAATTGAACTCAGGACCCTCTGGGAGAGCACTCTTAACTACTGAGTCATCTCTCTAGCTCCCTTAGCTTGTTTAACCTTTTTTTTTTTTTTTTTTTTTTTTCTTTCTGGAGAGTGGAACTTTAGATCCTTTTTTTCAGTGTTTTATTTTATTTTTGGACATTGTCTCTCTGCATAGCCCTGGCTGTCCTGGAACGATGTATGTAGACCATGCTGGCCTTGAACTCAGAGACACCATGATTTTGGTTTGGAGTTATTAGCATATATCCCATATAATAATTGGTTGCATTTTTATACATGTGCACCACACTCACCTCACCATTACTGTCTCCTTCCCCTTCCTACTCATTTCCCTTCTCTTCCTAACTTGTCCCTCTTTTACTTTCATGTCTGTATGTGTGTGCCTCAGTGAGTTTCACTAGGGTTCCTTATAGGAATGTAGGTAGGGTTTGTTAATACAAGCAGGGACAATTTACCTATGGCTACACCATTGAGATAAGAATCTCTCCATTTACCATCAACTGTTAACTGCACATGAAACCTCAGGGGGTGAGGTGCCCCCCATGAGGTCCCCTCCCTTCCATAACAGGGTGTTGATCTAACCTTGCACAGATGCTTTGACAAAGTTCAAGAGTACAACAGCCATATCATTCCTGGAAGTCAATATTCTATCCTGTTCTCCCACTTCTTTTACCTTCTTCCTAGTGCTCTGAGACTTGTAGGGAGTGATATAGACTCCCCCCATTAATGAATGGACATTCAACAGTCATTTACTCTCAGGACTTTGACTTGTTATGAGTCTCTGAAGTCACCACTGACTATTGCTAAAAATAAGTTTCTATTACCAAAGCTGACAGCAGTCCTCACTTATGGGCTATTTAGAAGAGCAGTTGGTGCACACATGACACCTGTTATATTAGTTAAGAAAGCAGCAGTCGTTTCCTGACTTGGGTTTATGACCTCCCCAGTCATGGGTTTATAGTTTCAGACTGAGTTTACAGTTTCAGATGTAAATACTCACCTGTGGTGGGAACATCAATTCCAAGCAGAGAGGGGTTGCCTACCCCCATTAACACACCTACCACATTGTACCAATAGTGGTTCAGCTTGACTAGTTGGTCTGTATTGGAGTTAGGGTCCACAGCTGACTTAAGACAACTGATGACAGTTTTCTGGTGCTTGCACAGGCTCTCCTAGGGCTATGAAATCTAGCTAACACCCAGGGAAACGTCCAGCTTGATTCATGTCTTGAGACCAAATCACCTTCAGAAATAAGGTCTTTAACCCAGTTCTGGTGACAACAAATAGCAGTAGGAATGGACTATTTAGGGGCCTCAGGGAACTCCCTTATTAACAGTGCATGAGTTGCCCACCCTTGGCATTGAGATTTTCATTTAATAATTTAAAACTTTTAGTTTTATCTTGGTTTATCAGGTATCAGATATTTTTGCTGTTTTTCCCCTTTGAGACAAGGTCTCGTGTATTCCTGGCTAGCCATGAATTCATTCTGCTGCTGTAGATGACACTGAACTCCGCTCTTCCTGCCCCACCTCCCAAGTGCTAGGAGTGCCCAGTTTTATGCAGAACTGGGGATCAAACCCAGGGATTTCTGTATGCTAGGCCGGCAGTATCACCAGCTTTTGTTATACAAACTGATACAATCTAAGCAATTTTAAAGACATCATATTCACAACTGAAAAGGAAAAACCACGCAGTGACCATCAGTTGGTTCTCTTCTACATACTTTGGAGACCTTGAGTCCAATTTTGGTTAGTTATCACTTTGGAGACTGAACTCAGCTAAAGTGGGAGCTTGGGTAGTCACATTGAATAATGAGCAGACTCCTCCGAACAGCCTTCCATGTGACATTTGCACACTAAAAAGGCAGAGGCAGTTATGAGACCTGCAAGCTATTCATAACTTTGTCTCTAAGAAGAAAGTTAAAACAATGCCATTAGGTCATTCTAAGGATGCTGAGTTATCAGATTAAAGCTTTGCATGCTGAAATCCTACACACTCGTTTTTCAGAGTTCACAATGCCAAACTAGTCAAGCAAAGCTAGACAACTCGCTGTCTAACCCAAGTACAAGGCTTAAAAATCCATAGGCCATGTCTTGGTCTTCCTGATGTTTGAGAATGCAATTCTAGTGACTCAATAGCTAGTTTTTTTTTTGGGGGGGGGGGAGGGGGTATACAATTTGTGAGGATCGGGTGTGGCAGCAGTCCCAAGATGGCGCCACCCGGGACTGCAGCTAAGTCTTATGACTTGCACCTGACTTCCTCATACACCTGAAAATAAGCCACGATAGTGAGATATGCTGGCAGTGTAAACAAGTCCATATTTGGTGGAGACGCGCCCCTGCCGCCCTGATTGGCTGAAGCTGCGTGCCTGGTGAGGTGACGTGGCCTGCTGTGAGTGGATGGGGGCTGAGAGTATATAAGAGTGAGAGGCCCGGGGTTCGGGGGAGAAAGAAGATTGAAGCTTGCTGAATAAACTGCTGTTAGAAGAACTGGTGGCTGTGTCATTCTTGCTGGTCGAGAGCGGACGCGACAACAATTTAGGGTAGATATGGGACCTTACTAAGATGGATCTAGCTCAGACTTATTAAAGTGGGTATTTGATCTTTCAGCTGGTATACTCAATCCTTCAATTGTATTCTCCCATGTAGCCATTTTTCTAGGCCTTAAGAGATGGGTCAGAGGCTAACAGTATTTGCTCTTGCCAAGGACTTGGGTTCAGTTCACAGCCCCCAAATAGGGGGCTATGTCATCCACATTCTACTTCCAGATTATCTAGAATTCTTTTCTGGCTTCTGAAGGCAACAGGCCCTCATGTGGTTGCACATTTGTAGACAAAACTAATTATTGCCTATATTCATTATTTCTAGTTTTTTTTTTAAACCTTTAAAGCACCTAGAACATTCCCTGGAATTTTACCATTACCCAACCCAGGGCCTCAAGCAAGTCCTGGTTCCTCCAGAACTTCAGTTTCTAGGTCTCTAAATTGTGGAGTGTTGGTATAGTATGTTCTTTCGGGTCCTCTAAGTGGACACTCTGAATCTAGCCTTGTGGATATTTCCCACCAGCCACCTAACAGACTTTAAGGTTAACAAACCATCTCTCTTTATATACGACTCTAACAGTAACCCCATACTATTACTCGGCTCTTGGATCCAACTTCTCTTCCCACTGTTCTCCCTTTAAAAAAAAATGTATGTATATGAGTGCTTTGTCTGTATGTGCACTCTGGCACCATGCCCTTGTGTCGACAGAAACTAGAAGAGGGCATCAGATCCTGAGGAACTGGAGTTATAGGTGACTGAGCTGCCAACGTGGGTGTTAGGGATTGAACTTGAGTCTTGTTGAAGAACTTCAAGTGCCCTTAATCACTAAATTATTTCTCCATTCTCTGACCTCCTCCATTCTTGACAAGTTTGCTGAATCTTCACTCTTGCTCAGTTTAAAAGTAAAAATGAACGATTCTCATGTTTCACTCTTGCATGCTAGGATTATAGGTGTGTGCCTAGCAAGATGCTTTTTGCTTTTTAAAGAATAAACAAAGCTACAAGGCTAGAGCTAAGAAAAATACAAACCAGGAGGGCAGCTAAATGCTTAAAGGAGTTACCTAAGTCTCTTAAAAGCAAAAAGAGATGGACATCTATCTAGAAATAGTGAATTTATTCAGAGCAAAGTGGTATTCCCCAACATCAAGAGTTTTGCTAGTGAATCCAAGTATAATGGAAAACATTAAAAACAAATGTAGAAACAAAAAGGTATAAAGCACACATTTTCAAGTATACAATTTGTTTTATTTACAATACCCTATAAAAATGTAAATTTAGAAATTTTTATTTTATTAATTAGAACTGAACAAAAAGCACAATAAGGAAGAAAAAAAAATCAAGTGTTTACTTGATCGGGTGTGAAGGGAAGGTAGGAAAGGCTCAGTGGAGACAGTCAGTAGATGGTAGAAGGAAGCTAGGGACTGTCACTGGGGAGCAGCTGGTGGAGCCTGAGGCCACAAAATGAGAAGAAATGGAGATGAGTACAAAGACAGCTGGTTGTAACGGAGGGCTTTACTGTTATACAATACATGTATGTGCAAAACGTTTATTCTCTTTAAATATCATAGCCTGTCCCCCGACTACATTCAAAAAGGTGAGAACAGCAGAAAGTAGGATCAGGAAGGGAATATAAAATAAATTCAATTTATTTTTTTCAGAACTGTAACCACTAGGAAGCAGAGTCCCTTATCCTGGCTGACTGCTGAAGGGAAGAAAGGTAAGTGGAAGGGAAGTGTCCCTAAGATTCACACCCAGGCCCTGCTGGCTGCAGTGGATGGGGCTCAGGTGAGACTTAGCAGCCAGGACAGCAGTTCTGCTGCAGGGTAGAGGAGAGTGAAGAGCAGAGCCCAAGCTGAGCAGCCACGGCTACATTTGGAGCTTTCTACCCAAGACACTAAATGAAAATGGGGAAGAGGAGCAGAAGCATGGCTTACAGAAGTCACGTCAGGAAGACAGTGCAGGCGCACAAAAGCTACACTGCAGAAGCAGGCTCTACGTGAGGCTCATCTTGGGTACTCTTGAATGCACTTGAGGGGACAGACTCAAGCACGCTGTAGTCATCACAGGAAAAGGCTTAACCGTGTGTGTGCTGTTTCTATTATGGTTGTCAGGAACAAAGGAAATACAGGTAAGGAGAAACAAAAGTCCTCTCAGCCTAGAGCTGGGCATCAGCCAACTAACAAGTTTGATTTAATGTAATGTGCTGTATACCCTGTATTTATATATTAAAATAGTAGAATCCACCAAATGACAAGATGGAACAGAAACAGATTAAAAATATATCGGCTGGTTTATTTTTAGAGGTATATGTTAACTAAATATTTTTTAAACAAACTTATTCTTTAAGGACCCTCTGGAGACCATACGAATGTTTGTGTAGGGGTGTGTATATATTTACCTATATCTTGACTTCTACTTAATTTTGACTCTCCTATAATCATATTAATAAGGGGAGATGAAAAAAAGACTTCAAAGCGGGGAGGAGTCCTTTGGTATACTACAACCTACTTTGAATTGTAATAGTGGAGATGGGATAAAGGGACATTATATTTGTGTCTCTAGGGCAAAGAAAATGCAAAATTGAGAAGAATTGAGTAAAAGTAGGACATGCAAAAGTGTAACGCAGAAGGTAAAAGAAACCAGCAGAAGTACCACCCAGCAGAAGTATCAGAGCAGCGGGACTACCTGGCATTCAGAGCTAACTTCTGAAAACAGGAATGGATCCCACAAGACTTTGCTTTGGGTCATAAGCTACCTCCCCTCCCTCATTAAAAACACTCCATTGGTGATGGCAGCAGTGCAGGTGGCAGCCAACAGGAGGTACAGGATACTCTGGAGATCTTTTACCGTATCCCCTGAACCAGCCTAAGGATATGAAGAGAAAGACGACTTGTTTGTATGAGTAAGTTAAAATAGGATCAATCTTTTGCATTCAAGTTATGGTCTTTACAAGAATTCTCATAATACAAGACCTTAGATGCCTCTCAGCTTGTGTTGTTTTCTGAGGTATTGTTGTACACAATACAGTGATCTGTTTTAGAGCGCGCGCGCGCACATACACACTCTCTCTCTCTGGATGTCTCAATCTCTTACTCTCATTCCACTTCATCCTCCCCATGGTGTGATGTCTGAGATACCAAGGTAAATGTGTTCACAACTTACTGCAGTTTTGTTTCCAGCAAGTTCAGTTTCTGCCGGTCAACATAGCGAGAAAAAAGGGACACTAGATTTGTAGGGATAGAGATTGGTTTGGCCAGGGCAGCTTGGGGGATCCGTAGAAGTTCTCGGGTTGCCATGAACATAACCTCTGTCCTATAAGAGAAAACCCAAAACAGCATGAGAAGTAGAAGGGAAAGAGAAGGAGAGCAAAGATAATTTTAAATATTAAAATAGATAAGCAATCAATACTGACCACTGGTTATTTTGCGTTGATTCTATAGCAGGATCTGAACTCTGTAGGTCTTCTCCACGGCTTAGTAGGATTAGGAGCAGTGACAAGCCAAACTATAACAGAAATCAGATGGAATAAAACTTAACAATATATCTAAAAGGCTGGAGAAATGGATCAGGAATTAAGAGCACATGTTCTTGAAGAGGATCAAAGTTCACTTCCCAGAAACCACATAATAGTTCACAACCAGCCACTGGCATTCACAGGATGCACACGCAGGCACACAAACAGATCCACTCATACACATAAAACAAATCTAAAAGCAACAACAGCAAAACTCAAATACGGTGCACCTAAGCCTCTTCCACATCAGCTGATAGGACCATGGCACTGAGTGGGAATGCCTCTATACCAAAGTCTTTGTGTAGCCAGGCGGAGAGGTCAGGCAAGCCTGGAATTAAAGTTGTCTTTCCTCTAAATTTTTGTTTCTCACATAGCAAATGACAAGCATAGAAAGCCACTTCTGTATACCCTATCCTGTTGTGAAAATATTTTCCACACCAGTCACTGATAATCTAACGATTTTGTCTTTCTCTTTTTTAAAGAATCAAGAGATTAAGAAGAAAAGTCAAAGTTCATGGAAAATTAGAAGAAAGAAAATTAAGTAAAGTTATTTTATAAATAAGAAAAGGCATTAAGAGCTACATCGGGTCCTGGAGCTATAGCTCAGTTGGTGGCATTCTTTTCTAGCATGCGCAAGGTTAGATTCCCAGCACCATATAAACCTGCTGTGACAGTGCATACCGATAACCCCAGCATTCAGGAGAATTAAAAGTTCAATGCCATCCTTGGCTACACAGGAGGTTGGGGGGCAGCCTGGAATACACAACAATGGCTCAAAAGCAAAACAAAACAAATCAACAAAAATATAGAGAAATATACAAAGGGGAAAAAAAAATCAAAGCTGAAAGGAAATTTTAAAAAACTTATACTCCCGAGGCTAGGAAAATAGCTCCACTGGTAAAGTACCTGCGTGCAAGCGTGAGGACCTGAGCTTCAATCCCAAGAAATCACAGAAAGCTGAGGATGGTAGTGTGTGCCTGTGATTCCGCCTCTGGGAACTGGAGCCTGTCAAATCACTAATGTACATGGCCAGCCTGTCTAGCCACATCAGTGAGCTTCAAGTTTAGTCAGAGAACTTATCTCAAAAAGCAAAGATGGGATGGGAGCCCTCTGCCTCAGGAGAAGGGAGCGCCATCTTGGTTCCCGGACTCCCCCGAACTTAGGAACTTAGTCTGCACAGGTGAGAGTGTGCACCACAGAAGCTGACAGCTTCTGTGACCTGCCAAAGCAACACAGCATCTGGGAAAGGTCCTGTTTTGGGCCTTCTTCTTCAGCCAGGAGGAGGTCCAAACACCAGATATCTGTGCACCGTCCCTGTAAGAGGAGAGCTTGCCAGCAGAGAGTGCTCTAACCACTGAAACTCAGAGGAGAGAGCCTGTCTCCCAGGTATGCTGATAGATGTTAATCAGAACCACCAGAAGAACAATCTCTTAACAGAGTCAACTATAACAACTACAGAGATTACCAGATAGGGAAAGGTAAACGTAATAATCTTACTAACAGAAACCAAGACCACTCACCATCATCAGAACCCAGCACTCCCACTTCGCCCAGTCCAGGGCACCCCAACACACCCATAAAGCTACACCTGGATTTAAAAGCATATCTCATGATGATGGTAGAGGACATCAAGAAGGACTTTAATAACTCACTTAAAGAATTACAGGAGAACATTGCTAAAGAGTTACAAGTCCTTAAAGAAAAACAGGATAACACAATCAAACAGGTAGAAGTCCTTAAAGAAAAACAGGAAAAGACAACCAAACAGGTAGAAGTCCTTAAAGAAAAACAGGAAAACACATCCAAACAGGTGATTGAAATGAACAAAACCATACTAGACCTAAAAAGGGAAGTAGACACAATAAAGAAAACCCAAAATGAGACAACACTGGAGATAGAAACCCTAGGAAAGAAATCTGGAACCATAGACGCGAGCATCAGCAACAGAATACAAGAGATGGAAGAGAGAATCTCAGGTGCAGAAGATTCCATAGAGAACATCGGCACAACAATAAAAAAAAATGGAAAATGCAAAAAGATCCTAACTCAAAACATCCAGGAAATCCAGGACACAATGAGAAGACCAAACCTACGGATAATAGGAGTGGATGAGAATGAAGATTTTCAACTCAAAGGACCAGCAAACATCTTCAACAAAATTATAGAAGAAAACTTCCCAAATCTAAAGAAAGAGATGCCCATGAACATACAAGAAGCCTACAGAACTCCAAATAGACTGGACCAGAAAAGAAATACCTCCCGACACATAATAATCAGAACAACAAATGCACTAAATAAAGATAGAATACTAAAAGCAGTAAGAGAAAAAGGCCAAGTAACATATAAAGGCAAGCCTATCAGAATTACACCAGATTTTTCACCAGAGACTATGAAAGCCAGAAGATCCTGGACAGATGTTATACAGACACTAAAAGAACACAAATTCCAGCCCAGGCTACTATACCCAGCCAAACTCTCAATTAACATAGATGGAGAAACCAAAGTATTCCACAACAAAACCAAATTCACACATTATCTTTCCACGAATCCAGCCCTTCAAAGGATAATAACAGAAAAAAACCAATACAAGGACGGGAACCACGCCCTAGAAAAAACAAGAAGGTAATCCCTCAACAAACCTAAAAGAAGACTGCCACAAGAACAGAATGCCAACTTCAACAATAAAAAAATAACAGGAAGCAACAATTACTTTTCCTTAATATCTCTTAATATCAATGGACTCAACTCCCCAATAAAAAGACATAGACTAACAAACTGGCTACACAAACAAGACTCAACATTTTGCTGCTTACAGGAAACTCATCTCAGAGAAAAAGATAGACACTACCTCAAAATGAAAGGCTGGAAAACAATTTTCCAAGCAAATGGTATGAAGAAACAAGCTGGAGTAGCCATCCTAATATCTGATAAGATTGACTTCCAACCCAAAGTCATCAAAAAAGACAGGGAGGGGCACTTCATACTCATCAAAGGTAAAATCCTCCAAGAGGAACTATCAATTCTGAATATCTATGCTCCAAATACAAAGGCAGCCACATTCGTTAAAGAAACTTTAGTAAAGCTCAAAGCACATATTGCACCTCACACAATAATAGTGGGAGACTTCAACACACCACTTTCACCAATGGACAGATCATGGAAACAGAAACTAAACAGGGACACAGTGAAACTAACAGAAGTTATGAATCAAATGGATCTGGCAGATATCTACAGAACATTCTATCCTAAAACAAAAGGATATACCTTCTTCTCAGCACCTCATGGTAACTTCTCCAAAATTGACCACATAATTGGTCACAAAACAGGCCTCAACAGATACAAAAATATTGAAATTGTCCCATGCATCCTATCAGATCACCATGGACTAAGGCTGATCTTCAATAACAAAATAAATAATAGAAAGCCAACATTCACGTGGAAACTGAACAACACTCTTCTCAATGATACCTTGGTCAAGGAAGGAATAAAGAAAGAAATTAAGGACTTTTTAGAGTTCAATGAAAATGAAGCCACAACATACCCAAACTTATGGGACTCAATGAAAGCATTTCTAAGAGGAAAACTCATAGCTCTGAGTGCCTCCAAAAGGAAACTAGAGAGAGCACACATTAGCAGCTTGACAACACACCTAAAAGCACTAGAACAAAAGGAAGCAAATTCACCCAAGAGGAGTAGACAGCAGGAAATAATGAAACTTGGGCGAAATCAACCAAGTGGAAACAAGAACTATTCAAAGAATCAACCAATCAAGGAGCTGGTTCTTTGAGAAAATCAACAAGATAGGTAAACTCTTAGCCAGACTCACTAGAGGGCACAGGGAAAGCATTCTAATTAACAAAATCAGAAATGAAAAAGGAGACATAACAGATCCTGAAGACATCCAAAACACCATCAGATCCTTCTACAAAAGGCTATACTCAACAAAACTGGAGAACCTGGATGAAATGGAGAAGTTTCTAGACAGATACCAGGTACCAAAGTTGAATCAAGATCAGGTTAATGATCTAAACAGCCCTATATCCCCTAAAGAAATAGAAGCAGTTATTAATAGTCTCCCAACCAAAAATAGCCCAGGACCAGATGGGTTTAGTGCAGAGTTCTATCAGACCTTCAAAGAACATCTAATCCCAGTTCTTCAGACACTATTCCACAAAATAGAAACAGAAGGTACTCTACCCAACTCATTCTATGAAGCCACAATTACTCTGATACCTAAACCACAAAAGGACCCCACAAAGATAGAGAACTTCAGACCAATATCCCTTATGAATATTGATGCAAAAATCCTCAATAAAGTTCTCACTAACCGAATCCAAGAACACATCAAAACAATAATCCATCCTGACCAAGTAGGTTTCATCCCAGGGATGCAGGGATGGTTCAATATATCTATCAAAGTAATCCAGTACATAAACAAACTCAAAGACAAAAACCACAAGATCATCTCGTTAGATGGGGAGAAAGCATGTGACAAAATCCAACACCCATTCATGATAAAAGTCTTGGAAAGATCAGGAATTCAAGGCCCATACCTAACCATGATAAAAGCAATCTACAGCAAACCAGTAGCCAACATCAAAGTAAATGGTGAGAAGCTTGAAGCAATCCCTCTAAAATCAGGGACTAGACAAGGCTGTCCACTTTCTCCATACCTATTCAACATTGTACTTGAAGTCCTAGCCAGAGCAATTCGACAACAAAAGGAGATCAAAGGGATACAAATTGGAAAAGATGAAGTCAAAATATCACTTTTTGCAGATGATATGATAGTATATATAAGTGACCCTAAAAATTCCACCAGAGAACTACTAAACCTGATAAACAGCTTCGGTGAAATAGCTGGATATAAAATTAACTCAAACAAATCAATGGCCTTTCTCTACACAAAGAATAAACAGGCTGAGAAAGAAATTAGGGAAACAACACCCTTCTCAATAGTCACAAATAATATAAAATATCTTGGCATGACTCTAACTAAGGAAGTGAAAGATCTGTATAATAAAAACTTCAAGTCTCTGAAGAAAGAAATTATAGAAGATCTCAGAAGATGGAAAGAGCTCCCATGCTCATGGATTGGCAGGATCAACATTGTAAAAATGGCTATCTTGCCAAAAGCAATCTACAGATTCAATGCAATCCCCATCAAAATTCCAACTCAATTCTTCAACGAATTAGAAAGTGCAATCTGCAAATTCATCTGGAATAACAAAAAGCCTAGGATAGCAAAAACTCTTCTCAAGGATAAAAGAACCTCTGGTGGAATCACCATGCCTGACCTAAAGTTGTACTACAAAGCAATTGTGATAAAAACTGTATGGTACTGGTATAGCGACAGACAAGTAGACCAATGGAACAGAATTGAAGACCCAGAGATGAACCCACACACCTATGGTCACTTGATCTTTGACAAGGGAGCTCAAACCACCCAATGGAAAAAAGACAGCATTTTCAACAAACGGTGCTGGCAAAACTGGTTGTTATCATGTAGAAGAATGTGAATCGATCCATTCCTATCTCCTTGTACTAAGGTCAAATCTAAGTGGATTAAGGAACTCGACATAAAACCAGAGACAGAGAAACTTATTGAGGAGAAAGTAGGGAAAAGTCTCTAAGATATGGATACAGGGGAAAAAATTCCTGAATAGAACAGCAATGGCTTGTGCTGTAAGATCGAGAATTGACAAATGGGACCTCATAAAGTTGCAAAGCTTCTGCAAGGCAAAAGACACCATCAAGTCACCAACAGATTGGGAAAGGATCTTTACCTATCCTAAATCAGATAGGGGACTAATATCCAATATATATAAAGAACTCAAGAAGGTGGACTCCAGAAAATCAAATAACCCCATTAAAAAATGGGGCTCAGAACTGAACAAAGAATTCTCACCTGAGGAATACCGAATGGCAGAGAAGCACCTGAAAAAATGTTCAACATCCTTAATCATCAGGGAAATGCAAATCAAAACAACCCTGAGATTCCACCTCACACCAGTCAGAATGGCTAAGATCAAAAATTCAGGTGACAGCAGATGCTGGTGAGGATGTGGAGAAAGAGGAACACTCCTCCATTGTTGGTGGGATTGCAAGCTTGTACAACCACTCTGGAAATCAGTCTTGCAGTTCTTCAGAATATTGGACATAGTACTACTGGAGGATCCAGCAATACCTCTCCTGGGCATATATCCAGATGATGTCCCAACCGGTAAGAAGGACACATGCTCCACTATGTTCATAGCAGCCTTATTTATAATAGCCAGAAGCTGGAAAGAACCCAGATGCCCCTCAACAGAGGAATGGATACAGAAATTATGGTACATTTACACAATGGAGTACTACTCAGCTATTAAAAAGAATGAATTTATGAAATTCCTAGCCAAATGGATGGACCTGGAGGGCATCATCTTGAGTGAGGTAACACAATCACAAAGGAACTCACACAATATGTATTCACTGATAAGTGGATATTAGCCCAAAACTTAGGATACCCAAGATACAAGATACAATTTGCAAAACGCATGAAACTCAAGAAGAATGAAGACCAAAGTGTGGACACTATGCCCCTTCTTAGAAATGGGAACAAAACACCCATGGAAGGAGTTACAGAGACAAAGTTTGGAGCTGTGATGAAAGGATGGACCATCTAGAGACTGCCATATCCAGGGATCCATCCCATAATCAGCTTCCAAACGCTGACACCATTGCATACACTAGCAAGATTTTGCTGAAAGGTCCCAGATATAGCTGTCTCTTGTGAGACTATGCCGGGGCCTAGCAAACACAGAAGTGGATGCTCACAGTAAGCTATTGGATGGATCACAGGGCTCCCAATGAAGAAGCTAGAGAAAGTACCCAAGGAGTTAAAGGGATCTGCAACCCTATAGGGGGAACAACATGATGAACTAACCAGTACCCCGGAGCTCTTGTCTCTAGCTGCATATGTATCAAAAGATGGCCTAGTCGGCCATCACTGGAAAGAGAGGCCCATTGGACTTGCAAACTTTATATGCCCCAATACAGGGGAATGCCAGGGCCAAAAGAATGGGAATGGGTAGGTAGGGAAGGGGGGGGGGGTATGGGGGACCTTTGGGATAGCATTGGAAATGTAATTGAGGAAAATACATAATAAAAAAATATTAAAAATTAAAAAAAAAAAAAGCAAAGATGGGGAATAATCAAGGAAAGTCACCCGATGCCAACCTCTGACTGTATAGCCTCTATATGCACATCATTCCAAAGTGCAGGTGTATGCACAGAGTATTCTCTTAGCTGAAATCTACAAACTTACAAAGGGTATTAATAGAAACCTAAAAATCAGCAACATGACCTCTGAAAGGGCGTGGAATGAAAATGCCAACAGCACTAGGTTAAATGTGATGGTGGTAGTGCTCTCTCTGGGATTTCATTCTACTTTGCTGTGCTCGTATTACAAAGGATAATGTTTCTTTTCCACAAAATTTCCCTGCATAATATATGTAGGCAAATTTTCACCAGACTCAGGATATTGTATGCCTTCTTGGTTTTCTACTGCTCTTATCAAAATTAAAACAGAGATTAAATAACAGGAAAAGCACGGCTGGCCACTATATGTCCTGAGGGATACTGGTATCCTCTACTGCCTCAGATACTTTGTTATTGTCGGTAGGTCAAAGGAGAAAGGGGAGCTGAGACTTGACCCCCATTGTATACCATGGCTCTAAACAAGTACCTACTACATAGCAGGCACCATCTAAACACTATGACAAGCCTGCATCATTACTTGCACAACATACACCAGAAAACCAGGGGCTGAAGAGATGGCTCAGTGGTTTAGAGCACTGACTGCTCTTCCAGAGGACCCAAGTTCAATTGCCAGCACCCATATGGCAGCTCACAACTGTCTATACCTCCAAAATATGACACCCTCACACAGACATGCATACAGACAGAGGTTTTTGTTTGTTTTGTACTGAAACTGGGTATGTACACTAGACTGGCCTTAAACTTACGGAGATTTATATTCCAGCCTTCCTCCTGAGTGCTGAGATTAAACACAAGTGCACCAAGTTTTGTCTCAGTCTTTACATCTTTAAGATGACATCAACTGGAAGGTGCTTGTAGCTTCCCTGTAGTCAGGCATGCCATGTCCTGGCCACTGCTACTCAGGAGAAGCTTGTTACAATTCCTGGGAAATGTCCTAATAAAACAGGATAGGCACCTAATCTACACCTTACTCATCCACACCCAGCTATGTTCCTCATGCCAAGCCAGTTTAACTTTCACAACAGCTTTGAAGCAAGAATCTTCTGAGAAGAGGAATCTACTGCTAAATATGACAGGAATAACTGTAGAAGACTTAATACTCGACGCTTCAAATGTCACCAGAAACTAATTTTTCCAAACCACTGTTTGTGTTCTAGCCTTGATATGTAGTTCTTGAGTGGAAGAAAGCTACAGTAGTGGTAAGTTTCCAAGGACAGAGACTGACAGGCACACAGGCGCACCTTGTTCTGGAGCACAGCAGTGAGGTGAGAGTTGGAGGGCGCTGGTGCACTTGCACTCTGAGGTAGGTTCATTAGCTGTTGCAGAAGGCTGGTGACAGTCACTGAAGGAAGATGATAGAGGAGGAGAGAGAAGGGACTCAGTAAGCATGGCAGCACCTACAAAACAGAAACAAGAGCGTTACACCCTGCAAACCATTCCTCACTCACCTTCCACCAGTGGGTGTGGCCAGCAGGCTGCTTGCCAGATACAAAATCAGTCTATTGCTGTGTGCACGGACATTTGTTGTAATGGAAAAGAAGGATAAATATTTGATTCTTTCTTGTTAAGTTTTGGGATGAGTTACTGACCTAGCACTCACTGCACATAATTGATATGTTTTTGGTATCAGTATGAACTCATTAAATAAAATCTAACTCACTCTACTGCTGTAATTTTTCTTTCTGATGTTAAATATGTCACTTCTGGCAAATAGGAGTCCCCTCAAATTGGTTTGTACATCCCCAGTAACCTGGTAGTTCTCTTGCCTCTGTTGTAAGACCAGCATTATCTGTACTCCCATGAGAATGCCTGGAACCACTTATTACTTCAAGAAAATGGATTCCAGAAACATCATTTATTACTTTTTAATTCACATAGGTTAAAAACTCAGCACATGCATGTATACATGAATATTTATACATATACAGGAGAGGGAGGAAGAGAATGAACAACAAACATATTTTTAGACTGGTATCAAACTTACAGCAATCTTCCTGTCTTAGTCACCATAGTGCGGGGAAATCAGGCATAAGTTACCACAGAACTTTTCTATAGAGTTAACTAAGTGCTTTTAACTAGCAAGTAAGCCCCATGAAGATCTTTTTTGTACTCCTAGCTTTAGTTCTATGATGTAAAATGGTGCCTGGAATGTAGTATTCAGTGAGTATTCACCAAACGACTGAGGTTCTCCCACACTTGCTTCCATTACTGGGTTCCCATGAGATCATAACTGACAAAGTGCCCACTGCTCCACTGACTTCCTTTGTCATTTATGCTCTAAAATAGGTGTGCCTTTTTATTCTGGTCTTTTATTCTTTAGGATAAATCTTGAATCTTTAAATTTTCCTACACTCCATTTTTCATTCTTGGAGTCTCTTAAAAATGTACTAGTTTGAAGGCTGGAGAGACGGTGGTTCAACTATTTAGAGTGCTTGTTGCTTTTACAGAGGACCCCAAATCCAATTCCCAGCACCCACTTGGAGGCTCACAAGCCTTAACTCCAATTGTAGGGATCTAATGCCCTGTTCTGACCTCCATGGACACTAACCATGCACACAGTGCACATACATACAGGCAAGCAAACTACTCATAAGTAAAACTAAAAAAACTAATGTATTTTAAAAAGTGTGTATGTTGCATTCTTCTGATGAGATTTAAACCTTTCATTCCTTTCTGTAAATACTAAAATCTCAAAGGCTACAGTAGTAATGTCTACCTCTTTCATGTATTGAAGTACATAGGCATGTACTCAAGTGATTACTTCTAAATTTTTAATCAACTACAATTAATTTCCTCATAGGTATCTCATTCTGAATCCTATATGTACTAATACTAATTATTCTCTTTTTTTAAAAAAGATTTATTTATTTATTTATTATATGTAAGTACACTGTAGCTGTCTTCAGACACTCCAGAAGAGGGCGTCAGATCTCTTTTCGTATGGTTTTGAGCCACCATGTGGTTGCTGGGATTTGAACTCAGGACCTTTGGAAGAGCAGTCAGTGTTCTTACCCGCTGAGCCATCTCAACAGCCCACTAATTATTCTTTTACCAGTTTCTTGCCTTGAACTTGAAAAAGTACAAGAAATTTAGCTAATCTTCCAAGAGCTGTTACAAGGATAAACAGAGATCTTTTTTTTTTTTTTTTTTTTTTTTTGGTTTTTCGAAACAGGGTTTCTCTGTATCACCCTGGCTGTCCTGGAACTCACTTTGTAGACCAGGCTGGCCTCGAACTCAGCAATCCGCCTGCCTCTGCCTCCCGAGTGCTGGGATTAAAGGCGTGCGCCACCAAGCCCGGCTAAACAGAGATCTTTTAATCAAGAATTATCAGCTGGCCCCTGTGGCGCACGCCTTTAATCTCAGCACTTGGGAGGCAGAGGCAGGTGAATTTTTGAGTTTGAGGCCAGCCTGGTTTACAGAGTGAGTTCCAGGACTGCCAGGGCTACACAGAGAAACCCTGTCTCGAACCCCCTGCCCCCCAAAAAAGATTTATCCTGTGGGGCACCATTCAACTAAACCTCCAGGCTAATGTGAAGTTACTGACAACAGAGCAAAGAGGGATATTTGACATATCTGACATCCACATGCCCTCCATGGGGTACCTCATCTTGGGCGTCCTTCTTGATAAGGAAAGGGAGGTTCCTGGCAGTTGCCATGAGAATGTCAGCTGCTTGCTCTGTGGAGAGGAAAGGGAGAATGCGGGCAACCATTCTCTTCCCTTTTCGGATACACATGATCTGTACAAAGTGGTCATCACTTGGCCTGCAAAAAGAATGCCATCTAGTGTCAATAAAGGCATACAGAAAACCCACATTTTTAAAAATTACGCAACACTTATCTTTATGATCATTTGTACTACCAAAATGGAAGGTGACTTTCTAATTCCAAACAATTTTTACTTTTTACAATAAAAAGTAGAAAGTTTTACAAATATAGAAAATCATTGCCCATATTATAAAGTGTGATCAAATTTGATTTAAGTAAAAATTAAATATTTTTCAGGGTTAACCTGTAAGTGTTATTAGGGCACATAGAATTTACATAGCTTTGTAATTTACTTTTTGCCCCCACAGAATGGGAATTGAGTCCAGAGCCTCCTGTATGCTAGACAAGTTTTCTATTGTGAGCACTTCAACCTCTTCAATACTTTTCCATGTCAATATTCTTCAACTAAATGCATTTAATGGTTTCATTACATGTCTATATAGGGATAAATCACGTTTATCAGACCGAAACTACAAAGGGTGTGTTGAAAAGAAGTCTATTCTATGTTTGTGTAACTTGTGGCTGAGGAGACCCTGAGTAAAGAGAAAGGAGCCATTAGCAGACATTGTCTTCTTACATTTAGTATCTGGGATTTATCAAACATCACAATTAGGTTTGCTTCAGACAATGAGCAGGAGAAAGATGACACAGAAAGAGTTAACACTTCTGTCAGGAGCCATAATGGGACGAGCTAATAACTAATAATAACAGGTGATCATCCTGAAGCTGCCTCGGATTATTATAATCTGCGACAGGGCTTAATGAGCCCTCATTAAGCAAGGCTGTGAGAGACTCATTTTAGGAAAGATTCTTCTATTAATATGCTTTTCCTGTTGTTATTAAACATATATAACAATCACTAAGTAGTGGCACACCCCTTTGGAACAGACCTCTGCAGATCCATGAAGATGTACCAGCTTGTAGTGATGTTATATAGACAAATAGATGACTTAAGTCTTAGTGATGATCCTATAAGAATTCCTAAAATTCTATCTGTGATTATTAAGCTCTTTTATTAATGGGACTGCTATTAGGTCCTTTTCTGATAATCAAAGCTGCAATGAGAACTCTGTGCCAATCTCCCAAGTGTCACCAGTTAATTGCTTTTAGATGGTAACCAGACTTTCTCCTACTCAGAGCACATTCCAAGAGGTTGTAAAACAATTAACCAAAGGTCTACACCTTTAATAGCAGCGTTTGGAAGGCAACTGGATCTCTGTGAAACTAAAGACAGGCAGGGACACACAATGCGACTCTCTCAAAACAAAGACAACAAAACCCAAGATAGATGCTAAGCTTATAAATAGTTGGACAGAGTATATCATAATCCCAAGTATGTGGAGTTTAGTTTGGCAATGGAGGGAATCTCCCATCTCCTCTAAAAGCACAATAATTACCTCTCTTGTCCAGGCAATTTGCCCCTCAGGTTGTCATACATGCTACAAATTTTGTGCTTTCTTTCATCCATCAGGGCAGGCCGCTCTTCTTCTAGACTTAGGAGATAGCGCCTTTCATAATCCTCCACATCAAGGAGTAAACTATAGGTCTAGGAGACAGAATAGGCCACAACATGGCAGGTTAGGACCAGAGTATTAGATAAATGTCTTCACAGTTTAGGACTAACTAGTAATAAGTACCAGCATGTAATTTAAACAAAAGGGATTTTTAAAAAGGTGCTCCTTTAAATGTAGGGGAACATGGTGATATAATCCTTTAACCACCATCCTTTCTCTCTCTTGGACTGCTAGTCAAATAATAAAATAGTGAAGTAATTATGCTTCCCAAAATCTCTAGCAGCAATGTTTTGTTTGTTTTTGAGACAGGGTTTCTCTGTGTAGCCCTGGCTGTCCTGGAACTCACTCTGTGGATCAGGCTGGCCTTGAACTCAGAAATCCGTCTGCCTCTGGCTCCCAAGTGCTGGGATTAAAGGTGTGCGCCACCACTGCCCAGCTTTTAGCAGCAATGTTAGGCTGAAATACCCAACTTACTATAACACTGCCACCTTCCAGTGATGAGGATGTCTGAGAGTGTGGAGATGCCAGGGCTTGACTGCTGGCCGTTTTCCTCCATCTTTCAGCACTTTCTATATTGAGGCATCACCTCCCACCTGAACCCAGAGGTAGCCAAGTAGGCTTACCTATCTAGCCAGGTTCCTCCAAGGATCCTAATCTCTTACCTCCTCAGCATTGGCTTGCCATACCTGCCTGGCATTTATGTGAATGCAGAGGATGTAAACTCTGATCTTCAAACAAACATTTTACCATCTTCTCTAGCCCTGGCAATCTTTAGATAGGGTCTCACTTTGTAGTCCTTCTGGAATTCACTATGTAGTCCTCACATTTAGAAACTGCCCTGTGAGTAAAATCCACCACCCTGGATTCCTAGTCAAGCAAATTTTCTTTTTGTTTTGTTTCTTGAGACAGGGTTACTCTGTGTAGCCCTGGCTATCCTGTTAACTCGTTCTGTATATCGGGCTAAACTAGGAGATCTTCCTGTCTCTGCCTCCTGAATGCTGGGATTTTGTGCATCACCACCAACCAGGTAAAAAGTTAATTTTACTGGCTGACACCAGTAGTCTAAGCACTTCACAGGTATTCAACTCATCGCAAACTCAACCCCAAAACAAAACTACTATAGTTGTCTCCACAAAGAAACTGAGGACAGCATAAAAGTATAAATAACTCAGCCTCAGGTTACAGACTCAGAAAAGGGACAGTTTGTAGCTTGTGCTCTACAGTCTTGAACATGGTGTATGCTTCATAGACAGTCTATATGTATAATCTCATTTCACCCAATAAATGATGTAAAACTAAATCAGTTCATGAGAAACTTTTATTCCTATTTTTAATTAGGCTTAAGATGACCTGGATTGATGAAATTGCTCAATGGGTAAAGGTGCTTGCTGTCCAGTCTGACAGCCTGAGTTCATCTCTGTGTTGGAAGGAGGCACATGTTGCCTCCCTTAAGTTATCATCTAACTTCCACACAAGCTGGAGTAAACACCTACACACACATACACTTATATGTCACAAAAGGTGTCCTGCTCAAAGGTAATCAGTTGAAGAGCAGTGAACAAAACCCCAGTGCAGTGTTCTTTCTAGGATCCCATAGGCAAGGTATGTAGCACAATCACTTCTAAATACTCTGGTAAACAACAAGAGCTTACCACACGCCAAGTCTTACATAATATAAAAGAACAGGGACCAGTGAGATGACTGAGCAGGCAAAAAGCACCTACCCACCCAAGCCAGTCTTGAGTTTGAGACCCAAAACCCACATGGCAGAAGGCAAGAATCCAGCCCTACAAGCTGCCCTCTGACCTTCATGCACCATGCCAGCCCATATATAAAATGTAATATTAAGAAAATGCTGATTTACTGATCATTCTTCTACTTCTTGGGTACACATATATTTGATAGTCCTTTAAATTGAAACTAAATATAGAAATAAATTCTAAAACTTACTTTCTCAATTATAACAAGGGTTTTTCTTCTCTTATCCCGAACTTGTTTTTCTTTTGTTTCCTTAAAAAAAAAAAAAAAAAAAAAAAAAGACTATTCAGGAAAAATTCTTTAGAACATTTTACTCTGCCCCTAGAAGCACTACAAATGTGGCTGCTGTGTGCCTGCAGTGTGTCAGTAGGCGCAAAGAGGAGAAAGTCTATGTCTATGCTCAGTGCTTTGACCTATGACTATCTGAATGATTAGTAGCCTGAAAAGATGCTAACTTGAGACAACTACCAATCAGGTGCCAGGCAAGCCCAGATGAACTCCCAGGATGGGGAACAAGCCAAAAACTTGAAGAACCCTGTCTGGGACTCTGGCCCCAAGCAGGAGTGAGCCAGAAACAACTACCAGACTGGCATCATGGGGCCCCTGACAGGGAGCTAACTTGAGATGAACACCAACCAGTTCAGAGCTACACAGGCTTGGGAGGTGTAGACCATGCCCAAAAGGACCCCTGCCAGGCACCATAATGCACAAGTGAGGCACAGCACTCTGACACCACCCCTCAGATGATCCCAGACCCTCAAAGACCACTAAGAGCAAGTAGTGGTGGAGAAATGGAAGAAAAGATAAACAGAGGGATGTGGGCCCAGTGAAGACAGGCAGAACTAGAGAGTCGAGGGTAGTGAGGAACAGCCTGAGGTTAGTAGCCGGTGTTGCCACCTGAGACCACAGTAGGGTCTTGGCTTGTGCTGCTACAAGGATGGGTTGGGAGGCTGTGTAGAACTGGCCCTGGAGGCATGAGAGCAGACCCTACCACACATGGAGGGATAGATTACTCTCCTCCTTCCACACCCTTCACCAACTGTGACAGGTGGGAGACCTAGCTCTAGGGTCATGAGAGCAAGAGAATTGGCCCTGCCCCTCACCCGCTGTAGCACTCAGGAGAGCAGGCAAGGTACAGGAGAGTAGAACTGACCCTAGTGATGCGATCATGGGCAAGCTGGCCCTGAGGGTGTGTGAGAGAGTTGGCCCTGCAACTTGTATGCCATGGGGCACAGGCAAGAAAAAGATGCCCTCGTGCCTTGTCATCTAGGGCTTGTGGGAACTGGTCCTGACTCTCAATTGCTGTGGCACTTGAGAGAATGGGACCTGCACCTCACCTGGACACCCCACAGTAGAGCTGGCCAGGTGAGCAGGCCACTAAGGATGTGAGTGTGAGAGATCTGAGACTGCCTCTTGTCTGCTGGGCAGTAGCACGGACAAGGGAGAGACCCTTCTCTTCCCTGACCTTGTCCCTCAACATCTATGACAGGTGGTAGAGATGGCCCTGAGGTCAAGAGAGTGGGAGAACTGCCCATGTCCCTCACCAAATAGAACACTCTGGAGAGCAGGTACTGCACCTTGTCTGAGCACCTTGCCTGGCCCTGTCTGTGGGTGAGCTGGCCCCGAGGGTGTGAAAGTAGGAGAGTCAGCGGACAGACTTTCCAATGACTACCACAAATGAACACTTCTTTTGCTGCACTTACATCATCCTCACTCCGAGATGTCACAACAGCATCTATCATCTTCCGAGGATTATTCACACTGGAGACAGTAAGCTTCCCCAAAGAGCCCTCAAACTGCACTGAAAGGACAAAAAAGAATCCAATAAACACTTGGAATACAGCAGAGAGCACTTGAAAAGCTGTTTTCTGTTCTTCACCCATGGCTTAATAGTTTCCCAGAGGACTGTAGATAGTAAAGCACCCCCTTTTCTTTTCTTTCATTTGTTTGTTGTTTAAGGCAAGGCCTCATTATCTTAGGCTGACTTTGAAATCATGACCCTTCTGCTTCTACCTCCTTAGTACTAAGATTATAGGTGTGACCTGCTACAGCCAGCTAAAGCAACTCCTTTGCCTAATTCTCCACTCTTCATTACTATTAATTATCAAAAGAAAAATTTTCCTTTATCAATTTTAGAAATACCAAGAAAAACTGTAAATTCTTAAAAATTCTGGACTCTCAAAGAGGAAAGATCCTGTGAGTTTATCTGTCAAGCTAGTCACACTCTCCACAAATAATTACCTCTAGTTTATTAAAACAGCAGTCTTTCAAGTGGGCTAGGACCTTACCAGGCTGATAAGCATGCTCCAGTTTGGCCACCTGAGGGGTGATGAGCTTGGTACGCTCCTTCTTAGGGCCATCACCTTGTATTTCTTCAGCAGCTGACAATTTCTCCAGTTTTTCAAAGTAATTCTACCACAAGAGAAGATGATTTTTGTTGCAGAACAAGTAATACAGACTACTACTGTACTTCACACTAATTATACCAGTGGTAGTAACACAACTAGAAACACATTGATTCCTAAGTTTTGTTACTTTGTTGTAAACACACACCACACATACATTTATTTTTCAATGTACCTTTATCATAGAAATAACCCACTACATAGACCAAGCTGTCTTAAAATCAAGAGATCGACCTTGCCTCTGTCTCCAGAGTGCTGGGATTAAAGGCGTGTACACCCATCCTTGGCCTCTGCCTCTTTTCTTTTTTTCTTTTTGGAGACTGGGATTCTATGTGCAGCAGTTAGTAGTTTCCCTGGAACTCACTTTGTAGACCAGGCCTCAAACTCAAGAGATCTGCCTCCCAAGCGCTGGAACTACAGGTATGTGCCACCATGCCTGGTTCTCACCCTTGACTTTTATCAAAAACCAATCGATGAACTACAGGTACACCTCAACAACAGAGTGAGGTTATAGCATGTTCAAAGCCCAGGGTTCAATGGCCAGCACTACAAACCTCTGACACACACAGACACACACAGACACACAGACACACAGACACACAGACACAGAGACACACACACACACACACACACACACACACACACACACACACACACACACTTTCAAATCTCCCAGCCTTCATGGCTCAGTGGGCAAGGCACTTATCACTAGGCAAGACGTCCTAAGTTTAATCTCTGGGATCTATGTGAAAAGGAAAACAAACAAACAAACAAACAAACAAAACAAAACAAACAAAAAAACTAATTCCCCCTGACATTCACATGTCATCACCCTGATAGCAGTACTCACTGCCCACAATATAATTTTTTTTAAAGTATTTTTAACACGCCTTTAATCCCAGCACTTGGGAGGCAGAGGCAGGCGGATTTCTGAGTTCAAGGCCAGCCTGGTCTACAAAGTGAGTTCCAGGACAGCCAGGGCTACACAGAGAAACCCTGTCTCAAAAAAAAAAAAAAAAAAAAGTATTTTTAAAATATGAATTAATGAAGAGGTCTTTAAAAGTTGGACAGCCAATAATATTTTCTATCTTTTTTGGTGTTTATGGTGTGACTAAGGATTGAAGCCTGGGTCTTGCACATGCTAGACAAGTGTTCTCCTACTGAGCTACATCCCCAACCCCACACTACCATATTATTAATTGGAAAAACTAGATTATTAATGCTCAAATGAAAACACCGATCTGAAAACACACAGCTATAATTAAAAAATGGACAGAATCTGCTACCAACTTGAATTCACTGGGCCATAGCTCAATAGAAAGTCTACAAGTATTCAATTTTACCATTACTTAAGTGACTATTATTAGCACAAGCAGACAAACTGTTCTCTAAGCTAGCCTGGTTATTCACCTGGTAATAGAAATCATCCAGGTAGGGATCAGTGCTCTGCAGCTGCATCATCTGTATCTTAGAGACCCAATCCTTTTCCCGCTGCAACATTAGATTAGCGTATGGATCCTTCCGGAGATGATCTTGATGACTGGACCGGTGACCTCCTCTATCTCCAGTACCGTTGAGATTCCGATGCTGACTGAAAGGCAAAGACAGGCTGCATTCAGGCCAAGTCAGCATATTAGTCATGCTTTTTGAAATATAAGAATACAACAGGCTGGTTCCCCCTTTGATTTTAGTGAAGGAAAACAGAACTGCACCCTAACAGACTGAAAAGAGCTATGTGACACATAATCACAGAAATAAGACTAAGATCTGAGTCCTTTCCCCAACAATAAGCACATCTGCACCGGTTGATTTTGGGTTGACACAAATTAGAGTCACCAGAGAGGAAGGAATCTCAGTTGAGGAAATGCCTCCATGAAATACAGCTCTCGGGCATTTTTTAAATTAGTGATCAATGGAGGAGCGCCCAGACCCTTGTGAGTGGTGCTATTCCTGGGCTGGTGGTCCACGGTTTCATAAGAAAGTAGGCTGAGCAAGCCAAGAAAGCAAGCCAGTAAGCAGCACCTCTCCATTATCTCTGTACCAGTTCCTGCCTCTAGGATCCTGCTGTTTGAGTTCCTGTCTTAACTTCCTTCAATAATGTACATCAATTTGGAAGTGAAGGCATATAAACTCTTTTCTCTCCAATTTGCTTTATGATCATGGTGTTTTGTCGAAGCAGTAGAACCCCTAAGACAATATTCAGGCATGGACTTTTCTGTAAACTATAATCACTCACAGCAGGGAGATTTTTCTACATACACTGAGGCCAGGAAAAATTAAAGCTTTTTACCAGGTGGCAGAGTAATATTTAAATGCAGACCAATCAGATTCTAAAGTCTGTATAATTTTCTTTAACTCAGCGGAATCATAAAACATTTAAACGTAGCTAGAAGCACAAGTACCCACTCATCCAGATAATAAATACCCACTCATCCAGATTTAAAAATGTATTGAGGCCAATTTGCTTCACTTTGAAGTCACACGACAGCCAATCATACTCCCAGGACTCACGGCTTACTTAGGCCGGGCGTGGTGGCACACGCCTTTAATCCCAGCACTCGGGAGGCAGAGGCAGGAGGATTTCTTAGTTTGAGGTCAGCCTGGTCTACAAAGTGAGTTCCAGGACAGCCAGGGCTATATATTCTGAGAAACCCTGTCTTGAAAAACCAAAAACAAAACCCTCAACAACAACAACAACAACAACAAAAAGGCTTACTTAGGACTGTGGGTTCAAGCATAGACTAACATAATGTTCCAGGCCAGTTTCAACTATAAAGAACAAACCTGTTTCAACAACCAAATAATACAGGTTAGCTGAAAGCCTTAAAGGTTATTTTAAGATGTTTTATGTATATTTGTGCATATATAGGCCAGAAGAGGGTGTTAGATCTCCTGGAGCTGGTGTTATCTGTGGTTATAAAGCTGAATGACATAGTTGCTGGGAACTGGACTCTGGTCCTCTGAAAAATAAGGTTTTTTTGTTATGTTTTATTTAGATTTATTTTTTATTTATATGAGTACACTACAGCTGTCTTCAGACACACCAGAAGAGGGTATTAGATCCCATACAGATGGTTGTAAGCCATCATGTGGTTCCTGGGAATTGAACTGAGGTTCTCTGGAAGAGCAGTCAGTCAATGCTCTAACTGTTGAGTCATGTCTCTAGCCCCAGGAGATACTCTTTAACTGCTGTGTCATCTCTCCCGCCCTCTTATAGCTTCCTCTTCATAGAAGAATCACCATGCTGCCTTTGTATGGTCTCTCCTCAACACCTTCTCCTCTTATCTCTGTACTGCTTATGTATCTGTCTTTGAATGTCTTGTCTGTTTTGTTTTACTATGGGCAGGCAGCAAACTTTATTCTAAACTTATGGACAGATGGGCATACTCAGACTCAATCATTTAGATCACCTACTTAAGTGCTTTGATTATGTAACATAATGAAAACTTTTTATTATTTATTTATTTTTCTTTTTTTTTTCTTTCTTTTTACACTCCAGAATTTTATTCCCCTCCCTGTCCACCCTCCGACTGTTCCACATCCCATACCTCCTCCCCATTCCACCTGTTTCCTTGAGGATATCACCAACCCCCTTCCCAGACTTCTAAACTCCTTGGGGCCTCCAGTCTCTTTAGGGTTAGGTGCATCTTGTCTGACTGAACCCACACCTGGCAGTTCTCTGCTGTACATGTGTTGGGGGGGCCTCATATTTCAGAAAATGGAAAGAGCTCCCATGCTCATGGATTGGCAGAATTAACATAGTAAAAAAAGCAATCTACAGATTCAATGCAATCCCCATCAAAATCCCATCATAATTCTTCAAAGGCATGGAAAGAGCAATTTTCAAATCTATCGGAAAGGCAAAAAACCCAGAATTGTGAAAACAATTCTTAACAATAAAAGAACGGCTGGGGGAAATCACTATCCCTGACCTCAAGCTCTATTTACTACAGAGCAATAGTGATAAAAACTGCCTGGTAGTAATACAGAGACAGACACATTGATCAATGTGTTAGAAATGAAGATCCAGAAATAAAACCACACATACCCACACTTGATCTTTCACAAAGAAGCCAAAAATATACAATGGAAAAAAGAAAGCATCTTCAAGCTGGTCTAACTGGCTGTCTGTATGCAGAAAAATGAAAGTAGACCCATATTTGTCACCTTGCACAAAGCTCAAGCCCAAGTGGATCAAGGACCGCAACATAAAACGAGATACACTGAATTTAATAGAAGAGAAAGTGGGAAAGAGCCTTGAACTCATTGGTACAGGGGGAAATTTCCTAAACAGAACTCCAATGACTCATGCTCTAAGATCATGAAACTGGAAAGAATCTGTAAGGCAAAGGACATAGTAAGACAAATGAGCAACCTCTATATAGATTAAGAAAAAACCTTCACTAACCCCACATCCCATAGAGGGCTAATATCCAATATATATAAACAACTCAAGAAGCTAACCATTAAAAAAACAAACAACCCAGTCAAAAAATAGGGCATAGATAGAACCTTGAATGGCCTAGAAACACCTAAAGTAATGTTCAAAGTCCTTAGTGATCAGAGAAATGGAAATCAAAATGACCCTGAGATTCCACCTTACACCAATCAGAATGGCTAAGATCAAAAACACAGGTGACAACACATGTTGGAGAGGATATGGAGAAAGAGGAACACTCCTGCATTGCTGGTGAGATTGCAAACTGGTACAACCACTCTGGAAATCAATCTGGAGGTTCCTCAGAAAATCTGAAACAGATCTACCTGAAGACCCAGCTATACTACTCTTGGGAAAATACCCAAAAGATGCTCCACCATGCCACAGGGGCACCTGTTCCACTATGTTCATAGCAGCCTTATTTGTGATAGCCAGAAGCTGGAAACAACCTAGATGTCCCACAACAGAAGAATGCATACAGAAAATGTGGTTCATTTACACAATGGAATAATACTACTATTAAGAATGAGAACATCCTGAGTTTTGCATGCAAATGGATGGAACTAGAAAATATCTTTCTTTCTTAACTCTTGTTGCCTTAGTAGTATTCTGTATGCTTCTGGTTACATAAGTAACCCTGCTTCTTTATATCACAATGTATCTCGGAAATACTATAAAGTCCAACTGCAATGTTTTAACTTTATTATCTACTGCCTAAATCCTCTCCCAAAGAGCGGTCTACTCAATACTTTCACCAAGTTAGATACTGAGACACTTCAAATTTTGCTTTGAGTGATGACTGTAACCTATTATCTAATTTGAATCTTTATCTCTGAAATAAGTATGCTTGAACATCCCTTAGGTGTTAGGAACTATTCAATCACCTTGTTTCTATTGAGACTGGAGTATTTTGATATGTTCTGTTAGTGTTTTCATTTCTTCCTTAAAACAAAACAAAAATTTTTTAGCTGTCTTTATTACTGTTGGCTTCTTCCTTTTTTAAGGCCCAGGCCTTCAAGTGACAGAATTACAAGCATGTGTTATCAACACCTGGCAAGGCTTAACTTTTAATACAGTTAAAATGTACTAATCTTCCCCTATATAGCTTATATTTGGAGTTTTGTCTTAAGTCTGCATTAGTTTCTTTTTTCTCCCCGGCAAAAATATATTCTAGAACATTTTTGGAAGTGAGAAGGAATTTTACATATATACACATAGAACAAAAATGGATGCAGAAGGGCCCTCCCAGCTACACTTAGTTTCCCTAATTTATCTTGGTAAATAATTATAAAATGACTTCATATAGAAGGCAGAGGCTTTGCATATCCTACTGTTTTCAGTTTTCAAAGCCTACCATAGTTTGGCCACACAGCTAGGGCCACAGATACAAATATATATTTATATCTGAATGAAGATGAAATGAGAGACACAGAACGACCAGTGGGCTCACATAACACCCACATTTAGAGTTGGCTATTATTTTAAGATTACTTTTGAATTAGAAGACAAAGAAAAAGGTAGTTAAGAGGGGGATTATAAATTTGAAAAGGAATGAATATAAATGTCAGAGCTCAACCATTAACTATGTCTTAAGGTCAACCTAACTGTAACTATAAATTTGTTGATAAAAATCAGATCATCTGAACCAGCCAGATGGCTCAGTCTTTAAAGTGCTTGACATCAAGCCTGACAACCTGAATTCAGTTCCTGGGATCCATGTGCTGAAAGAAAACTGTCACATACATGAAGTAAATAATGTAGCAGAGAGATATTATCTAGAGCTAGCATATAAAGAGCTCTCTCTATATAGCATATAGTGGTATTGCCTGACAGAACATGTACACATGCATTCTACCTCCCCCCAAAAAAGAACAGACAGGAGTAAGGAATAAGGCTCAGTAGGTTGGAGAACTTGATAGATGAGTTCAATTCCCAGAACCAACTTGGTGGAAGATAAGAACCAATGCCTTCAGGCTGTCTTCTGAACCCCACAGGTACATATACACACATATACAGCATAAAATAAATGTAATAAAACAAAACCGAAAGAACTGCATTTAGCCGGGTGGCGCATGCCTTTGATCCCAGCACTTGGGAGGCAGATTTCTGAGTTCAAGGCCAGCCTGGTCTACAAAGTGAGTTCCAGGACAGCCAGGGCTATACAGAGAAACCCTGCCTCTAAAAACAAAAACAAAAAAAACAACAACAACAAAAAAAGACTGCATCTGGCCAACAAAATAAGCTCCATACTAAGTAAATGTAGAAAAACAAAGTAACCCAAGAAGTAACCCAAGAAGTCACCCAAGTCACCAGGTCCCTAACATGTCAGGAGAGTGATGAATACTCACTTTCTACTCTGCAGCTGCCTCTGATGCAACAGGCGCCGGTGCTGTGGATGAAGGTGAGTTGTGTCTGCTCTAAACATTGGGGCCTGAGGTCTAAGAAAAAAGGAAAATGCTCCTTGATTATCTCATCTTAATTGACTTCATTTTTAAAAAGGTGGTCAATGCAGGATAACTTCACATTGGCTCACTGAAGGGACAGCCAGTGTATTATAAACAAACTTTTAGAAGGAAAAGGCTTATTTTTATATTTTTTCCCCAATGACCAATTCTCAAACCCAAGAGGATAACTATGAAACTCAGTGCACTAGTACTAAAACAATACAGGTTTTTTATTCCTAATTTTTTAATGTATTTAGCTTTAATTTTTTGTGGGAATAGTATAGGAAGTGTATGGGTGGCAGTTAATTTTACATGTCAACCTGACCAGCTATGATACTCAACTTTAACCAAACCCTAGTATGGAAGGTGCCATGAAATCATTTTATAGACACTTACACTTATATCCACTGACTTTAAGAAACTGCCTTCTAAAATCTGGGAAGCCTAACAGCCCACACCAGAAGTCACTCAGAAGTAAACTGTACCAGGAAATAAAGTTCTGCTGAGTATCTAGCCTGCTGGCTGACATACTTCAAGATCAAAATTGCAACGTGACTCTTAGTTTCTAGTCTGCTACATGGGTTTCCAATTTGCCAGTCAGTTCCTTGGCCTAAAATTAACTCTCCCCATATTTATGTATGTTCTATTGATGTTTCTCTTAAGAACATAAATGGCTATGATTTACATAAGACACAATTTTATCAAAGCAGAAACCAAGGAAAAGTAGAAGCAAGCAACTCAGCTGACACTGAGGTCAGCTAGCCTCTTGGCTTCTGTTGCCACCTATTATTTGTGGTAATTCTTCAGTCACGAGCACTGTGTATTTTACTGCATGAGTGTTTGCAAAATGGTATGAAGTGAAACTTCAAAAAAGTAAAAGCAGCAGATCATTTATCCCGTGCAAAGGAAGCATGACATTCCTGAGAGCAGTGTATAGCCTGAAGACTCAATTCTCTTGACAACTCAAGGATCCAGGGACTCCCAAATACTGTACTGAACAAGTACCCAAGACGTCTACATTATAAAACTAAACGAGAGATTATGAAACTTTTACTATGTAAACTAAAAGGGAGGGCTGACAATGAATCATCAGAGGCATGGTTTGTATACCTGAGGTTTTGTAGGTGAGGTCCTGGGCCAGGGGGATGCTGCTGTGGAGGTGGCGTAGCGGGGGGTGGAGCACTAAAGAAGGCACGGAAGCTTGGTGCTGGGGGAAGCATCTGCCCAACGCGCCCTTGTAGCAACTTAGGATTCATGGCAGCCAGTGGGCTACCAACAAATCCAGGGACCCGTGCAAATTGGCTGGGAGACATTCGTCCAGGCTGTAGCTGCAAAGAGGGAGAAGATTGTTGACACAGAAGAATTAGCAACCCTCACTGGCTTCACCCACCTTTGTGACAGGGTCTCCTTATGTTTGGGAACTCCCTGTACAGCCCAGGATGGCCTCACATGTATAATCCTAACTCAGCCTCCTACGTGGTGGGAATATAGGCAAGCACCACCAAAAAGCAAGCAGTTTCCATTAATAACTTCCCTTGAGAAAACAAAAAGGGGGCAGGGGAACAAGTGGCTAACAGCGAAAGAAAGAAAAGGGTGTCAAGCAATGACTCTTAGGACAGCAGGATTCTTTATGGGTTCAGCAAACCATAGGCTTACCTGTGCTCCCCCAAGAAGCTGTGCTCTCTGCAGGGGACTAAGTACAGGAGGAACATTAGGAGGAAAAGGGTGGCCCAGGAGGGAGGAGTTCTAAGGACACAAAAAAGGGATACTATGTTCATAATATGGAATAAGCAGATCAAAATATTAAGCAAACTCAGTATAAATTTGATATAAAGTTAGATATTAAAACCTCCCAAGCTGGAGAGTCTTATATCAGAAAAGAATGCTGGAAATTATGAAACACTATACTATGTCTGTGTAACAGGAAAAAGACAGTAGAATGAAAGACTCAGGCAGCAGAAACCAAGATTAAAATGAACTCAGAATCTTTCTGAGCTTTTTCCTTTTGTTGAGGCAAGAGTCTTGCTAAGTAGCTCAGCTTGAAACTCACTTGCTATGAAGACCAGGCTAGCCTGGAATTAGGAATGCTTTTGCCTCAGTCTACTGAGTACCAGGATTACAGGCATATATAGCAATGCCAAGCTGAACTTAGAATCTTAAAGTGACAAGAGACAAGGTAAACTTTTGTCCTTTGATCTTGGGACTGAAAATTCTAGAAAATAAAAGAGATTACAAGAAATACATATAATCTAGTACATACTACATAATACACACTAATGGTGATGATGACGTTCACATTAAACAGTCCTGTTATGTTGTAAAGGACATACCGGGACACTGCAGAGCTGGTTTGGAGATATCCTCTCGCCATAGGGAGCAGGATAGCGTGGCGGCATTGGGGGCCGAACATGAACAGGCTTCGGACACAGAATCTGTTAGGACAAACACAAACAAAACTACATTCAATGAAATCAGTCTTTTGCCTTCCTACACTCCCTCCCCTCAAGTACTGGTAGAGACACAGAACTCAATGAAAAACCCTACTTCTAAGCAAATTGTTCTGGCTATGGATTCAAAAAGAGAACCTCTGGTCACTTCCTCTCACAAACCAGTTTCATCCTAACTGAAGATGATTTAGCTAATTCTCCAGTATCCCCACCCTTCCATGCTATCTGAGGAAGTACCAGCAGACATTCTGACTTGAAAATTTTCTCCAAGAGGATATGTTTTGGTTATATTGAGGGAGAAGGAATGATAAGAAAGCTGGAGGATTAACTAAGTCCTATTCTGAAGCCTCAGTGATATGGCCGCCATGCTCAGCAATGTTGTGATACATTGTGACTCCACCATTTCTTAGGATATTGAGCCTAACTAGGCCATACCAACACCACCCTCCCCCCATACCTTCCAAATTGGCCTTCCTTTTCAGCTGCTGGTTTCAGGTGGAGGAAAGTCTATGGAACAGGACTGCACAGGCTCTAGGGAAAGCAGGGATATCTTAAAGGTAAAAAGGGATGTGGACAATGCTGAGTGTTCCCACTCCCCCCAGCTTTCAGTATTCTTTCTGCTAATGTACCCGGCAGCCAGTAAAACACTTAAAAAAAGGACATATGTACTAATGTGGCTAACTACTCTTTTCTCCCCCAGTTAAAAGGTAGCAGCAGCAGCAGGAGCAGCAAATGGAATTAGGGAATGTGTCTCATTTATACTATCTTCTCTAATTGGCTATTCTTTTAATGCCTACCCACAACATCCACCCTCCTCCCAGAATCCCAAATAATTTTGCCCAGATTCCCAATATCCTGGGCTGTGTACGTTAATGAAAGGTACCTGCTGGTTGAAGCTGGGAACAGCCATCTGCTTAGGTGGGGTGCCTATAGGAACGGCTCTAACAGGAGGACTTCCAATGATAGGTGATGTTGACCGCCTTGGTAAAGCTCGCTCAGAAAGGTCCCGATCATCTTCTGGGCCCTGTAGGGGCCTCTGAGGCAAGGCATATTCTAATACAGACACTGTAGGCATTTCCTAATTGAGGAAGTGGTTAAAAATGATACAGAGAAATTAGCTAACTTGTGATGTTTTAATAATCTCGGCAGATGCCAAAGATACATTAAGAAATTATCTTAATTTTAACTCATACTCAGTAAAAGTCATCCTTTTTGTATACAATTCTCTGACTTTTAATAAGTACATACACCAATTTTATCACTCCCATAAAATTCCTTTGCATTATCCTTTTATAATCAGCCCTTGGCTTTGTGCCCCATCACAGTCCTTGATGTGCAGTTTTGGCTAGATTTTTAACTAACTAAAACCATACACTGACATCTGTGAGTTCTAACAACTTCCTTTCAGCCTTTAAAAACTGAAGGCTGAGGAAAGGAGCATTAGCAGTCAAGGCAACCCTGGTGAATGATACATACTTGTATATGATTACAGTAAGAACAGGATGACAACAGGAGTCAACCTATCTGTAGCTATGAGTCATTCTACATAAAGAGGAATGTTTAATACCTGAGCAAGTAGTGGTCCACGGATTCGCCTCAGAACTTCAGATCCATCCCAGATGCTGGAATTCAGACTTCCCGGTTGAGGCTGCCAAAAAAGGAAAACATACACACAGGTCTAGAATGGTGTGGCTCTCAGACTTGAACCTGAACTACTAGGGAATATGCCACAGTGTCCTAGAATACACATGACTCCCCAACTTCATCTACAAAGTTGTCAATATCAGGAATTATCAACCTTTTGATTTGTTTTCTTTTATAAGATAGTGTCTTATTCTGAGCCCAGGCTGTCCTTGCTAAATATCTAGGCTAATTCCAACCCACAGTTATGTGCATGTCCCAGCTTCCCTAGTGCTGGGATTACAGGTGTGAGCCACCCCACCTGACCAATTAATAATTGTCTATGGAACATGTAATTCTGTTATTAAACAGAAAATAAATGACAAAGCTCAGCACTTTATTATTAATCTGTTATTATTTGAGCCATTGTGAGGTCCCAAATCAGAGTAACTTACTTGTAAAATTGGCCTGGTCTGCACTGCCGTCATGATAGCTGGATCTTCTAGCTCATTTTCAATCACCATCTTACTGAGCCTTTCTGCTAGATTCTCCTCATGGTCACCCAACAAATCCATCTCATCTCTCTCTCCATTGCCTGTTTGTTCATCAGCTGCCACAGGTAGCTTCTCTTCCAACTCAGCCAGGCGCTCATGTGCTTCCTGCCAATCATCATCTGCAAGACAGGTCAGTTTAAGAAATGTAGCTCAGCTGCACAGGATGGTGCATGTCTTTAATCCTAGCAGAGGCAGGGGCATGTCTGTGAGCTCTGAGCCAGCCAGGCCTACATACCAAGTTCCAGACCAGCCAGAGTAGCACAATGAAACCCTGTCTCAAAAAAAAAAAAAAAAAAAAAAAACCAAAAACCCTCCCTCCATCTATCTATTTTAAAGGGTGTTATAATATTTAAGTTTCTGTAAGCTGACACAACATACATAAACTGAACTTTTCATTATTAAAAAAGATAAAACTTATATTAGGAATATACAAGTTCAGGGGGTGGGGGTGGGGGTCTGGAGAAATGGCTTAGTGGCTAACAGTACTTGCTGTATAATAATTAAGACTGGAGTTTCAATCCGAGCACCTGCATAACAAGCCAGGGGTGCTGCAGATGTCTGGCACTCTAGCTCCAAGGATCTGACACCTGCTTCTGGCCTACACACACAAAAGAGCATGCACCTGGTCATACATGTGGGAACCTTCCCCCTACGGGACCCTACCCCTAAAAACCAAGCTTTTGGATCAACCAACCTTTTAAAGTATCAATTAAAGGTATCTGAACACTAGTCTGAAACTGATTTCTAAACTGAAGACAGAGCATTAGGAAGGTTGAGAACTTAGAATCCAAGCCTTTGAATCTACTTCATTATTTGTTAAGCCTCTATTATATGACAAGCACTGGGTTAAGAACAGAGGATGCTACCCCCCACATTTCCCTCATTCAAAAAAGAAGACAGATAAAGAAAATAAACACAATGAATAAGCAAATGACACACTGCATTAGAATATTATTCTATGGAACATAGAAGAAAGGCCAACTGAAAATAAAAATAAATGGATGGTCAAAGACAAGTCACACAGAAAATAACAACAGAAGCAAGATTTTAACTCTCCCTTGCTACAAAATGTATCTTGACTATCTTCTCATATATAAAAATGCAAGATAAAACTACTGATTTTTTCCTCATCTTTTTTAACCACTATATATGAACCCATTTTATCAACAAACTATAATTTAGCTTATTCCCTAGAAAAACATTCATATGATTTAAAACCACATTGTAAGAAACTTGATGCATATCTTAGAATCTTAAGTATTTATGTAGGCTATCTTGCTTTTAGGATCAGCTATGTATTTAAAATCTACTATTTATCAAGTAGAAATGTATCACATATATAATACTAATGAAAGAAAGAAAGAAAAAAACCTTAGGTTTTTTTGGTAGGACTTCCAAATTAAAGATTTTGGTGTCAAAGGACTCAAGGCCTGCTATTTTAGAAAGATACGAACACATCAGTCCCACTAAGGTGTCCTTAAATCAATGGATCACTTTGTATCACTAGAAAAGGCAAGAGTTGTAATATATCCAATCTTCTATACATAAGTCATCTGTCATGTATGGTTTTCAGCCCCTCACATGGTCAAGTGACACTTTTTCTTGAAATGTCATCTTATAGAAAATAATTTAAGGAGACACTTTATTATGAGAAGCTATGAATTTGGGCTGGAGAGATAGCTCAGTGGTTAAGAGCACTGTCTGCTCTTCAGAAGGTTCTGAGTTCAAATCCCAGCAACCACATAGTGGCTCACAACCACCTGTAATGAGATCTGACACCCTCTTCTGGGGTGTCTGAAGATAGCTACAGTGTACTTATTATAATAAATAAATAAATAAATCTTAACAAAAAAAGAGAAAGAAAGTAAGAAAGAAACCTTGTTTTACTCAAAAGGCAAAAATAAAAATATACTTCAGACAGAAATTATTTGGCCAGGTGGTAATAGCACCTGCCTTTAATCCCAGCACTCAAGCAAGCAGATCTCTATGCATTTGAAGCCAGCCTGGTCTACAAAGTGAGTTCCAGGACATCCAGAGCTACACAGAAAAGCCCTGTTTTGGGAAACTATACTTATATATCAAGGGCTAATCATGACTGGAACTGGGGAGATGGCTCAATGGATAGAGCACTTGCCACACAGGCATGAGGTCAAGAGTTCAAATCTATCTCTAGCAACCCATATAAAAACCTGAGTGGGTGTCCAATCTGTAATCCTAGCAGTAATGGAGTTGGTGGGGAGGAATCCTGAGGCCAAGTTGGCTAGCTAGACTAGCAAGCTCTGGATTCAGCTAGAGACTTCCATCTCAGTAAATAAAGTAGGAGAGTGATTGAGGAAATCACCTGACATTAACCTCCATATCCTCACACATGTAAACATGAACACACACATGGACCACACAAATGCATATGATAAAAAGTGAAATTAAAACTTCACACACAGTAAGTACATACACATAAATAAAACACGAATACAAATAAACTAAAAATATAGTTGTTTAACTCTACGCCAATGTTCGACCTAAGTATAGCATTGGTCAAAGAGGTAAGTTAAGAATAAAAAAAGGAAGGAGACATTCCTTCACCTAATAAACCAGAACACCCCAATGAACGTTTTCCATAAACTCCAGCACACTCAGAGCCTAGCTTCAGGCTAGTTCTAAGCAAAAACAAAAGTGGAGGGATGAAGGAACATGGAGCTCTTCCAAATTAAAGTGGTTCAGACTTCCCCAAATACATCTGTACTACAACCAGTAGTTCACACTAATTGTATTTAGTTTCTGAACCCCTTGGCCACCGTGGCTTCCTTATCTGTTAAAATTAGGATAATACTGGGGCTGGGGATATAGTTCAGTGGTAAAGCACTTGCCTTGTGTGGTGTTGGTTCAATCTTTAGTACAGGAAAAACAAACACTGCTATAGATATTAATAATAAATGTAAATTATTGAGAATGGAGCCTATTACCACCAAGTAAGTGTACCCCCCCCCCCCACACACACAGGGTTTATCTATATAGCTCTGGCTGTCCTAGAACATACTCTGTAGACCAGGCTAGCCTAGAACTCAGAGATCCACTTGCATCTGCTCATAAATGCTGGGATTAAAGGTCTGGACTTCCTTTAAATAAGTTTAAGTGTAAACTTATTTTCAGATAACAAATAGGGATTACTGTAACACCATTTGTTACTCTGAGATATGAAAACTTTTTTATGCAGAAGACAAAGGTTAAGCTTCTTATAGAAAGGTGACGCCAGTAATGTAAAGGATCCACTATGCTAACAGGTATTATTCAAAGTGCTGACCCCACCAATTACAACCATCAAATCCACTTTACACACTGGTTTAAACTCTGTATCCCCCCTGTTTCTCTAAAATGGTTTTCCAAAGAACTTACAGATCAACTTAGAAGGCAATATTTCTAGAATGTTATATTTTTTCTATAACAAAGATGTAAGGAATTAAGAATTTCAGTTTGCCACACCTTTAGCACTGGTACTTGGTAGGCAGAAGCATACAGATCTCTGAGTTCAAGGCCAATCTGGTGTACAGAGTTCTAGGACAGCCAAGGTCATACAAAGAAACTCTAGTCTCACAAAACAAACAAACAAAACCACATGCCTCCACCCCCATTCCCCAAAAAAAGAAAGAAAGAATTTCAATTTACAAACTTTTCTCCATTATAATCTTTGTTGGCAAAGAAGTCCTTAATCACTCTACCCCTTCAGGTACAACGTAAGCTAGTTATGTTAACTTGTTCCCCTATATGCTACTAACTGCTCTTTACTCTGCACCAAGGACCTTTACCTGGTCCCATAAAATAAGTCTCCAGACCCCAGTATTCTTTTCTGGTCAGTGTTCCTATCTTGTGCTGACAAACAGAATTGGAGGGCGTGCACTGTCAAAACTCTTTGAGTGTCAGGGAGAAGGCAAAGATCATTTTGTCAAGGTTCAAAATTGAGAACATGCTATGCTGTCTCATCTTAGTAAAGTATGTTAATCATATGCATTTTAATACTGAAGAACTTGCTGAAAATGGTAACATTCTATACAGTATTTTAATAGAAAAATCTTGACAAAAGTATATACTGTTTGTAGCTTTTACTGTATTTTAGGAACTACTGCTAAACTCTCTTCTAAATACAATTTGCAATTCGTATCACTTCTCAGTGCTTGCAATTCTAGTCTACATAGTTTCCTTTGCTATCTCCATGGAGACAGACAACAGCATCTTGGCTCATGTCATTCTCCTGAACAATCTCATCTCCTAACTCTGGCTATCTTCCAAGATTCTTTAACTCTTGTCTACCAAGCACTGCTTCTACTGTTAGCAGATTTCTTCCTGCTCTCCCTCAGGAGAGTTTTAGATTTCTACTGACTTTTGTAAATGCTAGACAAAAACAAACCTTTCATTTTTGCCACTTATTTAATTCTGTGAGCCTTAAAGACTTTAAACTGTTTAAATTATTGCAAAATCAGTATCCTCTGTAAGATTTTTAAAGCTTTTTGGTATTGAACGCCTTGGGATAACCCACTGCTGTTGTACTTTTCCTGACTTTATTATTGAACTTCAAACACTAGTACAGACTGAACTTCGGCAATTCCGAATAACAAATATTTACACACACCCCAACCTACACACCGTCACTGCTGCACTCCACAAGGTGAAGCAGGAATCTCTACATTTCAGGTAGGCATCTGTATACTCTACTTGCTCTTTTAAAGTATAAACTTACCTTAGTCTACTTTCTCTGAACTTGTTCTAAGTACTGTTACTAATTTATGAGAACATTTTATCACCCAAATTCTTTGCATAGTGTTTCCACTGTACTGAAAACACTTCTGAGACAGAAATTATTATGCAATATACTAGTGATAGCCTAGGAGCTTCCTCCCACTTTTGAGGGTGTGTGTGAGACAGGAACTCAGAGCTCTGCCTGCTTCTGCCTCCCAGATGCTGGGATTAAAGGTGTGTACCACTACTGCCTGGCTTTTCCTCCCCTTTTTTGGGACACAGGTTTTTCCATGTAGTCTAGGCTAGCCTAGAACTCAAGTTCTTCCTCCATCTGATTGTGGTAAAGTGAATTTTAAAATGTCTTACATACTACATCAGAATTTTCGATACATCCACTAATATTTCTTGAAATCTCTACAAACACGTCCTTTATCCAGGATTACTTTCAACCTCATTTAAATGTCTACTTTTTCAATTATTTCAATTCCTTCTATTGGCAACCTATAGCTACAGAGACTTGAGAACACCTGCTATTATAGGTGAAGCAAAGAGGCCCCGGTGAGCAGTACAGAAGATGAACTGCTACTACTTAGTGAAGACTGCATTATATAAACAAAACTGGGTCGGGAAGAACACTCAGCTCACCTGAGTAAATAAAATCAATTTATGCACAAATCTGACAACCTCAGTCTAACCCCCAGAACACAGTTGGATGAATTGGTCAACATCTGTAATCCGAATTTTCTACTTTGGGACAGAAGATGGAGCACATGAATGACCCAGATCTTGGGCCACCTAGCCTTACATATGTAGCTCTGTGGAAGAAACAGGAGAGATCCTGGCTCAACAAGGGAGAATGTGAGCTCCAACTCTTGAGGCCTTCACAAGACAGCCATGGAACACGCTTACCCACCCCCACACACATGCATACACAGAAAACTCACATTACAGGTGGACCTAACACCAAAGTCGTGATGAGATCAACAAAGACAGTATAAAATATGTCACTTACCAACTGCACCTGACCCAAAGGTATCATCATTAAATTGATCAATTTCTTCATCTTCTTCTCCCAGGCCTTGAAATGCATCCTCATCTTCATCTAGAGGACAATCCTCCAAAGACTACAAAAGAGAAATTAAAAAAAGGTGATTCATTTCTCAAGACATTTATACAGTCATTTAAAGTTGGGCCCTTTTAATGACACAACATTCCTTTATATCTCTGTCTGGAATAGTGGTAATTACAAATGAACACTTTATTATCTTGAGTTTCATGTAACTTTTTCAACAAAGTTCCATTTTACTCATTACATCTCTGTCGTTTTCCCAATGCTTTTAAGTCTGTCCATCTTTCTTCCTCTTTCCTGTAGGACTAAACTCTAGCCAGAAAGTAGAACACCATCTTTTTCAGCTACAATTTAAGCGTTAAAAAACAATCACAACTTCTTTCTACACTTACAAAGTTGTCTATGTGATGATGCTAGGTCCCCTGGAACTGTAGTCACAAGCTGTGAGCTGCCATGTGGGTGCTGGGAATTGAACCAGGGGTTTGTGGAAGAGCAGCCATCTCTCCAGCTCCCAGACACCGTTATGTCTCAGATTCTGTACTAGGTATTATACCTCTGTGCCTTAACTGTAATTCTGAGCCAAAAACAACTTTGAAAGAAATTTGTGTGAGGATTAAACACAGCAAAGATTTTAGAAAGCTGAACAAAAACTAGAATCACCATCACATCTTGGGTATGCTCTAATTTATTTTGTTTTAGTTACTATTTCTCTAGGTACAGTCTGGCTTAGAACTCCTGATTCTCCTGCCGCAGTCTCCAGGGAGTAAAGATCACTAGACAAGCTTGGTATATCCTAATTTTAATCATTTATCCCAATACAGATTTATTCAGTTTACTAAGTTTTCTTTGCTTCTGGCAACGTCTATTCACAGTATCTCATCATCTCTCCTCATGTTTACAAAAAGCGAGTTGAGTCACAAGTGTAAACTCAAGCTTTCTACTGTTTCCAATGTTTAAAGATTCCAAATTGGAATTCCACACTCTAGGGGTACAGCTTGTGTGTGATATAACTTACCTGGGAACTTTTAGGGGCCGTTTCTACCCAATCTTCCTCCCCCTAAAGAGCCAGTCCTGCAACTGCTTCCACACCAGAAGCAACTTCTAGCAACTCTATGAAATGACATTCATCTACTGGACCAAACCAGGATGACTAGGTAAGGATTTCCCTAGCTCAGTCCTTAAACTACAAATCCGGAATCTGTTTCGTCCCAAGATTAGGAGTTGCTCAAGGTCACACAGCAGTAAGTGACGGGCAGCAAACAGCTACATTCTCCAAACAACGTCACCAAACCCACACTTTTCCTCCCTTCTCCAAGAAGGAACTTCTGCGGGACACGCCCCCCTCCCCACTCCCAGCCTTCTTTCCAAGCCGACTGAAGTCTCAGCCCCAGGGCCAGTCCCTGCCCCTCCACCTGACGGCTACCCGCGTGCAAAGGGCTGTGTGTAATCCGGGTGAAGGGGTTCCGGGGGCAGGGCGGGAAACGCTTCCGTGGGCATTCCCCGGGGATTCTGCCTCAGGAAAAACCACCGGGTAGGAGCCATGCAGGTCTCCAAGGCAGCTCCGCGAGCCGAGGCGCAAGCCAAGGGTCAGGTTACCGCACTTAACGGGCTCTCCCCGCCGCAAACCAGCGGCCGGCTCTCGCCAGTCCCGCCCCTCCGCGGTGCGCTGCGGGCCGCACCCGAGCCTCGCGGCCGAAGCGGGGCTCCCAGCCGCCCGCGCCCTGCCCCCTCCTCAGCCGCACAAGACCCGCGCGACGGGCGAGCAGAGGAAAAAAAAAGGGGCGCGCGGGCGAGGGAGGGGTCACTTCCGGTCGCAGCCACTCACCTCGTAGCGGAACATTCTTGGGGAGGGGGGAAGGGAGCGGGGAGGGGAGTGGGGGGAGGGAGGGAAAAGAAGCGCCGACTCCCCGGGCTGCTCCGCGCGCGCGGGTCTCCCACCGGCTCGCGACCCCTGGCCGCCGCCGTACGCCGGAGCGTGCGTGGGGACGTGCGCAGGCGCGCCTCGGGCTGGGCGGGCGCCCCGGCGGCGGCAGCTGCGCGGGGACAGATTTGGCGTTTGGCTTCCTAGTGTGAGCGGCGGGAAAGAGATCCCTAGGCGAGACACTGCGCACGCGCGGCCCGTCGGGGAGGGATGACCCAGAGAGCCCCGGCTGGCGGCTCCTCCTCCGTTTTCCTAGCTGCACAGTTGCGCAGTGCTTTTGAGTCACGAGGTTCCCGTCACTGATTGGGCGGAGAAAAGCCTTGTGAATGTCACAGGATGCGACCCCCGAAGCGTCTCAGCCGAGAACATCGGGGATTTATTCTTGGGTGATTTCATTTAACGTCCAGTGTCCTCCTCGGGGTGCCTTGACTTGGAATGTGAGGGGGACTAGTATGGCAAGTCAGTATTCTTGGAAAGGGACAGGTCGCTGGCTGAATCAGTCGGGAGGCCAAGGCTGTGATTGATAGAGGCCAAAGTGTTGACAGCGTTTGTTTTTAGGATAAAGACGAAGGCGCATTTAACAAGGATTATCTAAGGTGATATTTTTAGATGCCAGGCCCTTCACCCCGTTGGGAAGCGGGAGAGCCCTAACGGGCCGCGCAGCCTTGGGGCTGGGGTCACCGCAGCAAGGTCGGTGAGCTTGGGTGCGCTGTGGACAGCCATTTCCGCTGAGGATGAAGCCCAGCCGAGTTTGTTCAGCTTCCGCCTCAGCACCCTGGTTCTAGAAGTCTGCTGCTTTGGTGCTTTATTGCCTGTAGCGAGTCCGTTTGAGAGGGTGTCTTATTTTTTATTTTATTTTTGAGCCAGGGTTTCTCTGTGTAGCCTTGGCTGTCTTGTTATTCACTCTGTAGACTAGGCTGTCCTCGCAGAGATCCGCCTGCCTCTGCCTCGCGAGTGTCACTCAGGCGGTTGTCTCACCTGGGAATGAATGGTGCACTTTAATTCCTTATCACGTTACTGTTAACGTGACTGGATTAATCAACTAGCTTACTATAAGCATTGGATTTGGAAATAGAAGTTCTGGATTGGGAAACGTGTTTTTTCACTGCTGCGTGAAACTGGGCATGTCTTTCTAAACATCTGACCCTTCAGGTTTTCTTTTGTAAAATGGGTAAAATTATATCTACCTCACTAAGTAGTAATGGAATAGTTACATTCTCTGCTCTCTGGATAAGGAACCTGGAGGTTAGAGAGAAGTAGATAGCCTTAAGCCACCCACCGGAAACTGTTGCAAAGTTGGCAGCTAAGATGTCTGAATTCCCAAATCTGATCACTTAAGAGCAAATAGAATTGACTCTTGAAGAGAAGGCAAGGTAAGCTAATAATTAATTTTCAAGAGTTATGAAACAAACTTTCATTTGTGGGGTAACAGGTTTTCACAATTACCCAAGTACTGAGAGGCTATGTAGACCAAGAGCTAGCAAACTCTAGACATACTTCATTTTTTAAGCCTGCCACCCCTCATTTACAAAACGTCTTTTGTTGGCTGGCTACTATTAGTTTTGTGCTGTGACCAAAATATCTGAGTAGACAATTTAAATGGGGAAATGTTAATTTGGATTCAGGTTTCTGAGGGTGCAATTTGTGCTTGGCGTTAGCAAGTTTGGAGTGGGAGTGTGTGGCAAGGGCCATTTGTTTCTTGTATAAGAAGAAAAAAACTGAGCTATAGAAGAGGTTTAAGATTCAGTTTCCCACAGGGTCCCCCATGAAGGCGCTAGAGAAAGAACCTCAGGAGATGAAGGGGTTTGCAGCTCCATAGGAGGAACAACAATATGGAACAACAGTATGAACTAACCCCTAGAGCTCCCAGGGACTAAATTGTGGCTCTAGCTGCATATGTAGCAGAGGATGGCCTAGCCGAGCGGAGAGGCCCTTGGTCCTGTGAAGGCTCTAAGCCCCAGTATAGGGGAATGCCAGGGCCAGGAAGCAGGTGTGGGTGGGTTGGTGAGCAGGGGGAGGTTGGGAGGGGTTAGGGAGTTTTCGGAGGGGAAATCAGGAAAGGGGACACCATTTGAAATGTAAATAAAGTAAATATCTAATTAAAAAACAAAAAGATTCAGCTTCCAAGGGGCACACACCAGCTGCTACTTCCTCCACTAGACCTCTGACCTTCCAGGACTTCCCAGGAATGGCATCACAATTCCAAACCCTCATAGTTTGAATCACTCATTATTATAGTCACGACAGTCTCTTCATTAGATTACAGTGCTCAGGATCTGATTTTCTCTGACAAAATCTTCAGACACACCCTCAGATATGTGGACTACTTATCTTAGTAGTTGCTTTATCCACTCAGGATGACACGAGTCGCCATCACGTGCTGTAAAAGGTCTGTGAGGTTATAAAGGAGACATTTTTGCCTTTGAAGCATGAAAATATTTAGTCAGATCTTACTTATTTTTTTTATTTTTAGTTTCTTGATACAGTCTCTCTCTCTTGCTGTCCTGAAACTCACCATGTAGACTTTAGACTCACAGATATCTGCCTAGCTTTGCCTCCCAAGGACTGGGATTAAAGGTGTGTGCCACCATGTCCAATTTAGTCTACACATTTAAAGAGTGAATTTGGTGATGCCAAATCTTGTTTTCTGGTCATTTAGAAATAAATAGTAAACAAATAGAAAAAAAATTATGTTCAGAAACCCAATCTGTGAAGTAATCAAGGAAACAATGGAAAGTAGAACATATTTAAAACGGCATGATAAACATACTGATGCATCCGAGTTGAGCATGTGGTGGTTCATGCCTATAACCTCAGTACTTTGGGAGGTGAGGGCAGAACCAGGGATTTAAGGTCATCTTTAATTGCTGGGCCACATGAACTGCCTTCCCAACCCCCAAAATCTAAAAATAAAACCCTAAAACCTAAAAACAAAACCTACCAGTTTTAGGGTAGAGCTTAAGTACAAAGTAGGAAATTCTCTACAAGAAAGTATAATTTCCTAAGAGAAAGTAGGAAATTTTGTGTATTAGGAGTCTCTGGAGCAGTGGTTCTCAACCTGGGGGTGATGGTCCCTTTGGGGATTGAGTGACCCCTTCACATCTCAGATATTTATGTTATGATCCACAACAACAGCAAAATTACAGTTAGGAATAGCAATGGAAACTTAGTGCTTAGGGTTCACCAAAACATGAGGATCTGTCTTAAAGGTGGAAGCATTAAGAAGGTTGAAAACCACTGCTTAAATAGAGTGAGTATATGTTAATAGAAGGCTTGATAGATTGGCTTACACAGTTCATTCCTGTAGTACACCAATGGCTAACTCACTGGGAAGCCCAAGATTTTAGTAGCTGTTCAGTCCACAAGGGCAGGTGTCTCAGTCCCAGTCTGGCCCTGTCATCCTGGAGGATTCTTGGAGAGGTGATGGTCTTCAGCCTATGTTGGAAGCATGAAGAAACTAGTTTTAAGATCAACAAAGGAATGTACTTTTCCACAAGAGTAAAAGCACCTGGCAAAATGCAGTTTCATCTCTATCTCCTTTTTTTGAAGTCTACCCATGGATGGGTCTTCAGCACTTCATATAATCTGACCACAAAAATCCCTCACAGCAGGGCCCAGCATTTTAGCACTTAATTGTCATATACTAAATGTAAGCGAATTATAAGATACATTCAAAGAAAGTACATGGAGAGATATAATGGGGGACAGAAATTAAAGACATAACTGGATGGTGATGGAAAACACCTTTGCTCAGGAGGCAGAGGCAGGCTAGAAGCCAGTCTGATCTACAGAGCAAGTTCCAGGACGGCCAGAACTACACAGTGAAACCCAGTCTGGAAAAAAACAAACAAAGCCGGGCATGGTGGCGCACGCCTTTAGTCCCAGCACTCGGGAGGCAGAGGCAGGTGGATTTCTGAGTTCGAGGCCAGCCTGGTCTACAGAGTGAGTACCAGGACAGCCAAGGCTACACAGAGAAATCCTGCCTCGAAAAAACAAACAAACAAACAAACAAAAAACCAAAACATTAAAGACATAGAAAAATGTTTCATATAAGATTTTTGTTGAGCATGGTGACACATGCATTTAATCCCAGCATGTGGGAGGCAGAGAGAGGTGAATCTCTGAGTTCGAGGCCAGCCTGGTCTACAGAGTAAGTTCCAGGCCATCCAGGGCTACACAGACCTTGTCTCAGTAAGAGCTGAGACGGGGGCCAGGTATGGTGGTGGCACACTCATAGTTACAACACTCAGTCCAGGATAGAGGTAGGAGCATCAGGAGTCAAAGAATACTTTATTGAGGTGTTGAAAGTCATCTGGCCTACATGAGAGAGACCCTGTCTTAAAAAATAAAAAAATCAAAGCTGAGAAAGGTATCAGATATCACCATTCTGTTAGAGGCTTCCAGACCTTAGCACAACTAATGACATAAAGGAAATGCCATTAGTGCTATAAAACCCAGCATGTATCTAGGCAGCAGTGGCTGCTAAAACAAGAACAAAGACCTAATCCATTGAAGTCCATCAAAGTTTCATAGACTGGCAAAGTCCCTAAATATACTGACCTTGCTCTTTGGCTCCTGTAGTTCTGCTTCTGGCCAGTTGACTTGTCAACCCAAGGTGTCAGTTTTTTGTGCTCACCTTGAGAAGGGCTTAGGACTATACTGAGTTGCTGAACATCCATCGAAGGCCAGCTAATAAAGTCTTTTCTATTGACTTAACCAACCATATTCAAGTAGCCTTTTCTGGTGGATACCTCACAACAATATCAACCTTCTTTGGATTTATGTTTTCTCCAGTTTTAAAAGGTATTCTCATTCTATACATATATTATTCATTTTTAAAAACTTGTAAAACAGGTGGATATGGTGGCACTCAACCTTTAATTTCACTACTCAGGAGGCTGAGGCAGGTGGATCTTTGTGAGTTTGAAACCAGCTCTACATAATGAGTCCCAGGCCAGCCAAAGCTACATAGTAAGTCCCTGTCTCGAAAACAATATTGGATATTGGAGAGATGGCTCAGCATTTAAAAACCCTGGCAGCTTTTCCAGGGACTTGGGTTCAAATCTTAGCATCCACATGGTGGCTTACAACTGTAACTTTAGTTCCAGAGGATGGGATGCCTTCTGATCTTTGAGGACACTAGGCATGTAAGTGGTATACAGCCGTGTGTGAAGATTTTGCAGTCAGCCCTAACTTGGTGGCATTTTGCATTTTTGTTTCACCCCAAATGAATTACGTCATCCTAGTCAGAGTGGTAGACCTGGGTAATAATTTACACAGGTTCCCTATGATGACTAAAGAGACTTACTGGGAAGACAGGCGTCCTTTAGGGCTGTTGACCTTTTCCTCTAGAACGCCAGGGAGAGCCTAGTGTCCTGCTGCAGGGACACTCGGCTGTGGGGTTCTAGCAGCTACCTTTGCTTCTGTAGCACTGTCACTATGGGAACAGATGAAATGGTCTTGTTCTTACTGTAGAGCAGGGAAGTAAGAAACGACTGAGAGAAGTGAAACAATTTACCTGCCCAACTGGGGAGTCCATCGACGGACTTAGTGCACTTCACTTAACTCAAAATATAATGGCTTTATTGAGGAGCAGTGAAGGGTGCAGTCAAAACAACCATACACATAAAATAAAAATAAAAAATTTCAATTAAAGTTAAAATTACTTTCATTTATACGTGCACGTGGTAAGTATTGAGCATGTTAGGCAAGCACTTGACTGCTAAGCTTTTTCTACAGCCCAAAGTTTGTATCAATTTGTATTAATGAGTAAATATCAACTGATGTTTTCTAAACACAGAGGAATTAAGCTGCACTACACCTATAAAATAAATATTTTTTTAAAAGAACTAAGAAAAAAAAAAGAACTCTTTAAGTACCATTTTCTAAAATAAAGCTGTCTCTGGTTATTAAAAGACTTTACTCACTTTTAAAAAAACATTTCTTCATCATCATACTAGGCATAAAGAAGAGAACAAGATACATTTTTTTTCACTACAAAATATTATATACCTATGAGAAATAAAGATACATACAAAACAAATTATCCTAAGGATAAAATTTGTTTTTAAAAGACATGCAAGGGGTTGGTAAGACATCTTAGCAGATAAAGGCGCATATTACCTATCCTGACAACATGTGTTACATCCCTGGAACTCCCACGACAGAAGTAGAGAACAAACTTCTGCAAGTTGTCCTGACGTCTACATGAATGATGATACCTACCTGCCCCCTACACACACACACACACACACACACACACACATACATGAGGAGTTTCCTGCAGGTGTTATACAGGGAAGCAAAGAGATATGGAAGAAAAGATATGAAAACCTGGTGCAGATTGACTTCATCAACCTGGATCAGACTTCAGAGGGTATAACAACAGGTAGTTTATTCCCAATGTATTTAAGCCCAATATAGTTTGGAAATGAGTGTCCTGATGCAATACAATCCCTGGTGCACAAAGAAGTATAATTACATTGAGACTCAATTCATGCTACATGTCATTTCTTCCAAGAAGATGGGTTCCAAGATGATGCATTATCTGTACTAACTTAAGAGCCAAGGGTCTGGTCTGTTCTGGGTCATACAGATAGTGTAGAGGTCGTCTGGCTATTAGTCACCTTTGGTCTTGGTTGTGTAAGCTTGGGGGAATCTGTAGCTATAAGGGTCATTTAGATTACTGCTCACCTCTAGGCCAGACTAGAGAGACTAGCTCTATTTCCATCATCTGAGGTTGCAGGTGTTCATTTTCATGGGTTACCTGCTACTGTAATACCAGGCACTCAAGGTCAGGGCTAAATGGCTGTTCCACATCCTTTTATGTATTCCTTTCTGGATAATATGACAGCTCTTAAACTCTTTTACATTTCCACTGATGCCCCCAACACCACAGGCTTTCCTCGACCTCCTGACCATAAGAACACTGTCTTTCTCTTACAGATCTAGATGATAAATGTTGTAGTCTTCTCACTTGCTCTTTGGGGACTTGCCCTTGGAATCCAGTCATCACTTTGTGAAGAAACTTGGGGACCATAAGAAACACCCATAGCTGAGTACCTTGGTTGAGAACCTCAGGTCTCTCAGCTGACAGACTTCGCCCACTTCCAAATACTAACAAATGACTGCCTCCAGGCAGCACCAGCTGATGGCCCATGATGTGGAGATGAGCAGTTCTCATGACATCATGGTCAAGTTCTAGATTCATTAGTAAAATAAAACATAAGTGCTGTTTCATCCACTGAATCCAGATGGTATGCTACACATCAGATAACTGTACCTGTTCCCAAGTCAAACATCAAAGTTATATAATGGGTAACCTAACTCAATAGGGAAGAAACACAATGCTAGATAAATACCAAACTCAGCTGGAAGACACCAATGGCACATGCTGTGCCTCTACATAGTATGCTACTGACATTGTAGAAGAGATTTTGAAGATTAAAGCTCCTGGGATCTGAACTTTATTCTAAGCTTCTCAGTACACCCAATGTTATCCAGGAGGCTTCATAACAGAGGGAGGCAGAAGGATTGGAAAGAAAACTGTGACAATAAAGTAAAGAAAGAAACGTTATGATGGTGACTTTGAGAACAGAATGTAGAGCCACAAGCTATGGGATGGAGGTAATCTTTAATAACAAGCAGAGTCTTAAAAATAAGAATAAAAAGGCAAGTGTATGGTCATCATATGCCTATTAATTCAGTATTTAGGAAGTACAGGATGAAGGGTGAGGAATTTAAGGCCATCCCTAGCTGTGGACTCTGAAGTGACATGCATGCAGTGCCTAAAGAATCCACAAGGCTAGGGTAGATTGTCGTGCAAGGGAGCTGCAGATGGTTGTGAGCCACCATATGGAACCAAACTGCAAGGACTGCAAGTGCTCTTAACTGCTGAGCCATCTCTCCAGACCTTAGATGCTTTGTTTGTGGGGTTTTTTTTTCTTTTTTGATGTTTAATTTTCTTCTCAGTTCTTCATGTAGTCTATATATTGTTAACACTGTATGAAGTATACCGTGAACTCACAGAAATCCACATGTCTCTGCTTTCTGAGTGCTGGGAGTAAAAGCAAGCACCTCATGCCTGGCTCTGTAGTATAATTAAGTGTTGAGGTCAGACATTGTTAAACCTCCTATAGCATTGTTCTTTCTGATTATTATTGCACTACTTATTCAGAGTCCTTTGTGTTTTCATATGAATAGTTGAAACAGAGTAAACTTTCAGACAAAAGAAAATACTTTTAAAACATGAACACCAAACTAGAAAGGAAGCAGTAATTTTGAATGTTTACATTGGGCTAAGAGATTTGTCATGAGACCAATGTGAAAGCACAATAATTATCCACATATCTAATTTGTTACCTTGAGTCTTATTATATGAAGCAATGTTCTTTAGGGACATATATACAAGTATAATGTACTAATACTTACATTAAAGTTTGTAGCTTTTAGGCATAATTGTGAAACTCAAGAATAGAGTTGAATTTCTTTTAAGTTAACTTTAAAAAGAACTCATTTAATAACTGAAGACAAGGAAAGCATTCATGGAAATAAAGGATACCAGTTCTCAAATATTGAAGTCACAGCTCAAAAGACATTATTTTGAATACAGACATAATGCTTTGGTCTTTTAACACATTTTATGTCTAGTTATTTCTAATATAAAATTTATTTTACTTTGTCAAGAATTATTAAGATTTATCCAATCAACAGATTTGTAGGTGCACACTGCAACTATAGGATGAACTTTGTTGAGATTTCTTGAATTTACTTGCACCACTGAAACCTTATTCCTGTCATGTTGATTACTTTTTGTCTGCTGTGATAAGACACCATGACCAAGGGCAACTTAGAGAAGGACAGATTTATTTGGCTTATGGTCTCAGAGAGTCCATCAAGGTGGGGAAGCATGTCAGAAAGTTGTAGGAAGCTGAGAGATCACATCTTCAACTGAAACATGGAACAGAGTATGTCAGCTGGAAGTGGGGCAAGGCTATGAACTCACAAGACCCAGTGATGTACTTCCTCCATTAAAGCTGTACCACCTCCCCAAATACCACCACCAACTGGGACTTAGGTGTTCAAATACATGAAACTTTGGGGGGCATTACTTCTTTAAACCACCACACCTGTTAATTAGCTATTTTTTTATTAGATATTTTATTTACATTTCAAATGTTATCCTCTTTCCTGGTTTCCCCTCCGAAATCCCCCTATCCCCTCCCTACTCCCCCTGCTCACCAACACACACACTTCTGCTTCCTGGACCTGGCATTCCCCTACACTGAGGCATGGAGCCCTCACAGGACCAAGGGCCTCTCCTCCCATTGATGATCTACAAGGACATCCTCTGCTACATATGCAGCTGGAGCCATGGGTTCCTCCATGTGTACTCTTTGGTTGGTGGCTTAGTCCCTGGGAGCTCTGGGGGGCCTGGTTGGCTCATATTGTTCTTCCTATGGGGCTGCAAACCCCTTCAGCTTCTAATTAGCTCTTCTTAACTTCCTTCTCTACTCTGGCTTGGCATCCATGCTTCTAATCTTTTATGAGTTTGACTGTTTGGAATCTCATATAAACAGAACCATGGAGCTCTTGTCCTTCTATGACTGGCTTATTTTATCTAACATATTACTCTAAGAATAGATTCATATTGGTGTACACTCAAGGAGTTTCTTCCTCTCTCTCTCTCTCTCTCTCTCTCTCTCTCTCTCTCTCTCTCTCTCTCTCTCTCTCTCTCTCTCTCTCTCTCTTCGAGACAGGGTTTCTCTGTGTGTCGTCCTGGCTGTCCTGGAACTCACTCTGTAGACCAGGCTGGCCTTGAACTCAGAAATCCACTTGCCTCTGCCTCCCAAGTGCTAGGATTATAGGCGTGTGCCACCACTGCCTAGCGTTTCTTCCTTTTTTTTTTTTTTTAAAATTTATATTATTATGTTTGTACACTGTCCCTGTCTTTAGACACACTACTGGAAGGCATTGGAGATGCCCGTTACAGATGGTTGTGAGCCACCATGTGGTTGCTGGGAATTGAGCTCAGGACCTATGGAAGAACAGTCAGTGCTCTTAACTGCTGAGACATCTCTCCAGCCTGGTTTTCTCCCTTTTAAAGGATGAACAGTATTTCTTTACAAGTGTTTACCACACTTTCTGTATGCAGTCATTTTGATGGACATTTAGGTTGTTTTCGCATCTTAGCTACTGTCAGTAGTGCCTTCAAGGAGACCAGGAGTATTAGTGTTTCTATGTAAATCCAGACTTTTAAAAGTGGCAGTTTTTCCTTATCCCTGGTGGCTAGCTCCCCAGTGAATTAGACAGAGACTATAAGATTTATTTGATAAGTTTTATGGCTCAATAACTGGGCAGTTAATCTATTTTAGTCTTCTAAACTCATCTGGCTACCTACCAGCCAGAATCTCCAAGATACTTGCATTTTGGTATTGGCCTGTCCCCTGGGATTCAGGGGTTTTTGCATGATGTTTCTCTGGACCCCCAATCCCACCCACTTCCCTTTCCCTGGCTGGCAGAACCCCAGCCTTAGCCTCTCTTCTGCCCAGCCATTGGCTGATCAGCTCTTATCGACAAGTTGGAGAATAAGCGGGGAGCAATGTGTAGATGAACTTCAAACAAGAGATATTTAGAGAAAGTGTTGCAATGCCTCACAAGATGTGAGGGCAGAGAAGTCAGCATTTGAATAATACAAAGATAATCTTTACACAATGCACAAAAACATTATGCCTGCATCTCTTCCAGAACATGATCCCAGATATTTCTAGTAGATACTAATAAGAGAGGTATCTATATCATATGACAGTTTTATTGTTAATTTTTTGAGTAAATTTTATATTGTGTCTCAATAGTGGCTGCATCATTTTGCTTTCCCAACAATTTATAAGGGTTTGTCTTTAATTTCTTAATTCAAATGTATTTATTTTATATACTTGCTATTTTGTCTGCATGTGTGCACATATGTGTGCCATGTGCATGCTGTGCCCAAGGCAGAACAGTGTTGGATCCCCTGGAACTGGAGTTACAGATGGGTGTGAACCATCACGTGGGTGCTAGGAACTAAACTCTGATCCTCTGGAAGAGCAGCAAGTGTTTTAAACTGCCAAGCCATCTCTCCAGCCCTTTCTTTTGTTTTTGATAGTAGCCATCTCAATCAACATGGTTGAGTTCCTATATTGAGGTATAGGTTTACAAATTCTTGATTTATGACGCCAAGCAGCTTCTTAGATACCTGTTGGCTATTTCTGAGAGAAATGGTTATTCAGGTTCTTAGTTCACAGATATTCACCGATTCTGATGTATAATTTTCAAATATAGTATCTGATTCTGTGGCTTTGTTTCTACTCTGTTGTTTCCTTTGCTGTGCAAGCTTTTACCTTGATGCTGCCTCCTTTACCTATTTTTTGCACTGTGGCTCATGTGTTTAGTTCCATCTCTTGAATCTTTTGCCCAAACCAAGGTCAGGAATATTTCTTTTTATGTTTCTTGTAAGTATTTTATAATTTTGGATCTTATGTTTAAGTCTTAAATTAATTTTAAAGATTTATCTTTATTTTTTTAACTTTTGTGTGTGGTGTGCAGATGTATGTGTGTGTGTATGTATGGAGCTGTCAGAGGTCAAGTGTCATTCTTTAGGAGTCTTCTATCTTGGTTTTGGAGATAAAGTCTCTTATTGGGATCCAGGACTCACCAATAGGCTAGGTTGGTTTGCCAGAGAGCCCTAGGGGTTGGGATCAAAAAGGCATAGCACTATGCCAGGTTTTTCACATCGGTGCTTATGACGGCTATTTTCAGTTATCAACTTGATTATCTCTGGGATGGGCTACTATCCAGAAATGGCAGTCACACCTTTGATCCAGATCTTGAGGCAGGAAGACAACGTGCCTTTGCTCTGGATCTTAAGGCTGGAAGAAACAGGATTTCGATCCAGACCTTGAGGTACACCTTTAATCTGGGCCGTGCCTTCTGCTTAAGGCCTATGTAAGGACAATGGAAAAAAGGTGGGGTTGTCGATCTTCACCTGCTCGCACTCACTTTGCCAGAATTTCTACTGGAGCCTACTTCTTTGGGATTCCAGCTTATACAGAAGACCAGCTGAAACATCCAGCCTGGTGGGACTGAGCAACCACTAGATTCTTGGACTTGACATTCACAGCTGGCCATTGTTGGATTAGTTGGACTGCAGCCTCTAAGTCATCCCAATAAATTCCATATATATATATTCCATATATATATTCCATATATATATATTCCATATATATATTCCATATTATATATATATATATATATATATATATATATATATATATATATATATATATATATATGTGTGTATAGTCATTCCATAAGTTCTTTGACTAGAGAACCCTGACTAAGACAGTGCTAGAAGTAAAATTTGGCTCCTAATGCATTTTACCACCTGAGCTATCTCCTGAGCTCCAAGTTGCTTTTTTAAAAAGTTAATATTCACTGTAGATAGGACTCGGTGTGTCATAATGACATTTTCATGTAAGTATATATATATTTGATCATGGAACTATCTATCTATCTATCTATCTATCTATCTATCTATCTATCTATCTATCTATTTAATGTATGGGAGCACACTGTTCCTGTCTTCAGACACACCAGAAGAGGGCATCAGATCCCATTACAGATGGTTGTAAGCCACCATGTAGTTGCTGGGAATTGAACTCAGGATCTCTGGAAGAGCGGCCAGTGCTCTTAACCACTGAGCCATCTCCCCAGTCCACATGGTACTTTCTTATACTTCCTACTTCCCTCCTTTTTGAATGAATGTTCTTTTATTTATTTATTTATTTATTTTGGTTTTTCGAGACAGAGTTTCTCTGTATAGCCCTGGCTGTCCTGGAACTCACTTTGTAGACCAGGCTGGCCTCGAACTCAGAAATCCACCTGCCTCTGCCTCCCGAGTGCTGGGATTAAAGGCGTGCGCCACCACCGCCCGGCTGAATGAATGTTCTTTATTCTTTTCTGTGGGGTGTTGAGACAAGGTTTGACCCAGGCTGGTTTGGACTCTCTATGTAACAGAGGCTGAGCTTGATCTTCTGATTGTCCTCACTTCACTAGGATTGTAGGGATAGCATGTGGTTTTATACAGTGCTGGGGATCAGGCTTCATGCTTGTCAGGCAGGGATTCTTCCAACTTAGTTACACTTCCAGACGCTGAGTTATGTACAGTGTAAAATAAAATACAAAATCTGCCCCAATATGTTTGAAGAACTGTCAGATAGAGGAGACCTCTAGAAAGGAGAAAAAGGGAAAGGACCAGTAGAAGGGTGTGAGTGTAGATAACTTTAGCCTGAGATGAAGTTTAACAACTTTGAATTGTCCTGTGAGGAATGGTACTTCTTAAAGCTTGTGATCACTCCTGCTGAAAGCCAGAACGGATCCCGATGACTATCCAAAATGATAAAGGAGAGATTCTTTTTAGATTTATGTATATGAGTGTTTTCCCTACATGCATGTATGTATACCACTTGTGTTCTGTACTTGTGGAGGTCAGAAGAGGGTGTCAGATCTCTTAGCACTGGAGTTAAGGATGGTTATGAACAACCATTTAGGTGCTGGGAACCAAACTCAGGTTCTCTGAAGAACAACAGGTGTTCTTATCCACTAAGCCATCTTCTAGCTCCAAGATGCTCTCAAAAGTACAAGATGCAGTGGTACTCACTTTCATCATTTCCATTATTTTCATTTATTAAATTAAATACCCCTTCTCTTTATTTCCATTCTTTTTCATTATTGAAAATCTCTCTAAAAGTTCTGAGCACTGTCATTAGTTTTCATTTTGGTTAACAACAACAATGAAATTAAAAAAAATTCTACATGTTGCTAGCTATAAATCTTTAAACATTTTTATTATTTTTTTTCCATCCAGAACCTGCTTGTACAATAAAGAAACTGAAGCCTGTCACAGAGATGGGCAGACTTGTCTGCAGTTATATATGTGTCCTATTGACAAAGAAAGCCCAGAATCACAAGACCATCATATGGAAGGAGTTTAGCCTTTAGATTTATCATTATTTGTCTTCTTATCCTGGATATATAATTTTTAAGCCACTCACACCTTCTCCCTGAATTTCCCTGAAATTCCTCATTGGGTATATGAATTAACCATACAAAGTGCCTTGTATATAATAGCTGACCAACTAGTATTGCTTTGCCTCTCTCTATTCATGCTTAGGGCATAATATAGCATTATATAGCTTTATTTTCAGAAAGACAGAAGCATAAATTATCTCTGGAAATCAAATCAGACCTAGCATATTAGACCACATGTCTCTATGTGCTGAGGATATTCTTGATTTTTGCATGTCATCCCAAAATTATTTTTCTAAAATCTTTTAATTTGAAGTTTTACTTCATGTGCATTGGTGTTTTGTCTGCATGTATGTCTGTGTGAGGGTGTCAGAACCTCTGGAACTGGAGTTATAGAAAATTGTGAGCTGACATGTTGGTGAGAGAATTGAACCTGGATCCTCTGGAAGAGCAGCCAGTTCTCTGAACTGTGGAGCCATCTCTCCATCCCCCATCCCACCATTATTTTATTCTTATCATTAGTTGCTTTGTCTTGAGACCGGATTTCCCTATAGGACCTAATCTGACTTCCAACTTGCAGTCTTTCTGCTTCTGCCTCCTGAGTACAGCATTATAGGATTGCACCAGTAGGCTTGGAACCTTCATAAATAGAATTAGCATTCCATTTCAATTTCAGAAGTGCCTTGATTTAAATAAATCACAAGATCATCTTACCTAAAACTTTCTCAATGCCTTCCTCAGAGCATCTTTTAGTTCCTTGTTCCTCATACTATAGATCAAAGGGTTTAAAATGGGGGTGATAAAAGTGTAGACCACAGACACCATTCGGCCCATCTCAGGAGAGTAGCTGGAACTGGGGGATAAATATATAAAACTGGTGCAGCCATACTGTAGGAGGACCACTACAATGTGAGAGGAGCAGGTAGAGAAGGCTCGGTGGCGCCCTTCAGCAGACCGGATCCGTAAAATGGCTGTGATGATGAAGACATAGGAGATAGAGATCAGAGTTAGGGGGATGCTTAGGACAATGAAGCTGATGATATACAGGGCAGTCCTATGAACATGCGTGTCTCCACAAGCCAGGCGTATGACTGCAGGCATATCACAGTAGAAGTGATAGATTTCATTGTTGTGGCAGAATGGCAGATGGAAGATTAAAATAGTTAGGGGCAGTGACAGCAGGAATCCCAGCACCAGGGACCCCACCATCATCTCTACACACAAGGACCAACTCATGATGAGTGTGTATCTCAGAGGGTAGCAGATTGCAACAAACCGGTCGTAAGCCATGACTGCAAGCAGGACACAGTCAGCTCCACCCAAGAAAACAAAGAAAAACATCTGGGTACCACAACCAGTGATGGAAACAGGAGTTTTCCCCATAGAAAGAAGGTTTGCCAAGGCCAGTGGTGCAATGGATGATGTATAGAAGATTTCCAGAACTGCCAAGTTAGCTAGAAAAAAGTACATGGGGGTGTGGAGTGAGTGGTTAATATGGACAATCACAGCAATTGTGGCATTTCCACTGAGGCTGGTCAGGTACATCACCAAGAAGGTCACAAAAATCACCATCTGCACCCCAGGGTCAGGTGAGAATGGACGAAAGAAGAATTGTACCTTGGCAGTTTTATTTACTGTTTCCATGGGGAATGTACAAGACCTACTGCAAAGAAAAATGATAGTGGTCTCAAGGTATCTGTCATTAAATATATCTTCCTAACTCCACCATTCACTGTTAGAGCAGTTTCCAAGGTACCTCAGCAGTGAAATGCATAGTTTATTTTAAAGAAGGCCATAGAACGTATAACCTAGACAATTGTCATCTTCTTGTCTCTCTTTTCTTTCTCTCCAAGTACCAAAGCCCTCATGAGAGTTCCTCAGTGGTGGGAGCTTTGATGACATAGAATGCAGAACATACCACAGTTGCAGAGGTAGAAGAGCTGCCAAAGTATGTGCTGAACAGATCAACGAATAAGACCAACTTATAGCGCAAAGCTGCAAAGTGGAGAAACAGGATAGTGATCCATTCTATGAAACTTGAAATAAAAAAAAATGGTTGAACTGTATAGACAGATATGTGTCATAATTTAGATTTGTGCTATTGGTATTTTATGATATTATCATAAACTTTTGTTTTTTCAAAACCTAGAGTCTTAGCGATTCATTTTGTTTTGCTATTGTTGAGAAAGGGTCTCCTGTAGCCCAGGCTGCCCTCAAACTCACTATAGAACTGACCCTGATCTTGATCTTCTGTGCTTCTTTCCCCACTTACTGAATGTTGGGATTACTGGTGTGGACCAACATGCTCAGTTTTATGGGTGATGGGGTTTTGGATCTGCTAGACAAGAACTCTACCAAAAAAGTTAAATTCCTAGCCCCGAGTCTGCCTTGTTTTTCTTAACACAATGATCTCTAGTTCCATTAATTTTCCTGCAAATGTGCCTGTTTTTCTAATGCTTAAATGCCAACTTTCATATGCATTGGCCATTTATTCCAGGCTTTCTTGGACCTTGCTGTTCTACTCCAGTTCCGCTTTGACACGGACACAGTCCTGTGGTTGTACCATGTGGTTTACTCTCCTCTGGGTCTTGCTTCCAACTTCATACATGTCTACTCTCTTCTTAATCTCCTCTTCTGATTAGTCTAAAGCCCATCTATTTTTCAAATTCTAGGCTCTGTTCTTCCATTGACTCCTCATAGGGCACTCAAGTTCAAAATTTCTCCCTCTGAAATTGTTTATGACACTATTATTTAAGTGGCATCATACTGCCCTTTCTTATATCAGTATGTCCTATACCCAATTATATTTTTTAGTTTTCCCAAATTGGGGCTAGGGTTCTGAGGTCAAGAGTTCTTTCTTATGACAAATTGTCATTTCTTTTTGCTGAGCGCAAGGCATGATAAAACATGCATTATTATTATTATTGTTACTCTTTTAAACAACTGAGCAAAGTTCATTTGAACTCACAGAGACTAAAGCAGCCATCACAGGGTCTATATGGGTCTGCACCAAATGGTAGCCACCAGCCCAACATAGCACAGTTCTACAGTTTCTCAAATTACATACCTGGTCGTTTTATACAAGAGGAGATCATTCCATGAACAAATTAAAAATAAAATTCCGTCTTAGAGCTCAAAACATGCTTTATTAAACATTTGCTCATTTAACCTGTAACATTACTTTGGTAGGCATGTGTGATCACAAAGCCCATCTAACAGATGAAGACACATAGAGGGTTTAAGAGATTAAGGAAGCCAGCATTAGAAAAGCAGGCACTCAGAAAAACACGACTTTCCCTTCTTTCTGCCTCTCTCCTACCCATGCTTCATCTAACACTTTGTGTTTCCTTATTCTTTCTCTTGATCTCCCAGTCCCCCTTTGTCATCCTGGTGTTTACCTGCCTTGTGGCTGACCTTCATCGGTTGCCAAACTTAACCCTAAACAGCACGGCTGGCTTTCTTTCTTTCTTTCTTTCTTTCTTTCTTTCTTTCTTTCTTTCTTTCTTTCTTTCTTTCTTTCTTTCTTTCTTTCTTTCTCTCTCTCTCTCTCTCTCTCTCTCTCTCTCTCTCTCTCTCTCTCTCTTTCTTCTTCTTCTTCTTCTTCTTCTTCTTCTTCTTCTTCTTCTTCTTCTTCTTCTTCTTCTTCTTCTTCTTCTTCTCCTTCTCCTTCTCCTTCTCCTTCTCCTTCTCCTTCTCCTTCTCCTTCTCCTTCTCCTTCTCCTTCTCCTCCTCCTCCTCCTCCTCCTCCTCCTCCTCCTCCTCCTCCTCCTCCTCCTCCTCCATCTTCCTCTTCCTGCTAGCTATGGAGATTTAACGCTTGCTAGTCCTGGGATTTTTCTTATAAATTATAATGAAATTGTCCTTGAACGTCCTTCTGATTCTGTTCTTAAATTCTTTTATTAACAAGTCTAAGAATACTGGGAGGTGACCACAGTTCCTTAGTAACATATGGTAACCCTGAAGGAATCCTCTACAGAAATTTGCTCCCAGAGGAAAGAACAAGTAACTACATTCTAGGAACTCACTGATTTATTCCCTGGGAAAACAAGGAAAGTGTTTATTATCTTCCTTTTTGTAGATGTTGTGCAGAAAAGTAGCAGGGAAATAAAAACAAAATAACATGAAAAAAAAAAAAAGCCAATTGACAGAAAAGCACTGGAAGCCCTTCCCCACTTGCACTTCATACAATGAAAAATGCAAGTGCAAACTCAAGAAAAACCTGGGACTTTCAAAGGTGGGAAAGGGAGGCACTATGTAAATGACATGTAAATGATGACGCGGGCGCCTGCACCACTAGACCCCCTACTCCCCCGCCACTTCACTAGCCCACTCCCATTCTCAAGAGCACTTTCCCTTTCTCAATAAACTGTCTTTATATTTACTTCCAAAAGAAAGAGAGAAGGAATGCATGAAGAAAGAAAGAAAGAAAGAAAGAAAGAAAGAAAGAAAGAAAGAAAGAAAGAAAGAAAGAAAGAAAGAAAGAAAGATAGGAAGAAAAAGAAGAAAGTCTCTGAAATTATAGAACTATAAAATAGGAAAGCCATGGTTTGAACAATTTGGTTACACAGCATTTCTGTTTAGCCTTAGGTTATCTTATACTACCTTATTCTTCATCTGTTAAGTTGTTTTGCTGAGTGATGAACAATAGTTCAGCCCTAGGAGGAATCAGAGATGGTCACTGTGGGGAAAATACAACTAAGATAGCGCTAAGGACAAAAATGTTAGGTTACAGTGTTTTTAGATTCAAGGTACTGTCATAACCTAAACTGTAGCTTATCCAGTAAGTACTGCCTTGCCAATGCAGCAGAAAGAACCTCTGTTCTTTGTCTTCTAATGAGCTTGGAGAAAGTATTTGTCGAAAGGCTGTGTTGTTTCCAGGTAGAAGAATAGTGGTTTAATTTATCCTTCCTAAGAGACAGATGGAAATGAAGGTCGGAGCTAGGACCTGATGGCTTGTGCAATGCCCCAAGAATTTTCATTTAGGCATAGGGTTTGAAAAACCTGCCTCCTGATTTCTGTAACTCTCATTCAAAGACCAGAACAGTATCTGGAAATTAACGCAAACCATACACAATGAACTACTCAGTTCACTGGGACTCTAGAGATGAGAGCTCTCAGTGGTGCCTTTTATCATGTTCTCTTTAGTCTCCTTAGGCTCAGGTTAGGTGTAAAAGTGCCTAAGTTTCAAAAATAATTGTATTTCAATGACTATATATATATCTTTCATTTTCTTGCCAAGAAAAGGAGAAGATAATCATTTCTTCTAAAGAAAAGGAGAAGATAATCATTTAAACACTGCATAATACAAGGCACTTCACTAAGCAAAACAAAATCCCAAGCATCAAAATGCTTCACAGTCATCATTTCCCCTTCTACATGATGATGGTGATGATGATGCAAAGCTGTAAGTTAGGTCATAAATGGAAGCCGAATTAATTTGGCATATATGGAAAGCTCTTGCCATTGCAACAAAGAGGCCAACTAGATACAACCTTTGAAAACATCCAGAATGTTCATACACAGATTTCTAACCATATGATGACAAAATACTGAGCCAAACACTGGTCATTGTGAAAAACACACACATCTAAACAGTGTTGACATCATTCTTCACATACACGTTGGGTTGACATTGAATCCATGCATCCTTCCTGAGTTGGAATGTGTTATACTCTAGGATCTAAAGTTGTACCAAGCTGTGTTCCTGAAAGACCAAGTTTGCAGGACATCTTAGAGATTATTTTTTAGTTTGAAAGATTAGGGCAATAATTTTATATCAAAACAAGTATTGTTTATGAAAGTTTGTGAATATGAATAAAGAGAACTTTATGATAGGAGAAAACTTTGTGTGAATTTGAGAAAATAAAAACCCATAATATTTCAAATAAATGTTGTGTTTTGTTCCTTTCCACTTTGTGGCTGATCACTAAATTCTTAGGAGTGTAAATAAATTGTTTTATTGCTGACTAGGGCGTTTGAATGCAAAAATTGTTGGTGTGTTGATTTAGAGCATGGATTGACTGCCATCCAACACAAGACACAATTCCCTGATGTTTTTAAGTCTGGGGTCTTTACTTGAAACAGTTCCTCTCCTATTTTTTTACAGAAAACAAGTGAAGGAGCAAGCAATTTCTTTGGAGACAGATACGACTTAGAAAACCTCCCACGAGGCCTCTCCTTTTTAAAAGAAGAAAGATAGTTTATTATTATCTCTTGAGATTATATAGCAGCATGAAACAAGAACAGCTTACACGTTCTTGGCCCATATTTCCACTCTTGTCCCAGCTGTTTTAAGTGTACTCGCTGGGTTAGAATTCTGTCTTTATCACCTAACTAGCTTTGTAATCCTGCAAGCCAGCTTACCTCATCTCCTCAAACTATTTCACAATAAGGCTATTATTAGGTGCAATTTAAACTGCATCTATGAGAAAAATAATCTAGAATGCCTAGCATCTATTAACTTCTCAGTAAGGGGATACATTTATTGAGTCCTTCACTGTATGGCTATGAGAATAATTTCTGAATGAGTAGAACATGTGGAAACCTATCTTATATTTTCTGGAAGAGATTCTGTGGCTTCCTTGGTTCCACTTCTGGTTCCCTGCATCATCTTGTACTGTTAAAAGATACTAGCTTATATAAAATTGTGTGTGTTTGTGTGTATGTCTGTGTGTGTTGTGTTGTGTTATGGTGTGGTATTGTGCTGTGTGGGAACATATGTGCACTCTGTCTTATTACAAGAAATAAGAGTCTCTAACTGAACCTGGAGCTTACCGTTTGGGTTAGGCTAACAGTCTGTAAGTCCCAGCGATCCTTGTCTCTGCCACATCCCAGTGTGGTCACACCTAGCTTTTTGTGTGGATGCTAGGGATTCTAACTCAGACCTCATGCTTTCAGAGCCATTTCCTAGGCCCAGCTTAAAATGTTTTGCCTTTGGGCACATCTGCATGGCTGGCCTGACCTACGTTAAGTTATTAGCATAAATCTGGACTCACCCAAAGAGGGGAGTAAAGTTTGAAGATTCTGGTTGTGAGATGAGCAGAGGTGGAGGAACAACATCATAACCATCATACCCCAAGGCAAAAGCTCTGCCTGCAGTCCAGCACATGCTAACTTCTAGAGCCACAATGGCTGCAGCTGTCAGGGAAGAGCTGCTGGTACCTAGTTAATAGCAAGGGAGGGTAGAGGCTGGGGAAATGGAGATGAAACAAAATCAGACCCCTTTGCTACTCGTCAGCCTGTGTGATTATTCCTTTGCTTTATAATGATCTTGTAAAATTATTATTTTTGGTATCAGTGAAAATCCCTTTATTTCTCTGGCCTCAGTTTTTATAAAGAAAAAACGTTGGATCTTCCCAAACGCAGCAGCAGGAGCAGCAGCACTACAGATTTCAATGTCAGAGGTAGCCAAACAAAAACTGTTGCATCCTTATAAGACATTAGTTTTTGAAACAAAGTCTAGCCATGAAGTTTTTAGTGACTTGAAACTTGTAGAGTAGGCTGGGCTGGACTTGAATTTAAGCAATTCTATCTCTGTCTCCTGAGTGCTAGGATTACAGGTGTGGACCATCCGGACTAGTTATGACATTCTTGAATAACAGTTATGTGTGCTCTGCTGAGTTTTCCCCCAGAAACTCCTGAGAGTTTCCCTCTCTCCCTCCCCACTTCTCTGTGTAGAATCTAGGAAGGAAAGAGAGTCAAAACTGTACTCTTTTACTGACAGCATACTCCTGAGGGTCAACAATGGCAGTATCCAGGCAATTTAATGTTGTTGACATCATATGTCTACAAGTGAACCATGAAGGTATCACATGAAGCATTCAGGCTCTCAAAAAAAGTTATTCTCTTATTGCAAAAATGAGTAGCATTTATTTGGTACCTTTTAAGATTTGTGAAGATATTGTTTCATTTATTATCATTCTTATTTTATGTGTATGGTGTTTCCCCTGCATGAAAGCATGTGCACCATGTGAAGAATACCTGGTGCCACTGAGGGCAGAGGAAGTCAGATTCCTGGAACTGGAGTTGGAGATGGGTCCTCAGGAAGAATAATCAGTGCTCATCTCTTCAGCCCCTCATATCTTTTGAATGAAGAAGCCAAGGCTTAAAAATTTAACCATGTTGCCTAGTTGGTAAATGACTGTGCAGGAGTCAGTGCTTAGATTAACCTGAAAGTTGTTTCAAGTATATAAGTCAGCAAATAAATGACAGTTCATTGTACAATGTATTAGGTGCAGAGCAAGTGACAGCTGTCCTAGACAGGGAAAGTCCTTTAATACTATCTTGTGTGTATTTATTTATTTATTTATTTTACTAATAAACTCTACTACTTTAAAGTGGTGAACCAGCACCCCGTCATAGAAGCATGTTGATTTTCAGGCTGGAAAATTGGCTCAACAGTTAAGAGCACTTGTCACAGCCAAATGACAGCTCACATATGACAGCTCACATATGATAGTTCACAACCACTATCCAGCCCCAGGGAATCTGATGCCCTCTACTGGCCTCAATGGGTGCCAGGTATGCACATGGTGCAGATATATTCACACAGGCAAAATAAATACACAAAAATAATAAAAATAAATACATTAAAAAATCATGCTGATTTTGAATCTCTATTTCCTTTCCACTCCTTTTTCTTTTCTTTTTTAAATTAGATATTTTCTTCATTTACATTTCAAATGCTATCCCGAAAGTCCCCTATACCTTCCCCCCACCCTGCTTCCCAATCCACCCACTCCTGCTTCCTGGCCCTGGCCTTCCCCTGTACTGGGGCATATAATCTTTGCAAGACCAAGGGCTTCTCCTCCCAATGATGGCTGACTAGGCCATCTTCTGCTACATATGCAGCTAGAGACATGAGCTCTGGGGGTACTGGTTAGTTCATATTGTTGTTCCTCCACTCCCTTTTCATCATCTACTTATTTAATACTTATTTCCCAAATAATTTTGATAAATCTGTTTACTCACACATATTTTATACATTTTGGGGGAGAGGGTGATGTTTTCAGGGAAATTCACACACACAAGGGGAAGAGAGAGATGGGAAGAGAGAAGGAGAGGGAGAAGGAGAGGGAGAGAGGGAGAGGGAGGGAGGGAGGGGGAGAGAGAGAGAGAGAGAGAGAGAGAGAGAGAGAGAGAGAGAGAGAGAGAGAGAGAGAAGAAAAGAGAGAGAGAGAGAGAGACAGAGACTGTAGGGTAGGGTCTCACTGTATTTCTGGTTGACCTGAAACTCACTATGTAGACCAGGCTGACCTCAAATTTACAGAGCTTAGCCTGACTCTGCCTCCTGAGTCCTGGGATTAAAGGTGTGCACTGTAACATCTGGCTTTACTTTGATAACTACTATTGAGTTTTACGTTATACAAGTCCTAGCTCTAGTTTCTGGGGAAAGAGGGGAAAACCTGAAAGCTTGACACTGAATGAGAAACAAAATAATAAGCACCACACTGGCCAATCCAGCTGAGGGATGCTCTAAAGGGACAATGTGCTGCGGTTGCTGGGCATTTTCCTGTTTGCAACAAGGCTTTTTAACAAAACGTGTGCCATTGTAGTTGTTTCTTAATGCATAGGAAGGATTCACATGAAAGAAATTTCTGATTGTTTCTTTTATAATACAAGTAGATATTTTCTGTTTTCTACTGCTGTGAAGTTAAAATTGTGGATATTTGTAAAAAGTAGAGGACTTCCTGAATGAATTCATGTGTGTTTCAGAGCTGACTTAATGTTGAGCATATTTTATCTAATTTCAGATGTGTGACCTCTTACTCTTTGGGAACAGATGTTTCTCTCTGCCTGGAGTCAGTTTGACAAGCATGGCTTTCACAGTTCTTGAGTTCCTGGAAAGCTTCCTGGTATCAAATGCTGCTTCAGAATAGGAACTGGGCAATGGCTTCTTTGCAAAACTCTATGCTCAGCCTCTGTTCCCTGGCCAAAGGATACTCAAGCCTTGCCCCGATGACAGGGTCAGGATTTTTCTAATATAAAATCTGTGGTAAGAGATGAGATTCTTACCTTTTGATGGACTCCTTTGGACTTCAATACATTATGAATTTACAAGAATCCTTGGCAAAACTCTGAGCCCTCAATGGCTGTGTCTTAAGGCTTTTGTGTTGTCAAATCTCCAGGCTGGTGCATGGTAGCCACTTCCAGATCACACATGTTGCTAATTGACAACATGATGATAAAGCATTTTAAAACCAGACATAATTAATATTCCATTAGCTCTTCTAAGTCTTTATTCTATTCTACCCTTTTCTTTGTTCAAGGTGACAAGTGGCTTTTGCTTGCAACATCTTGGTAGCTTGGAACTTACCCTTGAAGTCACAATAGTATTGAGACTTGAAATTATTTTAAAACAACATTCATAACTAACTTGGCTAACAAACCATTGTTGGTCCCCTGAGATAACTGAGGTCAGCTTGGGAAAGCTAAATCAGCAAGATGAGAAACACTGTACCCAAGAGTTAAATTGCATCAGGGCTATTCCACTGGTACATTTTCCTTAGGGACTGTATTTTAGTTACTTCTTCATGTTTTCAGTGATGAGGTCAGTTGGGGGCAAAACAAATTACCTGAAAAATCATTTGCTCATTGTTTTGAAGGGCTAAAATTGGGTAGAATCAAATTCAAAATGGGGGTTTGAAGCAATGCACAAGAATGGTTAAAAGATCAGGCAGACCTGATACTGGAGAGATGGCTCAGCTGGAAAATAAAGCATTTAGATCCCAGCACCCATGTGAAAAATTGAGATAAAACACTTGTGATTCCAGTGCTGAAGGTGGAGGCAGGAGAATCTCTGTTGCTTGCTGTCTAATCAGTCTAGATAAACTGGAAACCTTCAGGTTTAGAGGGAGAACTTGTCTCAAAAAATAAGGCAGACAGTGATAGAGCAAGGCACCTGATGTCAACTTCTGGGCACCACACACACACACACACACACACACACACACACACACGCGCGCGCGCGCACACGTACATTTTTTAATTAAAAGTTTGGCTCAGTTTCCCATCAGCTTTTGAGTAACTTACTTTTTAAAATCCTCATTTTCCTAATCTGCAAATTGGGAGCAATACTATTCCCCTCCCGTCATGGGATAGTTGTGGGAATAGACTGAGATAATGCATGGATAATGCTTATCACAAGAAATAGCAGACTATTAACTCTATCACAGTTACTATGCTGTTCAGAGAGAACACTGTAAAATTCCTATGGTGCAGAGAACATTGAGAATTGTTGATGTAATCTAACCCTATTTCCAATGTGGCTATTCATTTACACGATTTTTTTTTTGACAGAAATTAAGTAACCCAGATTGTCCACAATGGGAAATGAAATAGGAGGACAAGGAATTCAAAGAAAATAGTTCTAGACAATTGTTATCAGATACAGGTCCAAACTTTGAGAAAAAACATCCATGAGATCTGACATACAACTTCACCTCCATCTGAGAATCACACAAAGGCATGAGGGATGAGAGGTCTATAACAAAGCCCGAAGCTACCACTCTAGAACTCACTTCTCCCAACAGCTCAACATCATTCCACAATTGCAAAAGAAAGCAGATGATTCTGTATTCTTTAAAATACTGTATTCAACATATTGTATGGACACTCAAGGCTTCACTACAAAATAGCTTTTACAATAAATGATTTTTGTCAAATTTTAGGGTAAAGTAAATATTCTGAGCGTGTTTAAGGGGGGCTAGATTATTAAATTCATTATGACATGATATTTTAAACTTGTATTAGTTTTATTAAGATAACATCACTGTAAGTTGAGGGCATCTGTATATGCTATTAAAATATCAACTCTTTTTAATCTTGTCCTTGTTCTACATTTCAGCTCTTTACTGTTCCTTGGTACTCCTGCATCCATCAAATACTTTTACAAGTTGTCTGACTTCAGAATGTTTTATTTTTATTTCATTATCATTGGGATGTAATCTGGAAGCAATAACTTTTGGTAGATAAGATGTTAGCGTGTTTAATCAAACTACTTAAACTTCAGAGCACAGACATCTTTTATGTTTATCAATTGCTACTTGATAATTGCACACAATGGATAAAATAATTTTTCCATTTATTAAACATTTTAGTTTTCTCAATACATCTGAACCACTCATGTTTTCCTTTTTATGAGTTCCTTATATAAATTTGTAAAAGAGATATAGATATGGAGATAGATAGAAAACTGCTCAGAAAATCCCAAACCTTGTGACTAAGGCTGAACTCCCTGCTATGGACTGTAGGACTCATAAAAGTCCTGACTAATGACAAAAAGAATGGCAAGGATAGTGGGAAAAAAATCAGAGAAATCTATCAAAATGTGCTAACCTGAGAATAAAGAAGAATTTATCTTGGAATTGCTAAAAGTATCATGTATTTCATTGTAGAGTTTTTAAAGAATTTCTTTATTCTGGTTTTCATCGTGCCATTTTCATGTAACTATTTAATATAGTTTGAGCAGAATCCTCTATGCCCTGTTACCCTCCACTCTTCCTGCTCCCTAATGTCTCCTTTTTGTTCCTCCAGTCCACTAAATACTTTTCATGAAATTGATCAAATAAGGTTCTAGTGGCTGACTTTAAGGTAACGGAAATAAATGAACAGCTTGACAAAGCATTCAGAATGGCTGCTTTACTGTGTTTCAGCAAATTTTGGGGAAATACAAGAAGTAATTAAAATTATTAGAGAAATTGAATAGATTGAAATAATTAAAGGAATAAAATAGAAATTCTACAGATGAAAAAAGTTCTGTAAAGAACATCAATTACAAACGATCAAGTGAATATAGCATCTATGAGCTGGAAAATACATCATTTGAAAATATCCATCAATAGAGAAATAAGAAAAGAATGAAGTGTGATGGCAAAGACTCCAGATTTATTGGACAGAATTAAAAGATAAAAATTAAAGTTATTGATGTTAAAGAGGAACCAAAGACACAGGAAAATATTTATATATGTAGTAGCTAAAAATTCAAATCCAGGAGGTTATATAAATATCTGATTGCTAGAATATTTTCAGTAAGATTCAGTTGAACTTTCAAAAATGAAATATTAAGAAAAGATCTGAAAAACATATGAGACAGGAATGAAATAATTCATGAAGGAGTTTTAACATGTGTGATGGTAGACTTAGCATAGACTTTCTAGGACATGATAATAATAAGGTGACATTTACAGAATGTTAAAGATTACAAGAAGCTGTGCCATGTAAAAACACCGCATCTAGAAGAAGTATTCTTCAGAAATGAACAAGAAATGATGGCTTTTCTCAACCAACAAGACCATTACTCAACTTTTGTCACAAGAAATACCCCAGGTAGGTCATCAAGCCGACAACACAAATACATCTAAACATGTAAAACTGTGTGGATGGTAAACAGTCAAATTTAGAACAATCTTGTGCTATGCCGATCATGTTTAAATTCTATTGTTAATAGTAAGGGAATGAAACAAAAATTTTAAAAATGTCATAAGTTGTTAAATTATGTGTAATATAAAGAGATGTAAATTGTGACAGTAAAAACTCAAAATGTTGAAAGAGGAATGGAGGAAAGGTGTAGTCTCTTTGTGATCAGAGTTGAATTGTGATCTAAATTGACCTGTTATAACTATAAGATGAGAATAGACACCTATGACTTAAACAACTAAAAAAAAAAAAAAAAAGGAATTAAACAAAGAGCTGAGAGCTGGTTCAGAGGTTACAAATACTGATTGCTTCTGCAAAGACTTGAGCTGGCTGGTGGTGATCCCAGCACTTGAGAAGCAGAGGCAGACAGATCTCTGAGTTTGAGACCAGCCTGGTCTACAGAGTGAGTTCCAGGACAGCCAGGGCTACAGAGAGAAACCCAGTCTTGAAAAAAAAAAAAAAAAAAAAAAAAAAAACCAACCAACCAACCAACCAAAAGATCATCTAACTTTTTTTTTTTTTTTTTTTTTTTTTTTGGTTTTTCAAGACAGGGTTTCTCTGTGTAGCCCTGGCTGTCCTGGAACTCACTTTGTAGACCAGGCTGGCCTGGAACTAGAAATCTGCCTGCCTCTGCCTCCCAAGTGCTGGGATTAAAGGCATGTGCCACCATGCCCAGCTCTGATCATCTAACTTTTAAGGAAACAAATAGACAGAATCAAAAAAATAGTCTTTGCAAGTGGAAACTGAAGGAGAGTAGGATAGTAGCTATACTTAAGATAAAATAGACTTAAAAGTTTTTTAAATGTGAAAAGAGGTGACAAAGAAGGAAATTACATAGTTATAAAGGGATTAATTCAGCAAGAAGACACATTGTGAAGATGCATGCACCTAGCATCGGATCATCTACATGCATAAAGCAAATATTGACATATTTGATTAGGAAGAGAAGGTATTGTGTAGTGACAGTAAGAGACTTTAACTCCTGACTTTCAGTAACAGGTAGACCATTGAGATAGAAAATAACAAGGAAACATGAGATATAAACTACTGTTTCAGCCTAACAGACCTAACAGACTGCACGCAGTGGCACACAGAACATTTCCCAGAAGAGGTTGTATATTAGGCCATTAAACAAGTCTCAACAAAACTGAAGAAGATTGAAATCATGCCAAGTATATGCAATGGTAGAAATGCAGAAATCATCAAGAAGAGCTTCAACAACTCTACACCTCCATGAGAATCAAAGAACATGCTTTTGGAAAATCAGCATCAATGAGGAAATTGGTAGAGCATTTCAAAAATAATATTGAAACAACTAAAACATCATGTTACAACTTATGAGATTTAGAAAAAGCACTATCAAGAGAGGATCTTGTAACAATGAGTGCCTCAATAAAATAACTCAGATAAACAACCTAACAAAATACAAATGAAATAAAAAATGAGAAAGAAGGAAATTTTTGCCAATATATAAACAAGTTTATTCACAATGGAGAAATCCGTCAAAAGGTAATAAACGAAGAATAAAGTGGTATTCATCTTAGAAGATGCTTGAAACACACTATGTATTTCAGTGAAGATTACTCTTCAAAGTTTTAAAATTTTATTGTGGGTTACATGGAGCCATTTGCATCTAAGTATATGACATCCTCTGAGCACAGTCTCCACACCCTGTTCACCTTCCCTTCCTCTCTCCTTCTGAATGTCTTTTTTGTTCCTCCAGGTAGTTCCTCTTCTAGTCTTTATGTACACACACACACACACACACACAACACACACACACACACACAATTACTCATCAAGAAAAAAAATGCTGAGGAGGATGTGGACAGAAACATTCATGGTGGGAATGTAATCTAGTCCAACAATCACTAACCAAAGCAGTTTTCAGGTTTCCTCAAAACTAAAAATGGGCTCTCTTCGGGTCTGACCAGCACCTGAGTAGCTAGAGCGCAGGGTCGGCTGACACCTGCCAGGTACCCACGGCACCCGCCACAGGATTTTGAGACTTCTGGTGAGTGGTACACAGCTTCTGCTCCAGTCCAATCACGGGGGACCTGAGACTGCTTTGGTTGGGGAGGCAGAAATCCGGCCTGAGTAGGGCCACAAGCCTCTTCCGGTCAGACCAGCACCGGGGTAGCTAGGGCGCAGGGTCGGCTGACCCTCGCCAGCTACCCACAACACCCGCCACAGGAGCTTAAGACTTCTGGTGAGTGGAACACAGCTTCTGCTCCAATCCAATTGCGCGCAGGACCTGAGACTGCATTAGTTAGGGAAGCAGAAAACCAGCCTGAGTAGGGCCACAAGCCTCTTCGGGTCTGACCAGCACCTGGGTAGCTAGAGCGCAGGGTCGGCTGACACCCGCCAGCTACCCACAACACCCGCCACAGGATTTTGAGACTTCTGGTGAGTGGAACACAGAGTCTGCTCCAATCTTTAAACAGTGACAACAATAACAACTAATCCCAGAGATTACCAGATGGCGAAAGGTAAATGTAAGAATCTTACTAACAGAAACCAAGACCACTCACCATCATCAGAACCCAGCACTCCAACATCGCCCAGTCCAGGGCACCCCAACACACCGGAAAAGCTAGACCCGGTTCTAAAAGCATATCTCACGATGATGGTAGAGGATATCAAGAAGGACTTTAATAACACACTTAAAGAAATACAAAAGAACACTGGTAAACAGGTAGAAGACATTAAAGAGGAAGCACAAAAATCCCTTAAAGAATTGCAGGAGAACACTGCTAAACAGGTAGAAGACATTAACGAGGAAGCACAAAAATCCCTTAAAGAATTGAAGGAGAACACTGCTAAACAGGTAGAAGACATTAAAGAGGAAGCACAAAAATCCATTAAAGAATTGCAGGAAAACCAGACCAAACAGGTGATGGAATTGAATAAAACCATCCAAGACCTAAAAAGGGAAGTAGAAACAATGAAGAAAACCCAAATTGAGGCAACACTGGAGATAGAAACACTAGGAAAGAAATCTGGAATCATAGATACGAGCATCAGCAACAGAATACAAGAGATGGAAGAGAGAATCTCAGGTGCAGAAGACTCCATAGAGAACATCGGCACGACAATCAAAGAAAATACAAAATCCAAAAAGATCCTAACTCAAAATATCCAGGAAATCCAGGACACAATGAGAAGACCAAACCTATGGATAATAGGAGTAGATGAGAATGAAGATTTTCAACTCAAAGGACCAGCAAATATATTCAACAAAGTTATAGAAGAAAACTTCCCAAAACCTAAAGAAAGAGATGCCCATGAACATACAAGAAGCTTACAGAACTCCAAATAGACTGGACCAGAAAAGAAATACCTCCCGACACATAATAATCAGAACAACAAATGCACTAAATAAAGATAGAATACTAAAAGCAGTAAGGGAAAAAGGTCAAGTAACATATAAAGGCAAGCCTATCAGAATTACACCGGATTTTTCACCAGAGACTATGAAAGCCAGAAGGGCCTGGACAGATGTTATACAGAAACTAAGAGAACACAATTTCCAGCCCAGGCTACTATACCCAACCAAACTCTCAATTACCATAGATGGAGAAACCAAAGTATTCCACGACAAAACCAAATTCACACATTATCTTTCCACGAATCCAGCACTTCAAAGGATAATAACAGAAAAAAACCAATACAAGGATGGAAACCATGTCATAGAAAAAGCAAGAAGGTAATCCCTCAACAAACCTAAAAGAAGACAGCCACAAAAACAGAACACCAATCCTAACAACAAAAATAAAAGGAAGCAACAATTACTTCTCCCTAATATCTCTTTTTTTTTTATTACATATTTTCCTCAATTACATTTCCAATACTATCCCAAAAGTCCCCCATAGCGCCCCCCACTTCCCTACCCACCCATTCCCATTCTTTTGGCCCTGGCATTCCCCTATATTGGGGCATATAAAGTTTGCAAGTCCAATGGGCCTCTCTTTCCATTGATGGCCGACTAGGCCATCTTTCGATACATATGCAGCTAGAGACAAGAGCTCCAGGGTTCTGGTTAGTACATCATGTTGTTCCAACAATAGGGTTGCAGATCCCTTTAGCTCCTTGGGTACTTTCTCTAGCTTCTCCATTGGGAGCCCTGTGATACATCCAATAGCTGACTGTGAACATCCACTCCTGTGTTTGCTAGGCCCCGGCATCGTCTCACAAGAGACAGCTATATCTGGGTCCTTTCAGCAAAATCTTGCTAGTGTATGCAATGGTGTCAGCGTTTAGAAGCTGATTATGGGACGGATCCCTGGATACAGCAGTCTCTAAATGGTCCATCCTTTCATCACAGCTACGAACTTTGTCTCTGTAACTCCTTCCCTGGGTGTTTTGTTCCCAATTCTAAGAAGGTGCACAGTGTCCACACTTTGGTCTTCATTCTTCTTGAGTTTCATGCGTTTATCAAATTGTATCTTATATCTTGGGTATCCTAAGTTTTGGGCTAATATCCACTTATCAATGAATACATATTGTGTGAGTTCTTTTGTGATTGTGTTACTTCACTCAAGATGATGCCCACCAGGTCCATCCATTTGGCTAGGAATTTCATAAATTCATTCTTTTTAATAGCTGAGTAGTACTCCATTGTGTAAATGTACCATAATTTCTGTATCCATTCCTCTGTTGAGGGACATCTGGGTTCTTTCCAGCTTCTGGCTATTATAAATAGGGCTGCTATGAACATAGTGGAGCATGTGTCCTTTTTACCGGTTGGGATATCTTCTGGATATATGCCCAGGAGAGGTATTGCTGGATCCTCCGGTAGTACTATGTCCAATTTTCTGAGGAACCGCCAGACTGATTTCCAGAGTGGTTGTACAAGCTTGCAATCCCACCAACAATGGAGGAGTGTTCCTCTTTCTCCACATCCTCGCCAGCATCTGCTGTCACCTGAATTTTTGATCTTAGCCATTCTGACTGGTGTGAGGTGGAATCTCAGGGTTGTTTTGATTTGCATTTCCCTGATGATTAAGGATGTTGAACATTTTTTCAGGTGCTTCTCTGCCATTCGGTATTCCTCAGGTGAGAATTCTTTGTTCAGTTCTGAGCCCCATTTTTTAATGGGGTTATTTGACTTTCTGGAGTCCACTTTCTTGAGTTCTTTATATATATTGGATATTAGTCCCTTATCTGATTTAGGATAGGTGAAGATCCTTTCTCAATCTGTTGGTGGTTTTTTTGTCTTATTGATGGTGTCTTTAGCCTTGCAGAAGCTTTGTAGTTTCATGAGGTCCCACTTGTCAATTCTCGATCTTACAGCACAAGCCATTACTGTTCTATTCAGGAATTTTTCCCCTGTGCCCATATCTTCAAGGCTTTTCCCCACTTTCTCCTCTATAAGTTTCAGTGTCTCTGGTTTTATGTGAAGTTCCTTGATCCACTTAGACTTGACCTTAGTACAAGGAGATAGGAATGGATCGATTCGCATTCTTCTACATGTTAACAACCAGTTGTGCCAGCACCATTTGTTGAAAATGCTGTCTTTCTTCCACTGGATGTTTTTAGCTCCCTTGTCGAAGATCAAGTGACCATAGGTGTGTGGGTTCATTTCTGGGTCTTCAATTCTATTCCATTGGTCTATTTGTCTGTCACTATACCAGTACCATGCAGTTTTTATCACAATTGCTCTGTAGTAGAGCTTTAGGTCCGGCATGGTGATTCCACCAGAGGTTCTTTTATCCTTGAGAAGAGTTTTTGCTATCCTAGGTTTTTTGTTATTCCAGATGAATTTGCAGATTGCACTTTCTAATTCGTTGAAGAATTGATTTGGAATTTTGATGGGGATTGCATTGAATCTGTAGATTGCTTTTGGCAAGATAGCCATTTTTACAATGTTGATCCTGCCAATCCATGAGCATGGGAGATCTTTCCATCTTCTGAGATCTTCTATAATTTCTTTCTTCAGAGACTTGAAGTTTTTATTATACAGATCTTTCACTTCCTTAGTTAGAGTCATGCCAAGATATTTTATATTATTTGTGACTATTGAGAAGGGTGTTGTTTCCCTAATTTCTTTCTCAGCCTGTTTATTCTTTGTGTAGAGAAAGGCCATTGATTTGTTTGAGTTAATTTTATATCCAGCTACTTCACCGAAGCTGTTTATCAGGCTTAGGAGTTCTCTGGTGGAATTTTTAGGGTCACTTATATATACTATCATATCATCTGCAAAAAGTGATATTTTGACTTCATCTTTTCCAATTTGTATCCCTTTGATCTCCTTTTGTTGTCGAATTGCTCTGGCTAGGACTTCAAGTACAATGTTGAATAGGTATGGAGAAAGTGGACAGCCTTGTCTAGTCCCTGATTTTAGAGGGATTGCTTCAAGCTTCTCACCATTTACTTTGATGTTGGCTACTGGTTTGCTGTAGATTGCTTTTATCATGTTTAGGTATGGGCCTTGAATTCCTGATCTTTCCAAGACTTTTATCATGAATGGGTGTTGGATCTTGTCACCAGAGACTATGAAAGCCAGAAGATCCTGGACGGATGTTATACAGACACTAAAAGAACACAAATTCCAGCCCAGGCTACTATACCCAGCCAAACTCTCAATTAACATAGATGGAGAAACCAAAGTATTCCACGACAAAACCAAATTCACACATTATCTCTCCACGAATCCAGCCCTTCAAAGGATAATAACAGAAAAAAACCAATACAAGGACAGGAACCACGCCCTAGAAACAACAAGAAGGTAATCCCTCAACAAACCTAAAAGAAGACAGCCACAAGAACAAAATGCCAACTTTAACAACAAAAATAACAGGAAACAACAATTACTTTTCCTTAATATCTCTTAATATCAATGTACTCAACTCCCCAATAAAAAGACATAGACTAACAAACTGGCTACACAAACAAGACCCAACATTTTGCTGCTTACAGGAAACTCATCTCAGAGAAAAGGATAGACACTACCTCAGAATGAAAGGCTGGAAAACAATTTTCCAAGCAAATGGCATGAAGAAACAAGCTGGAGTAGCCATTCTAATATCTGATAAGATTGACTTCCAACCCAAAGTCATTAAAAAAGACAGGGAGGGACACTTCATACTCATCAAAGGTAAAATCCTCCAAGAGGAACTATCAATCCTGAATATCTATGCTCCAAATACAAAGGCAGCCACATTCATTAAAGAAACTTTAGTAAATCTCAAAGCACACATTGCACCTCATACAATAATAGTGGGAGACTTCAACACACCACTTTCACCAATGGACAGATCATGGAAACAGAAACTAAACAGGGACACAGTGAAACTAAGAGAAATTATGAATCAAATGGATCTGGCAGATATCTACAGAACATTCTATCCTAAAACAAAAGGATATACCTTCTTCTCAGCACCTCATGGTACCTTCTCCAAAATTGACCACATAATTGGTCACAAAGCAGGCCTCAACAGATATAAAAATATTGAAATTGTCCCATGCATCCTATCAGATCACCATGGCCTAAGGCTGATCTTCAATAACAAAATAAATAATAGAAAGCCAACCTTCACGTGGAAACTGAACAACACTCTTCTCAATGATACCTTGGTCAAGGAAGGGATAAAGAAAGAAATTAAGGACTTTTTAGAGTTCAATGAAAATGAAGCCACAACATACCCAAACTTATGGGACGCAATGAAAGCATTTCTAAGAGGAAAACTCATAGCTCTGAGTGCCTCCAAAAGGAAACTAGAGAGAGCACACATTAGCAGCTTGACAACACACCTAAAAGCACTAGAACAAAAGGAAGCAAATTCACCCAAGAGGAGTAGCCGGCAGGAAATAATCAAACTCAGGGGTGAAATCAACCAAGTGGAAACAAGAAAAACTATTCAAAGAATCAACCAATCAAGGAGCTGGTTCTTTGAGAAAATCAACAAGATAGATAAACCCTTAGCCAGACTCACTAGAGGGCACAGGGAAAGCATCCTAATTAACAAAATCAGAAATGAAAAAGGAGACATAACAACAGATCCTGAAGACATCCAAAACACCATCAGATCCTTCTACCAAAGGCTATACTCAACAAAACTGGAGAACCTGGATGAAATGGAGAAGTTCCTAGACAGATACCAGGTACCAAAGTTGAATCAAGATCAGGTTAATGATCTAAACAGCCCTATATCCCCCAAAGAAATAGAAGCAGTCATTAATAGTCTCCCAACTAAAAAAAGCCCAGGACCAGATGGGTTTAGTGCAGAGTTCTATCAAACCTTCAAAGAAGATCTAATCCCAGTTCTTCACAAACTATTCCACAAAATAGAAACAGAAGGTACTCTACCCAACTCATTCTATGAAGCCACAATTACTCTGATACCTAAACCACAAAAAGACCCAACAAAGATAGAAAACTTCAGACCAATATCCCTTATGAATATTGATGCAAAAATCCTCAATAAAGTTCTTGCTAACCGAATCCAAGAACACATCAAAACAATCATCCATCCTGACCAAGTAGGTTTCATCCCAGGGATGCAGGGATGGTTCAATATACGGAAATCCATCAACGTAATCCAGTATATAAACAAACTCAAAGACAAAAACCACATGGTCATCTCCTAATATCTCTTAATATCAATGGACTCAATTCCCCAATAAAAAGACATAGACTAACAGGCTGGCTACAGAAACAGGACCCAACATTTTGCTGCTTACAGGAAACTCATCTCAGAGAAAAAGATAGACACTACCTCAGAATGAAAGGCTGGAAAACAATTTTCCAAGCAAATGGTAGGAAGAAACAAGCTGGAGTAGCCATTATAATATCTGATAAGATTGACTTCCAACCCAAAGTCATCAAAAAAGACAAGGAAGGGCACTTCATTCTCATCAAAGGTAAAATCCTCCAAAAGGAACTATCAATTATGAATATCTATGCGCCAAATACAAGGGCAGCCTCATTCATTAAAGATACTTTAGTAAAGCTCAAAGCACACATTGCACCTCACACAATAATAGTGGGAGACTTCAACACACCACTTTCACCAATGGACAGATCATGGAAACAGAAACTAAACAGGGACACAGTGAAACTAACAGAGGTTATGAAACAAATGGATCTGACAGATATCTACAGAACATTTTATCCTAAAACGAAAGGATATACCTTCTTCTCAGCACCTCATGGTACCTTCTCCAAAATTGACCACATAATTGGTCACAAAACAAGCCTCAACATATACAAAAATATTGAAATTGTCCCATGCACCCTATCAGATCACCATAGACTAAGACTGATCTTCAATAACAAAATAAATAATAGAAAGCCAACACACATGTGGAAACTAAACAACACTCTTCTCAATGATACCTTGGTCAAGGAAGGAATAAAGAAAGAAATTACGGACTTTCTGGAGTTTAATGAAAATGAAGCCACAACATACCCAAACTTATGGGACACACTGAAAGCATTTCTAAGAGGAAAACTCATAGCTCTGAGTGCCTCCAAAAAGAAACTAGAGAGAGCACACATTAGCAACTTGACAACACACCTAAAAGCTCTAGAATGAAAGGTAGCAAATTCACCCAAGAGGACTAGACGGCAAGAAATAATCAAACTCAGGGGTGAAATCAACCAATTGGAAACAAGAAAAACTATTCAAAGAATCAACCAATGGAGGAGCTGGTTCTTTGAGAAAATCAACAAGATAGATAAACCCTTAGCCAGACTCACTAGAGGGCATAGGGAAAGTACTCTAATTAACAAAATCAGAAATGAAAAGGGAGACATAACAACAGACCCTGAAGAAATCCAAAACACCATCAGATCATTCTACAAAAGGCTATACTCAACAAAACTGGAGATCCTGGATGAAATGGACAAGTTTCTAGACAGATACCAGGTACCAAAGTTAAATCAAGATCAGGTTAATGATCTAAACAGTCCCATATCCCCTAAAGAAATAGAAGCAGTCATGAATAGTCTCCCAACCAAGAAAAGCCCAGGACCAGATGGGTTTAGTGCAGAGTTCTATCAAACCTTCAAAGAAGAACTAATCCCAGTTCTTTACAAACTATTCCACAAAATAGAATCAGAAGGTACTCTACCCAATTCATTCTTCATTCTATGAAGCCACAATTACTCTGATACCTAAACCACATAAAGACCCAACAAAAATAGAGAACTTCAGACCAATTTCCCTTATGAATATTGATGCAAAAATCCTCAATAAAGTTCTCGCTAACCGAATTCAAGAACACATCAAAACAATCATCCATCCTGACCAAGTAGGATTCATCCCAGGGATGCAAGGATGGTTCAATATACGAAAATCCATCAATGTAATCCATTATATAAACAAACTCAAAGACAAAAACCACATGATCATCTCGTTAGATGCTGAAAAAGCATTTGAAAAATTCCAACACCCATTCATTATAAAAGTCTTGGAAAGATCAGGAATTCAAGGCCCATACCTAACCATGATAAAAGCAATCTACAGCAAACCAGTAGCCAACATCAAAGTAAATGGTGAGAAGCTGGAAGCAATCCCACTAAAATCAGGGACTAGACAAGGCTGCCCACTCTCTCCCTACCTATTCAACATTGTACTTGAAGTCCTAGCCAGAGCACTTAGACAACAAAAGGAGATCAAGGGGATACAAATCGGAAAAGAAGAAGTCAAAATATCGCTTTTTGCAGATGATATGATAGTATACATAAGTGACCCTAAAAATTCCACCAGAGAACTCCTAAGCCTGATAAATAGCTTCGGTGAAGTAGCTGGATATAAAATTAACTCAAGCTAGTCAATGGCCCATTCTGTACACAAAGGATAACAAGCAGAGAAGGAAATTAGGGAAACAACACCCTTCTCAATAGTCACAAACAATATAAAATACCTTGGCGTGACTCTAACTAAGGAAGTGAAAGATCTGTATGACAAGAACTTCAAGTCCCTGAAGAAAGAAATTAAAGAAGATCTCAGAAGATGGAAAAACCTCCCATACTCATGGATTGGCAGGATCAATATTGTAAAAATGGCTATCTTGCCAAAAGCAATCTACAGATTCAATGCAATCCCCATCAAAATTCCAACTCAATTCTTTAACGAATTGGAAAGGGCAATCTGCAAATTCATCTGGAACAACAAAAAACCTAGGATAGCAAAAACTCTTCTCAAGGATAAAAGAACCTCTGGAGGAATCACCATGCCTGACCTAAAGCTGTACTACAGAGCAATTGTGATAAAAACTGCATGGTACTGGTATAACGACAGACAAGTAGACCAATGGAACAGAATTGAAGACCCTGAGATCAACCCACATACCTATGGTCACTTGATCTTTGACAAGGGAGCAAAAACCATCCAGTGGAAAAAAGACAGCATTTTCAACAAATGGTGCTGGCACAACTGGCGGTTATCATGTAGAAGAATGCGAATTGATCCATTCCTATCTCCTTGTACCAAGGTCAAATCTAAGTGGATTAAGGAACTCCACATAAAACCAGAGACACTGAAACTTATAGAGGAGAAAGTAGGGAAAAGCCTCGAAGATATGGGTACAGGGGAAAAATTCCTGAATAGCACAGCAAAGGCTTGCGCTGTAAGATCGAGAATTGATAAATGGGACCTCATAAAGTTGCAAAGCTTCTGCAAGGCAAAAGACACTGTCAATAAGAGAAAAAGAACACCAACAGATTGGGAAAGGATTTTTACCTATCCTAAATCAGATAGGGGACTAATATCCAACATATATAAGGAACTCAAGAAGGTGGACTCCAGAAAATCAAATAACCCCGTTAAAAAATGGGGCACAGAACTGAACAAAGAATTCTCACCTGAGGAATACCGAATGGCAGAGAAGCACCTGAAAAAATGTTCAACATCCTTAATCATCAGGGAAATGCAACTCAAAACAACCCTGAGATTCCACCTCACACCAGTCAGAATGGCTAAGATCAAAAATTCAGGTGACAGCAGATGCTGGAGAGGATGTGGAGAAAGAGGAACACTCCTTCATTGTTGGTGGGATTGCAAGCGTGTACAACCACTCTGGAAATCAGTTTGGCGGTTCCTCAGAAAATTGGACATAATACTACCAGAGGATACAGCAATACCTCTCCTGGGCATATATCCAGAAGATGTTCCAACCGGTAAGAAGGACACATGCTCCACTATGTTCATAGCAGACTTACTTATAATAGCCAGAAGCTGGAAAGAACCCAGATGCCCCTCAACAGAAGAATGGATACAGAAAATGTGGTACATTTACACAATGAAGTACTACTCAGCTATTAAAAGGAATGAATTTATGAAATTCCTAGGCAAATGGATGTATCTGGAGAGCATCATTCTGAGTGAGGTAACATATTCACAAAGGAACTCACACAATATGTACTCACTGATAAGTGGATATTAGCCCAAAAAGTTAGGATACCCAAGATATAAGATACAATTTGTTAAACGCATGAAACTCAAGAAGAACGAAGACCAAAGTGTGGACACTGTGCCCCTTCTTGGAATTGGGAACAAAACACCCATGGAAAGAGTTACAGAGATAAAGTTTGGAGCTGTGAAGAAAGGATGGACCATCTAAAGACTGCCATATCCAGAGATCCATCCCATAATCAGCTTCCAAACGCTGACACCATTGCATACACTAGCAAGATTTTGCTGAAAGGACCCAGATATAGCTGTCTCTTATGAGACAAAGCCGGGGCCTAGCAAACACAGAAGTAGATGCTCACAGTCAGCTATTGGATGGATCACAGGGTCCCCAATGGAGGAGCTAGAGAAAGTACCCAAGGAGCTAAAGGGAACTGCAACCCCATAGGTGGATCATTATTATGAACTAACCAGTACCCCAGAGCTCTTGTCTCTAGCTGCATTTGTATCAAAAGATGGCTTAGTAGGCCATCACTTGAAAGAGAGGCCCATTGGACTTGCCAACTTTATATGCCCCAGTACAGGGGAATGCCAGGGCCAAGGGGTGGGGGTGGGTGGGTGGGGGACTGGGTGGGGGAGTGTATTGGGGACTTTTTGGATAGCATTGGAAATGTAATTGAGGAAATTATCTAATTAAAGAAAAATAAAAAAAATAAAATGTAAAAAAAAAAAACAAAACTAAAAATGGATCTATTAAATGACCCACATATATCACTCTTAGATATTTACTCTAAAGGCTTTAGTGAAGACTATATCACAGGTATATAATACTCTTCACAGTAGCTGAGTTATAGATCCAACCTAACTGTCCATCAACAGAGGAATGCATTAAATATATGTGGCTTACATCATAATGGACTTTTTTGATCCATAAAAAAGAGTGAGGTTACATTGTTTGTAGAATAATAGAAGCAACTGCAGATAATCATAATAAAGAAATTGATGCTCACAGTCAGCTATTGTATGGAACACAGGGCCCCAATAGAGGAGCTAGAGAAAGCACCCAAGGAGCTGAAGGGGTCTGCAACCCTATAGGTGGAACAAAAATATGAACTAACCAGTACCCCCGGAGCTCGTGTCTCTAGCTGCATATGTAGCAGAAGATGGCCTACTCGGCCACCATTGGGAACAGAGGCCCCTTGGTCTTGCAAACTTTATATGCCCCAGTACAGGGGAACACCAGGGCCAAGAAGTGGGAGTGGGTGGGTAGGGGAGTGGGGATTGGGGGGGGGACTTTCAGGATAGCATTTGAAATGTAAATGTAGAAAATACCTAATAAAAAATTGAAAAAAAAATAAAAGAACTTAAGCCAGTCTCAGAAAGACAAATATTGCATGCTTTCTCTCATTTGTGGGTCCTAGATTTCGTACAAGCACAGGAAATTAGCAAAAATTCTTTATAGTTTGGAAGAAAATAGAACTAGAAACAAACTATTTATTAGCACTTATTTAATTTTTTTTAAAGTGGCAAAGTAATAGACCCGAGCATCACAGTTTTACAACACTTTGTTTTTGTTGAGTCTCCTCCCTCATTCTCCTTCCCTGTCCTCTCTCCCTCTCCCTGCTTGTCTCTCTCTCTCTTTCCCAGAGGCCTCCATCCTACTCCCGTGCAGTCTGTTATCCTCTTTTTAGCCATTGTACGGTCCTGAAGGACTCTTTCTTATATCATCATCTCGTGTTCTATATCCATAACCTTCATATATATATACATATGTAAACATAAATCATCTAGAATCCATCTGTAAGAACACGAGGTATTTGTCTTTCTTAGTCTGGGCTATTTGCTCTAGTACAGCAGCTTCCAGTTCCACCCACATCCCTGCAAGTGTCATGATTTCACTTTTCATTATGGTTGAATAAAATTCCACCGTGTCTATGTTAGCCATCAGGTATTTAGTAATTTCTGGATTAACATACTTGTGGCTAACATACTCAATTCTGAAAGTATTTATTGCATTCTTTTATGCGCTTGAAACTGGTTGTTACAAAGGTAAATACGTCAGAAAAGGTTTCTGCTTGTGTTGACATCACTGATGGTTCTTGGGAAGAGGCCCCTTCTAGATACTTCACGTGAATCATTCAGCGTTCATGATGACTTTGTGAAGGAGAGAACATTACTATCCTCATTCTCTAGATAAGGAAATCGAGAACAAAAACAATAACTCACTTGTGTAAGGTCCCATGACTACTAATTAATGGTGACAAAATTAAAAGGTACCAGTCCTTCTTGGAAGCAGTCAGGGACAGAGCAGAGCTCCCATGCTTCTGCAGGGCGCTTCTGTGTATAAATAATGCCTTATTGGAACACTGTCATTTTTTTGTTGTTGTTTTAGACAGGGTCTCTCTATGCAGTCCTGGAGCTTGCTAAGAATTCCAGGCTAGGCTCAGACGCACAGACATCCTCGTGCTTCTGTCTCCTAAGTGCTGCAGGTGGTGAGGCACAGGGCCCGCTCTCCTGCTCTCGTGACCCTGGGGGGCCAGGTCTCATGCCTGTCACAGGTGGCAAGGAGTGAGGTCGGGGAAGAGCATCTCTCTTTTGCTCACACTACTACTGCATGGTAGACAAGTGGCAGGGCCAGCTCTCTCAAGCCCCTTGGGGTGGCACACCCTCAACCCCCAACTACAGGTGTGGGCCACCTTCCTGCATGCCGAAGTGGCAAAGGGCAAAGCCAATGCTCCTGATCTCACACCTTTAGGGCATGTTCTCCCTTGATGCACTGGTGAGGGATGGGCAAGCCTCACTTTTAATAGCAAAGTAAGAGTCAAGCTTATAAAATACCAGACACCAGACAGGTTAGCCGTGATCACTACAATGTCGGCATTTTCAGGAATCAGTAGTAGCAGCTTGATCCACTCACAAACACTTCATGAATATACCAGCAGTCAAGTTCAGTGGTACTGGGATAGCAAACACAAATCACCAGTGGTGGCATGACCTAGCAGAAACAGCCAGGCCTCAGCCGAATTGGCATGAATCAGCAGGAGCAACTAACCACCAGGGACACCAGTAGAAGGTCTCTGCTGTGCCTCTTTCAATGAAGTAAAGATCAGCTAAGATTCGAGACCAATGAGTTATCTTGTTTGAAGTATTGCAAAGCTAGCTATGCAAGATGCTCATCACTGTCTGTTGAGTCCTGTCTATGTTCCCTCCAAACATTTTACCTCAGCACATTAATCTGTCTTGGCAAAACTCCACAGTGAGTCTGTATCAGTTAACATCTCTCTGTCAATTGGCTGGAGTCTGTGAAAGTGGCAAGAAGCAGCCAGAACACCACAAGTATTTGTGTGTGTGTGTGTGTGTGTGTGTGTGTGTGTGTGTGCATTTCTCTCTGTGGAGTCATGACAAATAGAGCTCAGAAATGCAATGTAAGGCGAACCAAAACATTAGCAAAGAATCCTTCATCACCTATCCTTTCACATGCTTGCTTCAGCAAAACATCCTCTCACTTGTGTCTGCTTCAGGAAAACATTCCTTAACATGTCTGCCCCAGCAAAACACCATCTGACATAACTGACTTTCCAAAGAAAACCAGAAGTTTCCACTTCTGGTGACTGTAGTTATAAACTTTCACAAAGGACTTTGATCTTGAATTTCTTCTTGCCTGTGGCAGCTGTCACGTTTTGGGGGCAGCAGTCAATTCCAGTCACCAAAGCATGGTTGTAAGAAGGGTCTGAGGTGCATCATCTTCAATGTTACTCATGATGATGGCTTTGTGTCTGGTGTACCCTCCAGCCAGGACATTGATGATGTTCTCTGGTTTCATGAACTTGCCTATTTTGACACCAAGCAGCTGGTACCCAGCAGAAAGGTTGTTTAACTCTTAAAGTCACAATTTCATCATCTGTATCAAGGAAGCAATTGGGAGTGCCTCCTGAAGCAAAGAATTTGGTCCAATAGCTTCCAGCTTATTAATACCACCCACAGATACAATTTTTACTGAATATCTATGTAATGACTATTCCTGGTTGTCAACTTGACTATATCTGGAATGAACTACAATCCAGAATTGAAGAGCTCACCTGTGATCCAGATATTGAGGCTGGAAGTCACAAGTTTCTGACTTGGATCTTGGCATGGAGATATTGAGGCATAGTGACCATGAAAAGTTTAGATCCAGGCAAGGTAGTACACACCTTTAATCCTAGTAAACTAAGGCAAAGAGATCTCTGAGTTCAAGGTCAGCCTGGGACAAAACAAATTCCAGATCCAGGCGTGGTGGTACACACCTTTAATCTGGGCCATACCTTCTGCTGGAGACCCACAAAAGGACATTGGCAGAAGGAAGGTTTGCTCTTCTTTGATGCTTGCATTTACTTGCCAACACATGTGTTGGAATCTACTTCTACAGAAGACCGGCTGAAACTAGCCTTGTGGGACTGAGAAACTACCACATTCTTGGACTTCCAACTCGAAGCTGACCATTGTTAGGGAGTTGGACTACAGACTAAGTCATCGTAGTAAATTCCCTCAATGTAGAAAGACGTTCCATGCACTCTGTGACTCTAGAGAACCCTCACTAATACAATCTATTTTAGTAAAAGAATTGAGTAAACAAAATATGTTTTACTTTATTTTATTTATTAAAATTTAAATGAGTATTTATTTAATACTCAATTAGTGTATGTGTCCCTGAGGTTTTGTTTGCTTGTGTGTGTGTGTGTGTGTGTGTGTGTGTGTGTGAGAGAGAGAGAGAGAGAGAGAGAGAGAGAGAGAGAGAGAGAGAGAGAGAGAGATATCACAGCATTCAGAGAACACATGTGGATTGAGGGTATCAAAGACAGTCATCAGGAAGCAAATGTGTTTACCTTCTGAGCCATCTTATTGGACAATTTTTTTTTAAAGACAGGGTCTCCTCATGTAGCACTGGCTTGCCTTGAGTTCCATATGCAATTGAGAATTACTTGAACTTCTTATCCTCCCACCTCTACTTCCTAAGTGTTATGATCACAGGGGTATGCCATTAAGCCTGAGGACTGAACCACCAGACTACTATATAGTCTACACAGACTTCTATGTAACTAAATTTCAGGGAGGGAAAGAAGGAAGGTGGAAGTAAGCATAAAGGTGAGGCTGATTCAAGGGTCACAAGTCTTCACCTTGAAGTACCAGCCCCCTGATGTCACCTCAACTCTGACTCTGTTCTTTGTGCCATGGTTAAGTATGAAGTCATAACACAAAGCTAGAGATTGGTCTACTTAAAATATTCGGTGGTTTCCATGAGACTTACATTGCAGTCCTGGCATAGTTAGAATCCTGAACATCCTTCAGGCTCTTCATGATGTGTGTGCCACTTGGCATTCAGAGAGGACCTGTGGATTGTAGGGACTGAACTCAGGTCATGAGACTTGGACACAAATATTTTTACCTTTGAGCCATCTTGGGACCTTCCTCCCTTTCATCTCATGAGATTGTTTGCACTTCTCCATCTCCTTTCCCACTTCCTGGGACTCATTAGACCACCAACCAATCCCTGCCTTAAACCACTACACAAGTTTTCTTTCTGAGGATGCTCTCTCTTGGATTTTTTTAATATTATTTTTGGTCTCTGTTCAAAGATCATACACCTAGACAGGGCCACCTCAACTCTAGTTACATTTGTCAGCTTCCCACACCCACCCCTCTCCATGTTACTGTCCTGCTTTATTTTTCACATTCACACATTACCTATGACTATATTATTTGCTTATATTTCTCTCATCATCTGTTCTCTCTTGTCAGTATATAACCTTCATCAAGTCAAGGACATTTTTTGTTTTCTTCTATATCTCTAGTCCCAAGAACAGTACAAAAACCATAAAGGTGATAGGTGCTCAGTGGGTAAATGCTAAATAAATGAACCCATTGGGGATTCCCATGAAGAGAGTCAATGTAGGTAGCATCATTCTTCACCATACCCCAGAGAGACATCTCTAGAGCCTCAATGAGATCATTGGTCCGTTTTCCTAGTCGCTGAGATGACAGATGTCCAAGGCTCTTGGGAGAGGAAATGCACAAAAAGCCACCTGATAACTTAATGTTCTTGTGATTTTTCATTAACTTGAGGTAAGCTTTAGCTTTTGTTTAGAAAAGAGTCTCTGTGACAATGAATTCTGTCTCTCTCTCTCTATGCCTCTCTCTCTCTATGCCTCTCTCTCTCTCTCTCTCTCTCTCTCTCTCTCTCTCTCTGTCAATTGGGCAATAAAATTACAACAGAGTTCTTAGTTCTTATTTTTCTTATCACATATTAAAATGATCTATGGTTTTATGCTAGGTGCACTTAAGAAAAAAAGATTTCAGCTGGACGGTGTTGGTTCCTGCCTTTAGTCCCAGCACTTGGCAGACAGATTCAGGAAGATCTCTGTGAGTTTGAGGCCAGCCTGGTTTACAGGGGGTGTTCCAGGATAACCAATGAGAAACCTGTCTCAAACAAAACAAAAACAGAAAAAAAAAAAAGATTTCTTGCTCTCAACTCGTAGGTGACATGTTTTTCTCCTGCAGATAAAATATGGTAAATCGTTATTTTCCTCCAAGTCCATGTATGTAAAGCTGAAAGCCAAAACAGTGACGGATATGAGGACATGGCCATGGCAAGTCAACATGGAGCAGTGGGTAAGTGTACACAACCTGCAACCCCTGGCCTGGAGTCAGAATGTGGGTTTTGTGTTTCTCTGTAAAGTGAGGGTAACAAGCACCTTCCTTGTCAGTTTACTATGAAGAATACATGACTTAACTAATAGAAAGTACATGTAGACTTAGTGCCAAGCATCCAATGAACACTAGTCACAATTATTCTCAATACATGAAGCATCACCAGACACTCAGCTCCGCTTAGTTACTATTCTTCACCTTTCCTGTTAGCTCTTGTTGAACTGGTGCAGCTCTTAAGAGAAAGTTGCATTTTATTCATATATACAAACAGTGTGTGAGTGTGTAAAAGCACAAAGAAAAGCTGTCTCCAAGGAAGCTAGAAGTTCATTCATCCGTCTGTCTGTCTGTCTGTCTATAGCAAGCTAGGGATACCAACATGTACACAGATGATTCAAAAGGGAATGAGGCAGAGTGAAGGGGTGTGTTGACCCCAAGCACACACTGTACAACAGCTGTCCAGATCATTTTTTTTTTTTTAGTTACACTGTAACCACAGTTAGTTAAATTGAGTATTGCTGTTCGTTCACTTAAACTCTGGATTCTATTGGCACTGTGGAAATCAGTTTCTTGTATCGCTTCTTATTTGATTTATATAACAAATTTTTTTATTTATGTTAATGCATCATCTTTATAAATATAGCTTCAATTATATTTCATGGGCTTAATCTAGTATTTGATATTAAATTGTTTTCATTATTTTCTATTAAAATGATGTCATTGTTTTAGATTCATTTAGAATAAATTTGATTAAAATGCTAATTTTTGGTTTGGGATATCTTTAACCTACACTCAGTAAAAGGTGGTATAAAGTACACTTATATGAACATTGCATAGCTTATAAAATTCTCACTATTTTGACAAAATAGAACATTTTAAGATGTTATTAGAAATAATGAAAACAAAGTGTTTAAAAGTAGTTACAATGAAACCTATTTCTCTATGAGCTGATAAAGAATAAAAATAACTTTTTTCTAAAGCTTTGAGTCATCTGATTCTCTAACAACTAGCTTTTTTTTTTTTTTTAAATTCATTGTATGGGTGCATTGGACATGCAAACTTTATATGCCCCAGTACAGGGGAACGCCAGGGCCAAAAAGTGGGAGTGGGAGTGTAGGGGAGTGGGGGGGGAGGGTATGGGGGACTTTTGGGATAGCATTGGAAATGTAATTGAGGAAAATACCTAATAAAAATATAAAAAAAGAAGTTTTTTTAATTAGATATTTTATTCATTTACATTTCAAATGCTATCCCGAAAGTCCCCTAATCCCCCCCCCCCCCCCCCGCTCCCCTACCCACTCACTCCCACTTCTTGGCCCTGGCGTTCCCCTGTACTGAGGCATATAAAGTTTGCAAGACCAAGGGGCCTCTCTTCCCAATGATGGATAACTATTAGAGACTTGAGCTCTGGGGATACTGCTTAGTTCATATTGTTGTTCCACCTATAGGGTTGCAGACCCCTTCAGTTCCTTGGGTACTTTCTCTAGCTCCTCCATTGGGGCCCCTGTGTTCCATCCAATAGATGACTGTGAGCATCCACTTCTGTATTTGCCAGGCACAGGCATAGCCTCACAGGAGACAGCTATATCAGGGTCCTTTCAGCAAAATCTTGCTGGTATATGCAATAGTGTCTGCATTTGGTGGCTGATTATGGGATGGATCCCCAGGTGGGACAGTCTCTGGATGGTCTATCCTTTCGTCTTAGCTCCAAACTTTGTCTCTGTAACTCCTTCCCTGGGTATTTTGTTCCCTATTCTAAGGAAGAATGAAGTATCCACACGTTGGTCTTTCTTCTTCTTGATTTTCTTGTGTTTTGCAAATTGTATCTTGGGTATTCTAAGTTTCTGGGCTAATATCCACTTATCAGTGAAACAATTAGCTGTTAAGTATTAATTTCTCCACAGAGCTTCCAGCATGAAGAGTCACGTTTTACTTATTAATATTGTTGCTTATTCTTTGAGAATTTCATATATATACACACATATATGTATATATATATATATATGTACATACATATACATATATAATGGATCTTGATTATAAACATCCCAGTTCCTCCTCACTTTCCACCCAGGACTCCCCCATGTGCCCTGTGTTCTCACCTTTATGTCCTCTTTTCTGTTAGCCTTGGCTACATGAGCATGAGCAACCTCGTCTACTGGTGGTCACACTCCCAAGTGAAATGATTTCTCCTCCAGCAGTGTGATCACCATAAAAACAAAGAAAAGTCAAACACCATATTGGATCTTAGGCTACATTGGTTATCAAACTAGCATAAACCCGTAGTTGAACTTGTTCTTTGATCTCATCCTTCTCTTTTGGAAGAGTAGTGTTCCTAGCTTGGCCTTTCTGAGTATCCTCTGCAGACATCAAGGGAGAGACCATTCAGTCGCTAATTTAGTCAGTTTCATTCAACTGAAAGGCTAACCACAACCACACCGAAATGTGTGTGCAGGCATGTGTGAGTCCATATTGCAGCTTACTTAAGTTCAGAAACATGAAGTGTCAGCAGAGGCAGAGCTGGTGACCAGGGCAGTGGAGACTTTTAAATTTCCTGAAGTTGCACCTCAGCAAAGAACTCCATTTTCACTTATAAAATTGTTTTGTGAATCAGGATTTAATAATTGTATTGATAATGCAAGAATAAGAAGCTATCTTTTAAGACTCTCAGAATTGATCAACACAGCTTAGAAAGCATTTTAAAAAGACTACACTGGGCTTATAATATTGAGGTAGGTAAGGGGGTGAGCCCTGTAAAAGGAGGTTGGAAATCCTTTATAAGGTAGATGCCATTGGAACAAGGATAAAAGGAAATGTGGAAGAAGATGGAGCAGCTGTAAGGTTGCTATTTGACACAATGCAACTGTGAAATTGAATTGTTGAATATTTAAGAAAAAATACCAGAATTCCAAGTTTTAAAGGATTAGATAGGTAAAAATGCATCTTATTTTAGTGATCTGGGCTCTGAATACTCACACTTACAGAATGGGTAAAAGGCAGGCTTGTGTAGCTTGCCTTCTGCTCTTGGTGTGGGAATCACATACATCCTTAGAGATCTGTACTTGTGAGCTGTTCTATGAATGTGTAGTCATAGAAACAAAAAGGCATGAGGCTGGTGAGAAAGTTTTGCTCCAAAAGAAGAGGGATGATGACCAGGAACTGCATGGACAACACAAGGTAACATATATTGAGAACCTCATGCATGCCTGGCATTGGTCTCTGTGCTTGTAGTCATAGAGTCTTGCTCAGTTTTCACCAGCACTCTGAGGTGGGTGTCATACATTTCTGAGTTTTACAGTGAAAATGCTGGAGCCCATATTTCTCCAAAGTCACAGAGCTAGTTGGGGTTGAAATCCAAAGGAAGCTCAGAGAATATGCACTTGGTTAACTGCAGACTGTGAGTTAATATAGCTTAGTGACATGGGAAAGTAACTTTACCCTTGACTCTTTTCCTTGTACTAGGTCTGATGGAGGAGGAAAATCAGACAGGAGTGGTATATTTCCACTTCCGCCCCTTTTCAACCAACTCCACAGTGGCTTCCCTAGTGTTTGTGGGCTTCTTGCTGCTGTATCTAGGAAGCCTCATTGGAAACCTTACCATTGGGCTCACAGTCTGGCAGGATCACTCCCTCCATACCCCGATGTACTTCTTCCTTTTTGTGTTGGCCACATTAGAGCTTGGCTATTCCACCAACATTGCTCCACTGACTCTAGCTAGCATTCTCTCCATGGGGAAGATGCTTATCTCTCTGCCCAGCTGTGGGGCCCAGATGTTCTTCTTCATCCTTCTTGGAGGATCTGACTGTGTCCTGCTGGCCATCATGGCTTATGACAGGTATGTGGCCATCTGTCATCCATTGCATTACAGCCTCATTATGAGTTGGCAGCTGTGTGGGCAGATGGCTTTAGGTTCTCTGGGGCTGAGTTTCCTTTTGTCACTGCCTTTGACCATTCTGATCTGCCACCTCCCATTCTGTGGCCACAATGAAATCTACCACTTCTTCTGCGACATGCCTGCAGTCATGCGCCTGGCCTGTACAGATACCCATATACACCAGGCAGCTCTTTTTGCCATCAGCGTGGCTGCAGTAGCTATTCCTTTTTTCCTTATCTGTCTCTCATGGTTGCATTGTGGCTACCATCCTGAGGATGACGTCAGTCGAGGGGAAACGCCGGGCTTTCTCCACCTGCTCTTCACACCTCCTCGTGGTTGTCCTGCAGTATGGATGTTGCACCCTCATCTACCTTCGCCCTAGCTCCAGCTACTCCCCAGAAGAAGGCCGGGCAGTATCTGTTGTCTATACCTTCTTCTCCCCATTGCTGAATCCCTTAATCTACAGTTTAAGGAACCAAGAGGTGACTGATGCAGTAAAAAGACTTTTGGCAAGAATGTTCTGGTTCAGAAAGCCAGAAAGATTCCTTCCTGGGGGAAATTATTCACTGAACAAGGGAGAACACAGTATGATGGAAAGGAAACTCAAAATCAATAGGCCATGAGAATGGAGCAGTACTTGCACTCATGACTACCTGGGTCTATGAAGTGTTAACTATCACCCTCTACTTCTATTAGATTTTCAATGACTGAGTCCTGGATCGACCCATGCTGCCTTAAGCAGCCTTCTTTTCTACCACAGGACTTAGGATAAAGGCTGGCAGAGGAAACTCAGAGGAAAAGAGGAAACAAATGAATAAGATTGTTGACAGCAGGGCTAAAGAGACCGCTCTGCAGTTAAGAGCACTGACTGCTCTTCCGAAGGTCCTGAGTTCAAATCCCAGCAACCACATGGTGGCTCACAGCCCTCTTCTGGTGTGTCTGAAGACAGTTACAGTGTACTTAGATATAATAATAAATAAATCTTAAAAAAAAGAACGTTGACAGCAGGTGATAGATGACTATCATTCTGTTACACTTTAAAGGCTTGTAGACACCAGTCCATCTACATATAGCAATGTTTCTTGAATTTCCTTGTTGGCGTTAAATGTCTCCTGAGACCTCACTTCCTTAACACAATCTTGCTGAATGGCACTATCTGATAGTGATAATTTTCGAAAACTAAATCATTTTTCTTTTTATAAAATTTGAGTTTAATATGTCATGGTATTAACCCTGCAATAAAGTTCTTAGGGTTCCTTTGAGACAGAAGAAATGATGTATCCTTTCCATTTTTTCTTGCACATTGCAAAGGATATAGTAAGGGCTCAGCTTTAGGGTCCAGCAAACAAAGTTGAGTTCTCATCTTTCCTTTGTTTATTTACTTTATTATTTTGCTCTCTGACCCTTTATCCTTAGTTCTGTCATATGTATGAGTGTTTTGTATGCATGCATATATGTACACCATGTGTATGCCTGGTGCTCAAGGAGGTCAGAAGAGGCTGTCAGATCTCCTGAAACTGGAGTTACAGATGGTTGTGAGCCTCCATGTGAGTGCTGGGAGTGGGATCTGGGTCCTCTTCAAGAGCAACATGTGCCCTTAGCTGCTGAGTCTTCTCTCCAACCCCTATTATTTCCTTCACATTAAAAGTAGATAGTAATAACGTCTGACTGTCTGTTTGTCTGTCTTTCTGTCTATCTAATCTTTGGAGCCAGACAAAGTTCCCATTGCCCGTAGTCCAATCTGAGGCAAAACTATATCAAGCTTGGGAAACTGATGGAGAGGATTAGATGGAGGACTGGGAACACAGAGTGATACTTTCATGGTATCTTTTTTAAAAGAGAAAAGGGTGAGAGGGGAGATGGATCAATGGGTAAAAGTGCGTGCTGTGAAACTATGGGAATGTGGATTTGAGTCCCAAGTACTTTCATAAAAAGCCAGGCATGGCTGTGTGTGCCTACAGTTCCATGCTTGTAGGGGTGGGGGTGGGAGTAGTCAGGTGGATCACTGGGGCTTTGTTGGCTTTCAGCCCAGCTTCAGGTTCAGAGAAAGTCCTGGTCTCAAGGGTATAAGGTGGAAAGGTGTAGAACGGGCCAATTGATGTCATCTTCTGGCCTCAGTCGGTATGGATGGGTCTTCATCCCTGCACATATATGTGCACATTCACCACAATACACAAAATAGTAAAGAAACCACTCTCTTCTCTTTATGTAACTTTTATTTTAAATTTATGTGTATGTGTGTATATGTTCCATGAGTGCATCTACTCCCAGAGGCCATAAGAGGATGTTGAAGCTCCAGGAGCTATGCTTACAGGCAGTTATGAGTCTCTGACATTGGTGCTGGGATCTGAACCTGGGTCTTCTGCAAGAGCAGCAAGTGTCCTTAATCTTTGAGCCATCTCTCCAGCCCCCACCCCACTCTTGATGTTGCAAAAACATTGCCATAGATGCTAACAGACCTTCTATCCCTTCTCTGATGTGCAACACATTAAGTCAGGAGGAGAACATAGAAGAACCATATGAAAACCCAATGGCAAGAATTCCTAGGTCCATGACCAGGTGAAAACAACACGAAGCACAGGGCTTCATACAATAATTTTTATGAACTCTAATGAAGAGGGCATCCTATGAGTAGTTTATTGCTAGCCATGTTATTTGTTGAAATTAATGAGTTCTATTTTAGGATACTATATCCTCAATAGTTTTTCAAACAAGATTCAAAGCAGCTTAAAAACTTTTCTACAAAAGTTTAAGTGACAAGGTCAAAAGAGTTGGGTTGAAGAAGAAAATTCAAACAGGATTTTTAAGAACTACTTAAGATTGTCATTTTAGAAGTGTTTCTGCAGATTTGAGAGTGCCTGCCTACATGTCTTTAGGTTTCTTAACAGCCGATGGAAAAATAGACTATGATTGAATTTGAGGATATTAGCATTCACTTAACAGTAAACAATTATATGGAGACATAAAGTACTTTTCTTGGGTAACACTTAGATTTGAAAGGATCACATCCCACAGTTTTCAATATGTAATAAAACACCAACATTCATAACATTAGCTGATATCCATTGAACATTTATTTATATATCTGACAATATCTTAGCTGCCTAGTAAGTGCTAATTCATTTGATTATCACAAACTCATCCTCATTTTATATACATAGAGATACATGGTATGGAGAGGTTAAATAATTCTCCCAACATGCCATATCCAGTAAGTCAGCACCATCTTATCCCAGATCCAATGGTTTTAAGACAAAATGAATTTTATAGGACTGATTTTTAGCTCAGGCTGAGGGTCATTAAGGGAAGTCCAGCTATGGTTCACAATCAATGAAAAGTTTTCTAAATTGATTTTAGGAAAATAAATCTAAACTATTAAAGTCGAATGTGACAGCATCTCTCTCGGGAAGTGCTCCACAAACAGTTCTGCTGACTGTTCGTGACCATAGCAATAGAGAAGAGAAAGATCCAGGATACAATTTCTGTCTAAATGTTGGAATATGCATGTATGTATGTATGATGTATGTATGCATGCATGTATGTATGTATGTATATCCTGCAAAAATAATGAGCCATATTTTACATTCACTGTGTAAGATTTTACATATGATTGGCTTTCATTTCCTTCATTTGGTATTCATCACCATGCTCCAGTTTTATAATAGAATTTTAATGGTATTTACACTGGAACAGTAAGAAATAATGGCATTATGTTCTAATTTAATTTATTTTAATTAAGAAATAAAATTGTGGTCTGAGCCTGCTGGAATGATTTGAGGTGGTACTAGCTATGTGAAGGAAATGGCTAATGAGTTTTTAGAAGGTAGTTATTTGTGGAAGCTAGAGATTTGTTTATTTAATTTAAATATATCTTTATTTACTCTGAGAATTTCATGTGTGTGTGTGTGTGTGTGTGTGTGTATAGTATACTTTTATATATTCACCCTTTGTTCCCCTCCTCCCCTTTGTTCTACTTCTCAACTTCATGTCTTCTTTTTTTTCTTCTGTTAAATAACTCAAGGGATCTAATTTAGTGCTGCCTGTATGTGCATATATTTAGGATTTTCCACGGAAGCATAGTCAACCTACTAGAGATCACATCCCTAAGAAAACGGACTCCTACGTCCCCCAGAAACCACCAACTGTCAACAGTTTCTCAGCTAAGGGTAGAGGATCTTAAGCACCCCCTCCCCATCCCATGTTGAAGTGTTGACTGGCTTGATCCTGTGCAAGTAACTATAGCTGCTGCAAATTCATGAGTACAACATCCAGAAGGCATTAACCAGACCTCTGTCTCTTACCAATCTTTCTGCCCCTCTTCTATGATGTTCCTGAGACTGGGGGAGAGGGTGTGTGATGTAAACTTCCCATTTAGCTCAGAGCACTATACACACACACACACACACACACACACACACACACACACACTTTTTATCGATTTTGAGTTGCAAGTATGTGTATTAACTGCTGTCCACTATAAAAAAAAAAGCTTATCTGATGAGGACTGAGACATAACCTTTTTATATAAAGATATTTATTTAGAAGGCAAGTTGATATATTCAGCAAAATTAGAGTAGTAGGTTCACTCCAAGAACCTGTGAGCTCCCTGGCTGTAGATTCTTGACAAGATTTATAGTAGCAGGCATAAATTTCCTCCTGTGGACTGAGTCTTTTTTAAAAATTTTATTTATTTATTTATTTTATGTATATGAGTACACCATTGCTCTCTTCAGATACACCAGAAGAGGGCATCAGATCCCATTACAGGTGGTTGTGAGCCACCATGTGGTTGCTGGGACTAGAACTCAAGACCTTTAGAAGAGCAGTCCATGCTCTTAACCACGGAGCCATCTCTTCAGCCCAGGACTGACTCTTAAGTCTAATGAAAGAGCAGTTGGCTACACCTATAACATTCATGCCATTATTGCTCTCATGCACATATCTTGCCTGTCTGGTTATTATGATAGCTCACAGAGTCACAACTATGTAAGACTGGTGATGACTTTTCTTCCCCAACAGCTTGCATAGCACCTTTCAGTACTATACAAGCCGGCCAGCAAGGAAGAAGATCCTAGGTCAGTACCAGTTTGACTTCTTTGGGTTGTATGACCAAAGCTTATGTGTCTTCAGCTATAGTGTATTACCATCAAGTTCTGGCAGGCAAATAAGGACAATGCTAATAACTTGTATTGTTTTAGAGGTCTCTGGGATCCTTCCTCTCCACCAATAACTCAAAGGGTGGTATCCCACATCCTTTTGTCTGATAATCTATGGCTTCTGGGAACAGTATCATACTCCATGAGAACTGGGATTTTCAACTGAAAATTTCAGGCAGGCTGGAGAAGGGCACTAGACACTCTCTCATTGACACCTCTTTGTGTTTGGTGGAAGAAGACATAAAGTCAATAATCTTGGTATAAAATTCCCAGTCAGCTAGTGAACAGTTGTGTAAAGTTTACTTCTGTGAACTGTTGTTTTCTCATTTGAAGTCTTGATCAGATTATTCAGCAAAGCTTTATAAATTAAAATGAAAGATAAATGGAAGTTTATAAACATGAAATTATCAAGTAAATTATGAGTACAGTGTTATTGTCCTCGTTATCCACAAGGATAACAACCTTATGGATAACAAGGGACAACCCCTCATGTTATCTGTGTCATTTTCTTGTGTGTCACCCTGATACCTGTTGTGCAATGGGAGGCAAACTCTTCCACCATCTTCCCACAAGAATTTAGTTCTTTTCCAGTACAGATGCACGAACTTCCTGGTATTGGTTCTGACATCAGCAACTGTCCATGGAAGGATCAGATGATTTTTGTGGGCTACACATTTATCACCCCTCTGCTGAATCCCTTATAGCTTGGAAAGCAGAAAACAGAGAGCCTAAGGATGCTCTTGGGAAAGAAAGAAATTGCAAGATCCCTTTGTTTTTTTTAGATTTATTTACTTCTATTTTATGTGTTTGGGCATTTTGCCTGAATGTATGTGCACTTCATTTGTGATTTGTGCTTCTGGAGGTCAGAAGTGGGTGATGGTTCCCTTGGAACTGGAACTATAGCTCATTATGAACCACCATGTGGGTGTTGGCAGCTAGACCCAGTTCCCTGTAAGAGCAGTAAATGCTCTTGACTGAGGAGTCACCTCTCTAGCCTCACATTACAAGATTCTTGCTGCTCAGAATACAATGAGTCTTTCTGTATGAAGTCAACTGAGTTATATCTACACATGTGAACTATACAGAAGGCAAGAATCTAAGAGAAGAAAGATTTCTAAGTTTCAGGAATTGTTGCTATCCTTTGTTACTATGTGTCTCTTTTTGCTTTAAAGCTAAAACAATCTTTTAGAGTGATCTGTCTATGAGGTCAGCAAAAAGGACAATCAAGTGATGTCATAGATAGGACGTTCTAAATTACTGCAGTTATATGCTCTCAGGCAATTGGGTCTCCTGTGATTCTATTTTTCCCCTAGAAATGAGATCCAGTTCTTGCTGATCCAAAAATTTATTTACATTTGTTAGACAGGACCCATGTATCTCATCCTGTCCTCTAACTCTCTAGGTAGCTGAGGATGACCTTGAACTTTGTGCCTTCCTATGTCCACCTCCCCAGTGGAGTCCTGGGGATCCACCTTATGTGATGCTTGGGATTGAACCCCGGGTTTAGGGCACACTATGCAAGCATTCTACCAATGGAGCTATAGCCTCAGCTCTTTCTTTACAGTTCTAAGGATATATTAAAGAAAGCTAAAGCCATGTTCCAGTGGCACAAAGATTTCAGAATTCTTAAATATTGCTGAGATACCATGAGGAACTGCACTGTATATTCCCCTACTACAATATAAACTAGAATTTCTTAAAAATCCTAGAAAAGGCTAACTTTCCTTAGACAATGTGGAAAAAAAATGAACTCTGTGGTAAAGGTGGCAAAATGAATAACCCAGTTCTATTTAAGGACTTACAACACATACCTTTAGAAGTTCTAGAGGGGAATTTCCTAAAATATTTGGTTATAAGAAAACTTTCTTTAGCATCTGTTATCTTAACACAAAGAAAATATTTTTCTTGGATACTCAGAGAAAAGGTTGTATGATAATAAACAATTAAGACTTGGAAAATGGCAATAGATTAGTTTGATTGGTTCCCAAGTTTCCTCTGGGAACTAAAAAGTTCCAAAGAGAATAGCATGTATCAAAGAGTTGGCTCAGCCAGTAAAGCACTTCCTGAGCCAGCCTGATGATCTTAGATCCTTGAAGCCTCTGTGGAAGGAGAGAACTGACTCCCAAAAGTTGTCCTCTTAACTCCACATATGCACCTTGGCACTCATATCTGCACTTATACACACATGTTCTCTCTCTCTCTCTCTCTCTCTCTCTCTCTCTCTCTCTCTCTCTCTCTCTCTCTCTCTCTTACACACACACACACACACACACACACACACACACACACACACTCACACACACACACACACACACACACACACACTAGCACACATGGGCATGTACAAACATCCACACACATACTGAACAACAACAACCATAACAGCAACAACTAATAATAAAACAAAATAACAAAAATCCAATAATAAAAGGATTGTTTTGTTGTGAAATTTAGTATTCTTTTAAAATAGTTTATCCAACCACCAAACCCAGATACTATTGCAGATGCCAACAAGTGCTTGCTGACCGGAGCCTGTTATAGCTGTCTACTGAAAGGCTCTGCAGTGCTTGAAAAATACAGAAGTGGATGCTCACAGCCATTCATTGGATGGAGCAAAGGGTCCACAATGAAGGAGCTAGAGAAAGTACCCAAGGAGCTGAAGGGGTTTGCAGCCTCATAGGAGGAACAACAATATGAACTAACCAGTACCCTCAAGAGCTCTCTGGGATTAAACCACCAATCAAAGAAAATACATGGAGGGACTTGTGGCTCCATCTGCATGTGTAGCAGAGGATGGCCTAGTTGGTCATCAATGGGAGGAGAGGCCCTTGGTCCTGTGAAAGTTCTATGCCCCAGTATAGGGGACTGCTAGGGCCAGGAAGTGGGAGTGAGTGGGCTGGGAAGCAGGGGGATGGGAGGAGGGAATAGGGGATTTTCTGAGGGGAAACAAGGAAAGGGGATAACATTTGAAATGTAGATAAAGAAAATATCTAATAAAAAATCATTTATCTAGTATTTTAAAAATAATTTATTATCAGTTATTATTCTTATCACCATTGTGAGTATGTATGTGTGTGTATGTGTGTATATGTGCATATGTGTGTGTGATCAGCATGCATTAGAGCAGGTAGGTATGCATGCCATGATGCATATGTGGAAGTCAGAGGACAACTAATGGAAGTCAATTTTTAAAAATTATTTATTTATTTACATTCTAGTCGTTGTCCCCCCTCAGTCTCACCTCCTATAGTTCCTCATCCAGTCCTCTTCCCCCTTGTCTCTACCCCCTTTTGGAAGCCCATTTTCTTTTTGAACCTTTTCAAGGCAAGGCCCCTTTTGCTTTTGTTGCTCTGCATACTCAAGGATACTTTTGGGTGATTCTCCCGTCTCTGCCTCCCAACTCCTTGTAGTAGGGCTGGGATTGTGGATTCAAGCAACTGTATTTACCTTTTTGTAGGTTTCAGGGATCAAAGTCCGGTTATTGGCTTTTATCCACTGAGCCATCCAATGGTCCTTTAGTAGTGCTCACTACACTCTGTGTCTGTTCTTAGCAAGGAAACTGATCGTTGGACCATACAGCAGGTACTAGAGTATCTTGACTTATTCTTCCTAAAGAAGTGAAACATGGGTTTTGATCAAAATCTTAAGGATTGACAAAAATATAGGTTGGCCCCTATCAAGTTACACACATATAGGACCTTCTTGTGTACTGTGTTCATTGTGGTTTGAAGTTGATTTTGGGAAAAGAAGTTACTATGGTGGGTGATCCAGAACAACAACAGTGAACAAGTGGAGAATTTGAAGAGTACCCTGGGTGAGAAGAATGCAACTGTCATTGGAGTCTGACTCTGGACAATATGCCAGAAGATGACTGAAGGGTGGTATCACCTGCCAAGGAATAAATGGATATTTCTCCCTGAAGCCTTTAAGATGGGTATTTTCTTAATATACACAATCTAAGAATTTAACATAAAATAATAGGGGTATAGGAAAAATGCTAGAGAACTAGAGGAATTGGGTGTAGGAGTACCAAACCCTGCTTCTATGTCACTCAGAGATGCTGTGACTGTCCGCTTGCACATTTATGTTACATGTAGAAAATAAAAACGAGGCAATGACTAAGATATAGGCACATCTAGTAGCAATTAGACCAGTTTAGAAGATCATATCCCCAAACAATTCCTATTTGTGCTCCTACTGGGGCAGGTCCAGTTGAATGCCAAGTTAAACTCCTGGGGCTTGGTGGAATGAAAGTGGGCAGGGAATTCTCCAGAAGTGAGATGAAGAGTGAGAACAGAGAAACAAGCCAGAGTTCCAACTCCGCAAATCCCCAAGCCCCATGTTCTTCCCTGGTGAGGGGCAGTGGGGATGAGCTGGCACATGGAAATATGTGCTGTCCTCAGAGGAAGGCAGGTTCTCAGAGGTTCACCTCCATGGTTGCCAAGCCATTAGGAGGATCACAGCTTGAGCGTCAGTCAGTCTTGTGCTGAGTATGTAGTACCAGGTCCTATGGGTAGTAGAAATGAAGGAGACCTGTCAGAGCTGCTGTGTGTTCTATTCTCTGGGAATGGGCCAGTGAGTGTTCATGATCTTGGCACCTCCCAAGGTCTTTCTGGTGTTGAGCCCCAGATAAGTTGGGGGCATAGTTTAACCTCCTATAGCTAATGAGGAGTCTCTGGTCTTGTCACTGTGAATGTGGGGAGATTATTTTGTTCACTCATCAATGCCTTAGATGAAGACAAAACCCACAAGAGTAAGTTTTTTGGTTTTTTGTTTTTTAAAAACCTATTCATTTCTTTGTATTTGTAGAATGCAGGCAGGAATCATGACCAGCTATGTTTCTGGGCTTTGTTGTGTAGCAGTTATTATAAGGGCAAGCACAAAGTGTTAAAGAGAAATAGCATTCCCAGCTCCTAGAGCTGGAAAGAGTAATATATATTTCTTAACTTATTGTAACTCAAGTGTTTTAAAAATAGAATATTTGAAATAAAACCTCAAGAATAAAAATAAAAGTCAACTGTAATGATGAAAGTAAAGACAATAGAAATATGTATTTAATTATAACTTTTGGCTAAGGCACTGGTTCTCAACCTCCTAATGCCACAACCCTTTAATACAGTCATCATGTTGCGGTGATCCCCAACCATAAAATTATTTTCATTGCTACTTCATAACTATAATTTTCTATTATCATGACTCATAATGTAAATATCTGTTTTCCAATTGTCTTAGGTGACCCTTGTGAAAGGGTCCTTTGATTTCCAAAGGGGTCAAAACCCACAGGTTTTGGGCTAAGGCATACTTAATAATTGAGTATAAAGCTGATTTTGAGGGTCCTATCAGCTAACGCAAAAGGGAAATACAAATAATATAACGATCATGGTTAAGTAGGATGTCATAAGTATGTCTATTCATAGGAATATGCTGTAACTCCAGGAGTGTGGTACATACATGTAATTTCAGCACCCAATAAGTAAGAATCTTGAGTTCAAGACCAGCCTCAGCTACATAGCCAGTATATGTCTTTCTGATTCTCTAGTTCTTGTCCTCCCTCCTTTTTTCTCCACTACCCCTTCCTTCTCCTCTCTCCTCTGTCTCTTTCTCTGTTTTTCTCTCTCTCTCTGTGTCTCTCTGTCTATCTTTGTCTCTGATTCTCTCTCTCTCTCTCTCTCTCTCTCTCTCTCCACCCCCCCCCCCCCGTGTATGTGTAAAGATCTTTCTGTATATTCTGGATGTTCTGGAACCTGTTATACAAACCAGGCTGGCCTCTGAATTCACAGAGATCCTCTTGCCTCTGCTTCCCAAGTGCTGTGCTTAAAGACATACATTACCATACCCTGAAGCCAGTATGTGTCTTAAAACAAAGTAAGCTGATTGTAGTACTTTTTTGTCCAGGTAATACCAGCACTTGAAAAGCTGATCTCCACAAAATTGAAGCTGTTCTGGGCTACATAGTGAATTACTGACTAGCTTGTGCTTTAGTCCCTGTCTAAAACAAAACAAAACAAAACAAAACAAAACAAAACAAAACAAAACAAAACAACTTCCCAAGCAAGCAAACAAAGAAAAAACCAACATGAAAACTATAACAAAATCAAACTAAATCACTGAAATAAAAAAGAAAGAAATGTGTGTATGGGAAAAGACATGTTACATTGGGGACAAAGGTAAGCATACCTTCTGTGACAGATGAAACTCATTAAGGGTTTCAGTCCTAGGCATCTTAAATGGGAATTTTAAATTTATTTTTATTTATTATTTTATATGTATGGTTATTTTGCTTGCATGTATGTCTGTTTTCCATATGCAATCAGAGCCCACTGAGGTTAGAAAAGGGCTGGAACTGGAATTAAAGACAGTTGTGATATGCTATGTAGGTGCTGGGAATTGAACCTGGGACTTCTGAAAGAACAGCATCTTGAGTTTTCTTAATCACTGAGCCATCTTTCCAGCCCTTAAATGAGAATTTTAGCAGTCAATATTTTATATGTAACTTGTGTAACTTTCTTTTCACAGTCAGGATTATATATTAAGACCCCTTCAGCTTCTGAAGTACAAAGACTGCCATAGTGACCACACGCACACACATTGAGAGAGAGAGAGAGAGAGAGAGAGAGAGAGAGAGAGAGAGAGAGAGAGAGAGAGAGAGAGAGAGAGAGAGAGAGAGGAGACAGAGCTTCATGCTCTAGACTACTTCATTAGGATGCCTGATCTAAGTAGTGTGCTTTCATCATATATCTTGCACAGAGTGAGTGGGGAGTGTGTGTTCCCACTACGGCCCACAGGAAGGACATTTCGTTACTCACAAAATAGCATGTTGTTGGAAAGTGCTGAGGAAAACTGGTCTGCCACTATGCCTGTTATTTTGTAACCCTGTCCAGAGGTTAGAGATCATCAGCAGACAGCACAGGGTGAAACTCTTTAGAAGGGGGAACGTTACTTTTAATGAATGCATGGAGTCATTCTATAAGAGGACTGGCTTAGTGGACACGGAAATATAGTAAATACTTAAAGGGAAGCTGCAGTCAATACAAATACCGTTTGTTCCATTTTCCACGATGGAAAGGAACAACGTCCTTTCATGACTGTCACATGTGCAAAGGTCATGGCACATGTCTTCAGACAGGAGCACAGCAGATATGAGCAAAGACACATTCTTCTGGAGATGCTCCTGACACCTTGCAGGGACTACACTGCTAACTCAGGGAGTGAAGTGCACAAAAGTATTGTTTGTCATGGAAGATGGGATGCTTTTGAACTGAGTGTCTGCATCCAGGCCTGTCCAAATGGTAGTGTTAAATTCTGCAATGTAATGCTATTAGTGGGGCCTGAGGAGGAAGTAGGTTTGGATGAGGATCTGGGCGTCAAAACTTTGTGGCAGGATTAATATTTCTCTGCAGGTGGAAATGAGTACAGTTTCCTCTCTGCTATGTGAAGATACAGAAGAATGCAGTGATTTGCTATGCAGAACAAGGGCACTCACTGTGACTCAACATATGGCTACCTTGAACTTGGAATTCTTGGCCTTGAGAATTGTGAGAAATAGAAATCTATGGTCTAAGTCATTCACTCAACGTATATTTTTAAATAATATTCCATACTAAGACAAAGGTTGAAAAAGAACAATGTCCATTTTCACTTTTGCAGGAAGTAGAATAATAATATCGTGTGATTATATGCATGCTTAATTCAGTGCTTATGTTTGTGTGTATTTGTGAAGGTCTAACTTATTAATGCAGACACTATGCAAATTTACAGTGATCTACTGGTTTTTCCTACTGGTTACAGTCAGTGAAAAAAATTCAACAAATAAGAAAGTTTAAAACTAATTAAAATACAGGGCTTTTCTCCCTTCCAGAATTCTTTAGGGATGCATTACAGTCTGCTGTGTGTAAGTACCTGAAGACAGTAGTTAGTGTTGCTTTCATTTTCAGAGGCAAGGGACCCATGAGGGAAGGTGAGGCATTTAGAACCCATGATTATGGAAAACTGTCTTACCCTTAAGCCTCAAGTGACAGGGAAGAGAAATATGCCAGCGAAATCTAGGCATATCCAGCTATGGCAGACAGCCTACTCACTCAGAGCTGTGGTCACAGAGCTAAGGGAAAGAAAGAGGGACAAATGTGTGAGTGATCTTACTGAGAAAGGCCTCTTGTAGCATGCCTTTACAAATCCTACTCCACTCAAACCAGAACCAGGTTAACAATATGCTTTGAGATAATTTAGAACTATGTAGTCATTCTGTTTACACACAACGTATTAGACCTGCTTAGAATCAACTGACCTTGAAAGAAAACAACAATGTAATCAATCTTACTATGCTTTGGGCTCCCAGTGCAATTAACTTGTATAAGCTAAGATAACTGTATAGCTTTAATATTGTTCTATGCTGTTCAATAAATAGAGAGGACAGCCTCTGTTCAGGAGATCAGAAATCTAGAACAGTTGAGGCTCACTCTTGCTTTAGATGACTCTTCTGTTTTGCAGCACCGGCTCAGGGAGGATGCGGGGCACAGTGTGAAGGATGAACATTCTGTCTCTTTGTGCTTTTTCATTCTCTAGCCCATTCCTCATTTTGGTCAAGTACAGTGATAAGCCAGAGTGTAAGAGAGTTATCTGATGCAGTCTTTAGAGACTTCTAAAGGGCATGGGAAAGTTGAGCATGGATCCAAGGACAGTTGGTGAGTAGCCAGAAAGCCTTGCCTGAGTCACATCCAGAGCAGTGGGAGGATGGGCCAGTATCACTGAAACCAGAAGTGAGGAGTTTCTAACAGGTTTGAATGCAACATAGATGTTACAACTATCTGTTTGATTCAGAAATCCTTGGTGATCTTCAGGAAGATGTTCTCAAACAGTAGAGAAATTCACAACAGAATACTTGAGATAAAGGAGAGGAAATGGTTGGTATGGAAAGAGTATACAAAGATTTTGTTGTTAATTATTTATGAGAGGGTGTTTCATTTAGCTCAAGCTGCCCTTAAACTCTCTCTGTAACTGGAGAGGAGCTTAAATTCCTGATTCTCTTGTTTTGCTTCCTAAATGCTGGAATTACAGGCTTAGGTCACCACACACAGCAAAAGGCTTTGAAAGATGACATAACATTGATGCAATTGATTTATATTATGGGAAGTATATTTGCTCTAGAATGGAAAACAGGACTAGAAATAGGAAGCTGAGCAAGTACGTTATGTAGCAGGATCCCAAACAAAACAAGAGGGACTGAGAGCATTATCTGTGCAGAAAGGGTAAAACTTAGGCATATGGAAAATGTGACAGCCTCAAGGGTCAAGAGGAACTGCTATGTCAAGAGCCTATGACAATGAATAATGACAGAGTGAATAATGACAAGTGTCCTCCAGGTAGGTTCAGTCTATCCTCAGGGCTATCACCTGTGCCAGTGGCAGACCCAACGCATTAAGTTCATGGAGGAAGGAAATCAGACTGGGATGGTCCTCTTCCACTTCCGCCCCTTCTCCAAACTCCCCGAGGTGCAGATGCTGATCTTTGTGCTTTTCCTCATGATGTACCTGGTCAGCATCGGAGGAAACATGTCCATTGTCCTCACCATCTGGATCAATCGGTGTCTCCACACCCCTATGTACTTCTTCCTGGCCAACCTGGCTAGCCTGGAGATCTTCTATTCTTCTACCATAGCCCCCCTGACTCTGGCCAGCATCCTATCCACAGAGAGGACTGTGGTTTCCTTGGCAGGCTGTGGTGCCCAGATGTTCTTCTTCATCTTCCTGGGCAGTGCTGACTGTATTCTGCTGGCTGTTATGGCCTATGACCGGTTTGTGGCCATCTGTCACCCTCTGCGCTATACCCTCATCATGAGCTGGCAGTTGTGTGTCCAGCTGGCCCTGGGGTCCCTGTTGCTGGGTTTCATCTTGGCCATGCAGTTGACTGTGCTCATCTTCCAATTGCCTTTCTGTAGCAGTAAGGAAATCAGCTTGTTCTACTGTGATGTCCTCCCTGTCATGAGACTGGCATGTGCAGACACCCATGTCCATGAGGCCACTCTGTTTGTGGTCAGTGTCATTGTCCTCACCATCCCTTTCCTCCTCATCACTCTCTCCTATGTCTTCATTGTGGATGCCATTCTGAAGATCCGCTCAGCTGAGGGGAGGCACAAAGCCTTCTCTACCTGTTCTTCCCACCTGACGGTTGTCCTTCTGCAGTATGGATGCACAAGTCTCATCTACTTGTGTCCCAGCTCCAGCTACTCTCCTGAGAGGGGCCAGGTAGTATCTGTGGTTTACACCTTCATCACCCCTATGCTGAATCCTTTGATCTACAGCATGAGGAACAGAGAACTCAAGGATGCTTTGAGGAGAGTGATAATGAAATTGGTTCTGATCCAAACACAAGAAGCACTCTAGATAATCCTCTACAATATCTTGTATAGAAATTCTGAGTTGAATATACGCAATATGAAGAAGTGGGGCTTGATATACCTTTGGTTTGGTACTGTTTTAAAGATGTTTTATATTGTTCTTTTTGTTTTAAAGGCCAGTTTTCTTTCCTTATCCTCAGGTTAGTCATCTTGGGAAATGGGGATGAAAATGCTCCAAGCATTTACGTTTAAACTCTGAAATAATCATGAGGATAAAGAAATACACTAAGTGAAAAATAGTTTCTCTCTCTTTCTCTCTCTTTGATGCAAGGTTGAAATTTATTAAATATAGGAAGAAATGATATTCACAGAAAGATTTAGACAAGAGTGAAAGAGGAGTGTGGGCTTTTCAAGACAGAATTGCCAATGTACTACTTAACATTTATTTAATGTGTATGGGTGTTTTGCTTGAACAAATGTCTGCATACCATGTGCATGGTTAAACAAGTCCTGGAGGCACTGCAACTGGAGTTATAGACAGTTGTGAGCCACCATGTGTGTGCTGAAAATTGAAAGAGAAGAACATGCTTTTAACCACTGGGCCATCTCTTCAAACCCTGAAAATATATAAAAATTTTATTCTTTAATGATTTTATACATGCCTATACTCTATTTTGATCATATTCAGCCACATTACCCTCTTATATTTCTCCAGTCTCTCTGAACCCCTTATTCCCATTGAATTCGTTTCCTATATTCACTGTGTGAGTGTGTGTGTGTGTGTGTGTGTCTTTGTGTTTTTGTATAGCATTAACTTTAGTTAATGTTGCCTGTAGGAATGTGGGTGTAATTATTTACTGGACCATGAGAAACTTAGCAGTGACTACACCACTTAAGAAAAATGTCCCTGTCTGCCCTAGCAGCCATCAGCTGACAATAGCTTCTCAGATAGGAGTGGGACTTCTTATGTGCTCTCTCTACATGGTGGACTGTGTAAGGCTTGATCCTGTTCAGGTCTTGTGCAGGTAACCACAGCTCTCTGAGTTCATGAGAGCTACAGCCATGTCATGACATATCTAGAAGACAAGTATTTCAGAGCCCTCCTCCCCATCCTGCTGTTTGTTTGTTTTTTGTTTTTGTTTTTGTTTTTGTTTTTTTTGTTTTTTTGTTTTTCAAGACAGGGTTTCTCTGTAGCCCTGGCTGTCCTGGAACTCACTTTGTAGACCAGGCTGTCTTCGAACTCTAGAAATCTGCCTGCCTCTGCCTCCCAAGTGCTGGGATTAAAGGTGTGCACCACCACGCCCGGCCCTGCTATTTTTTAATGTTCTTTCTGCCTCTTCTTTCAGGATGTTCCCTGAGCCTTGATATTTAAATAGAAATATAGTAACGTTATTACTACTTTCCAAGACATCCTGTGTTACCTCTGTGTCTTACTCTGGACTTTTCATTAGATATAGTTTTTAGATTGTTAGCATTCTTCAACACTGTGCCTCTGGAAAGGGTTGAAGCCACAACAAGAGAAGACCAAAATTGAGAACATTCCAGTGTTGGTGCAAATTTAATAGTGGCAGGTTTTTCTCTAAGCCAGCTGCTATCTTCCTAATAATTGAAACAGATTATTAGATTTATTTAACAAGCTTTAAGGCACAATAACTGAGCAGCTATCGATCTATTCTAATCCTCTAAAGTAATCTAGTTAGTTTCTATTAAAAACTCCCAAGATACTTGCATTTTAGTATTGATCTGGCTCTCTGCTCCATGTGTGTTCTCATGGTGACATCTGGTCCCTCACCTTGTAGCAAATTCTTTCTTCTCCCCTCTCACTACCTTTTCCCTGGCTGGAATCAGAAGTCCTGTCCTATTACCTCCTCTGCCAAGTCATTGGCTGACCAGCTTTTTAGTAACCAATCAGAGATAAGTGGGGAGTAATGTTTACACAGCATTGTGACAGGAGTTTCTTACAATAAGCATTACAATTGCAAGCAAATATATAGGGCACCAGAAATCGGCATTTGAATAACACAAGAATAATCTTTACACAATGCACGATAACATTATGCCAACATTCCAATCTCTGTAATGACCCCTATTATGTAAATTTGGAATTTTAAAATTATTAATATTTCCTCCTAATTACTTTTCATGGAAAAGATTCTAGGGAAAACTCTGGAGTTCAATTTCTGTTCTATTTACTTTATTGGAGACTACACACATTCATCTAAATTTGTTTCTACAATTATGAATACCGTCATTTAAGTCAGTCTCCCTCTTTCACTCTTCCTGTCTCTCCCTTCCCCCACCCCTCCCTCCAACCCCTGCCTCCTCCTCCTCTTCTTATTCCTCTTCCTCTTCGTGTTTATCACTAGCTAGTTTTCAGTTGATACCTGCCGCAGTCCCTCTATTTCCCTGTGCCTGCGTAAAAACGAGTCTCTCGAGCAGATGGGCAAAGAGTCGGATGGGGTGACAGACAGATACACACACACAAGAGAGGTGTTGAATCTGAATGTAATTCTCTGGTAAAACATGAGACTATTATATTACAGTGAATTATCAGGAGCTACAAATCACAAGTAAGACAAGGTACACTGAAATTTACCAGATACAACAGAAAAGAATTTGCAGGAACTAGTTAAATGTTTACATTAGGGATAACAAGCCCTGCCTGGGAAAAGCCTAATGCCAGGCAGGAATTTCACACTTTAGAGTTAATAGCACCAGGGGGTTTAACTCTTTGACAGGCCTCAAGATTAATGGGGTATCACAGAGCTCTAAATTCTAGGTCTTGTAAAACTTTATCTTGTCTGGAGACTTTCTTACTTATCAGGATAGTATATTAACTCACTCCTGACATGGAATGTAACTTGTAGTAAAGATTTCTATCTCAGTGAGATTCCCAGTCTCTTAATGGCTGTGTTTTATTGTTTTATTGTAGTGCTTAATTAGTTACTGAATAGGTTAAACTCCTTGCTGCTATCTGGAATCTAAGAACACTGGGAAAAGGCTTTAGCTATGTTAGAATACAATCTTAAAAGGCATTTACTATAAGGTAATGCTTAATGGAGTGCACGTGAATCTATACATTAGACTAACGTGGTGGAAATTTGATTATTATGGGTTAGGGGAAAACGCCAAAACTCCGGGAGGGGAATTTCCATGGAACTCTTATCCTCGTGAACAGCTTCCAGGCTTTTAGCCTGTCAAACTGACCCAAACTGGAGAGCTGACTTTCGTCAGACTTCCAGGAGGAGAGTCCTAGAAATCCATTTCTCATGAGCAGCTTTTTGGCATTTCTGCCTCACAAACTGACTCCACCGGAGTGCCCTGGCAGATACCCCTGCTCAGCCGCACACAAGCTGGGAGAAACCCAGCTGCTCTCCTTCCCTCAACCCTGCTGGCATGTCTGGGCTAACATGTTATCACCCTTCACCTCTGCATTTCTGGCAGTTCACCCAAGAGTGCCGAACGCCCACCCATAGCTCAGCTTTTAACCATATATAGGCAAAATCTAAGCTCCTGAATGACATGTCATCACCCCTGGCTTAAGACCTATAAAATCCCCTTGATTTAGCCGAGGTGTGAGATCTCCTTAGCCCTGGTCCTTGGGAGCAGTAAACCCTCCTGGGAGCAGCATCTAATAAACCTGCCTCTATTTTAATCTGACCTAATCTGGCCTGTTCTTTGACGGAAAACCTTTTTATTCATGTCTACACACTATGGAAAACCTTCTTTAGTTACTTGAGCTTCTCTGGAGTTGGAAAGAGAAAATACTGATTTACATTTGGAGCCAATAAACAGTGCCTATCCATGAAGAAAGATACAAAGTGGACACTTGGACAAGGCTGGTTGTTAGGATCCCTGGTGGGTGTTATGTGACAAAACTCTACCAGGGGAGATACTATACACATCTGTCCACTCACCCCACATAGGGAACCCACACAGACCAAAATACAGAGGCCACTGAAGTCTGTGTGGGTTCTCTATTTTTGAACTCTGTAGACAAGGTCAGAGAAGGGAAAGTCCTGCCAGTGAAGGGAGTCCTTCACTGTTCACCAAGCTCAGAAGGCTGCCCAGTCAACGGTACACTTGATCTTAATTAATAGGGCAATAAGACTTTTGGCAGTCTTATTAGTTATTTTGGGAGGGAAGGGCCTAGAAAATCTGGTCACTTTCAGGAACTACCTGAAGGTATTTTGAGTTGTTTACCTTTCTGTTTAAGGAGATCCCTGATGGATGGGATGTTTCAATCCTGGAACTGTTATACAACCATGAATTTCCTGTTGATTATTTTTCTCAAGACAATGATATCAGAACTTTGTAGCATGTAGTTTCTATTACCCAGCTTTAAGCTCCAGGCTGATGGCACTACCAGCTCCTATCCAGGTTCCCTTGAGTCCTCAGATGAAAGACACACACACACACACACATACACACACACACACACACACACACACACACACGAACAGGCACACACTATTTTATTTTTAATGTGCTTTTTAGTTCAATGGCCTGTCACTTCTAAGCCTACCGTGGCTAATGTGCCCTTACCTTCACTCCCAGTTTAACTCTCTAAATCTGACCTTAATTTGGTTGTTCAGTTACCTTTAGTCCTAGCTCAACACCTCTAAATCTGTTCTCAACTTAGTTGCATTTCTAATCTCCCACCTGCTACCCCAGGCCCAGTTGGGGAAGCAGCCCAATGGCAACCCTACCTAAGTTCTCACATGGTTGGTGACTCTCCCTCCAAAGCATGGTGAATCTCCTTTCCCCTTCTGGATCTCTGAGCCTGCCTGTGGGAACCTGGAAGTTCTGCCTCTTCTGTCTAGCCATTAGCTGCTAGCAACTTGATTGATCAAGAACCAAGAGGGGGACAGGAACTTCAATGTTCACGGGCAGATTCCTGATCAAAGCATCAGAACCACGCCCTACAGAACACAATGGCTTACTATTTTTATAAGGGTTGGGGCACATATTAGATTTATTACTCTCTAGTTATTTACTGATGTACTTAATGGCATAAAAACAGCAGCAAACAACTCCTTACTGGGCTCTGTGTATCCACTGTGTATCCATTTGTGTTAAGTAAAAAGAAAGTGGGAAAGAGCATGTACGAAGTAGTTCCTGCCTTGAAAGAAAAAATTTCAATGAGATTTAACAACCCAAACCGTAATTACGCTGAGGGTCAGCAGATACCAGTGTTATGAAGTTTCAGGATAGAGGGATTAAAGGACTGGAGGCTATATAATGGTCAGGGCAGGTATAAATGACCAAGATGGGTGTGAAATTGGTGTTTGAGCAGGAAAGGTATTTCTGTCTCAATCCCCTCCCCCACCAAAAAAAGAAAGGTGCTCAAAGTCCTGCAGGCAGGTGACTTTAAGTGTGTAGTACTTACAATCTACAAAGGCACAGTGATGACTATGGATGAAGGATGCGTTTCATCATCCTTTCCAACATCTTTTGTCCTTTAAATTATGTTGGAAGTTTTTAGTCCTGTTGAGTTTCCTCTGAAAAGTACATTAGTAATTGATATTGAATCTGGATGCTGTTATTTCCTAGTAGGTTGGAATGCCCAGCTAGTTTTCAGTGGAAGATTTTTTTTTTTTTTTAGAAGGCAGTGCAGTTTAGTTTCGTTTAGTAAATAGTTTCCCAAAGGTTTGTGTAAGGGAATTGATACTTTCCATATTACTCATTTAGTTATAACTCACTTATCTTCAACAAAACCCACAAGATTTGATTTTTCTGCAGTGGACAAATAAGGAGACTGAAGCACAAGTGATTATATTAAGCCAAAGTCATAGAACAGCTACTACTAGAGCTGAGGTTAGACCTGGGCAGTTTTGTTCCATAATCAGGGTATTCAAACATGAGAGCTCATGAATATCACTGTCATTTGTTAACTTGGAAACACCTTAATTCTCTGTGATTTTATTAATGATAAAATTTGGATAATGTTTATTGAGCTCCCCTCTCTGTGATATTGAGAGAGAACAAATGCAAACAAATATAAAGCCATAATGAAAGATTCTACATCAGTATTCAAACACCCAAGTGGGGGAAGAGCCACATCGCATGGCTTACTTTATTAATTACTAAATGTTCTGAGCCATTGTGTGCCCAAGGAGGCTCATTGTGCTGCTCTTTAGGACGTATTCATTTATGTTGCAAGAAACAGCCTGTTCTCTGCAGGTCTGAAATGACAGTAGGCTTCATGGTAAGAGATCCTTTCTGATTTTTTTCTTGCCATACCCTTTATGTTTTATACATACAAGGATTGGGACTTTGCTTGAAAATCTAAATCACATGTGATGTGAAGAAATTACCGTAGAAGTCATAGGTGTAGATTGGGATATGAAGACTGGAATAAGGAAAGAAAACACTGAACCCCATAATACCAAACCTTGTAATGAAGCAGAGTATTTTAAATATAGCAATTTAGTTACATAAAGCTAACCATTGAAGACATATGGACTTGCAATTGCATTTAATTTAACACCCTGGATCTAGGAAGGGTTATCTTCCTACCTTAGTAAGACAGGGATCTTTAGTTGATGTTTATCTTGGTATTCAGCTATTCATTCTTCACATATTAGTAGCAGAGCTACTTTATAATCGCTCTGGAGAATGAACAACAGCCAGTTGATACTCGGAAGCATTTCATGGTCTTTTCAGGGTGACAGTTATGCAAGTAGTCAGGTGTAAGACAAAGGTAGAATAAGTGTTAAAAAGTGATCTGAAGTTGGTGGACCACGCAGGAGACCACTGGAATGTACTTCAGAAAACTTCCATGTTGAAGGAGGTGTGGAAATTTGACACACATGACATAGGACATATGAGGCAGAGGACAAAAGACATGAAAGGATGAGTTAGGTTCAAAGATGATGTAGTTGTTTTGCTGATAGTGAGTGGAGCTGTGTGCCACAGGGTGATAGAGTACAAAGATGGTTGATCCAGCAATGCAGAACCTGGACTGCTATTCTAAGAGTCTGGACTATGTCTTTTTGTAACAAGAGTCACTGATGAGTTTTAGCAAGAAAAAGGACAAGAATACCATACTTTTTCATTAATTATTTATTCACTTGATATCCCAATAGCAGACCCTCTCCCTCCTCTCATCCCAGTCCTGCCCTCACAAATCCATCCCCCATTACCCCTCCACAGCTTCTGAGAGAAGAGGAAACCCCCACTAGGTACCAGCCCACCCTGTGCCTCTTCTTTGCTTGTTAGAGGACACATATAAAGACTTAGCTGTAGGCTTAGATTTTTAAAAACCTACTTTTAATAAGCGTTCTCAAACTTTTTGACCAATCCCCCTTCTAGCCCATCATCCAAAGGTAGGGGAGGAAAGATGGTAAATAGGACAAGGGCTTGTGGACCTGTTTAGAAGTAGGTTCTTGGGGGTAGGGGGAGTCCAGTCTCCGTTTGTCAGTATACCAGCAGTCCAGTAAAGTAGTGTTGGGATAGCAAACATGAATCAGCAGCAGTGGGACAATCTAGCAGAAACCACCAGTCCTCCAACAGTTGAATTGGCACAAGTCAATATCAGTGACCAGGACCAGCCGAGATGCCAGGAAAAGTTCCTTACCGTGCCACTCTCAA